>NW_022103896.1:84990226-84992585 GCF_000313985.2 Echinops telfairi | reverse complement strand
CCCTCAATAAAATAATTAAAAGAACCAAAAAAACCAAAAACATCTTCAGACTCTGCTCACTGAAGAGCAGGGTTGCTTATGGAAGTTCACCTGAAATGGCTGGTTCCTTTACACCATTTGGATGGATGATTCCATTGTAATTGTGGGATCTTATTTTTTGTATAAATGTATTTTGAATATATTCGCTGACATGATTAGTTGAGCGAAATTGTATCCCAAGTGATATACCAGTTGGTTTAGAATTGTGCTCCCTGAGCTGTTCAGGGGTTTGTTTTCTGGAAAGTAGAGCACTAGGTCTTTCTTCTGAGGAGGGTGAACCCTTTCTGGGTAGGTTCAAACCACAAACTTACAGGTCAGTAATTAGGTACTTAAGCAATTACACCACCCAGGGGCTCTGTGCTACACATAGAGTGGTTATCATTTTCAACCTAGAAAATGCATAATGATTGTTTTGCATGATATCTTTATTTCAGATGAGAAAGCTGAGTCTCAGTAGAACGAAATAAAGTTCACAAACTCAGCCACTTAGCTGGTAAGCAGTAGAGTCACAACTTGAATCCGCTGCCCCATTCTTCAGTATTCTCTTGCATGCTCTTGCATTCTGTCCTCTTGCGTGTTCCTTTGCTTACGCACTAAGTAAATTTTATTAGGAAATACAGCACATGCAAATGAAGATGTGCAATGTCTATGTGGAACTTGAAGAGAAATAGTAAAGTTAATCTTAGTTTATGAAGTTAAACATTACTAACACTCATGGGCCCCTTTCTCCCCAACTCCATCTCCATGGACAACTACTTCCCTGAATTTCAAGTTCAGCATTCTCTTGTTTTTCTCCAAAGCAGGCTATCGCCCTTGGTTTGGAATATTTCTCTTTTATGATAGCCAAATGCACAGATGTTCCCTGAAGCACAATGGATATTTTATATTTCCTATATAAGATCAGAATTTTAAAGCCATAAAAATAGCCAATTAGTTTACGGATCAATGTTGCACTTGCACCCTATTACTGTAGTCTTCCATGACACTACATCTTCTGACCATGAAGGAGTTGCTTTTCGGAATTTCCACATCCTTCGATAATATAAATTTTATAAGAATAATGAGCCCCATTGGATGTTTCTTTATTGTTATTCTTTTTCTAAACCCGTTGTGCTATTCATTGTCCTACTCATTGCAATATACTATTGTTTCAAAACCAGAAGAGGAAAGCAATCCCATGTAATATAAACAAAACCAAGCAACTTCCCTTTCTGAGCACTCATACTATATGAAAGAGCAAACACAAGAAACAAACAAACCATCCATTTATGCTTACTTTAGCCATTGTCAGGTCTAGTTTCACTCCCCGATAGAGACAAAAATCTGCTGGGTGCCATGGCAACATATAGCCTTGAATGTGGCAAAGACACTCCTTGTATGAAATCTTGCTCACAAATTCTCTTCATAAGTGTTAGGAGAGGTGTAATCTGCTCTTAAAACTCAATAAATTAAAAATAAAGGTGGGAGAAAATCTTACGAGCATTTTAAGAAGCGTGCTTCTGGTTTCTTATAACATCAGAGTACTGTCTCATTTTCCCTCCTACATCCATACGGTGCAGGCACAGCATATGTATGTCCTGACAAGTGGCAAATGAATGCAGAATTAAGGCACATCAGAAGACACAGGGACAAGGAAGTCATGTGATTTTAAAGAAGTTATTTCAGGTTGTAGAGTCTGCCTGCCTTCCTGTCTTCTTTGAACAAATACAGAATATTTGTTTGAATAAGTTTATTTGACATGGCCCTCTGGTGTTAAGGTTGATATCCAGGTGTTTGAAAGGTCTACTTGTTAATCTGTACTCACCCATCAGAGTTAAATACTGTCCATGTGACAAAAGAAAGAGAGTTATTCTTTGAGTAATTGCCAAGTACATAGTGCACAAGTGCATGGTCTTAGCCAATTCTCCAAGACAACCTCTGACAGAAGTACCACTTTCCCCAGATACCAATGATAAAATAGATTCAGAAAAACAGGTAAAATGTAACTAAGTAACATAAGGGAATGAAGAAAACTTTAAAAATCAAGGAAGCAATTTCCAAAGAAGCCACATGAAGTACAGCCTCCTCTAACCTGATACCAAAAGAAACAGATGATACCGAGAGTGGCAGTCACCTAATCTGGCGTCAATTTAAGGATCACGAGTGTAGGGGTGGAATCTAGGCTGTCAATCTGGAGCTAGCCAATGAGACTTCTGTGGGCATGGCCTTCTCCTGAGAATTCTGGGAAATCTGGTACTTCCTCCTTGGAGGCAGAAGACACTAGTCTCTCTCTGCTCCTCCCTGGGAGACATTAAGCCCTGCCAGCACTGAAATGCTTACA
>NW_022103896.1:84988057-84989108 GCF_000313985.2 Echinops telfairi | reverse complement strand
CATATATAAATATATTTACATATGTACATGCCTGTATTTAGACCTCTATAAATGCCCTTTGCCTCCTAATTCTTTCCTCTGTTTCTTTTTATGTTCCTAAATGAGAGTTTTTTTTAATGAATAAGTCATTCATTTTACAACATTTTATCGTGCATTCTCCAATAAAATTTCTTCCACCAAGGCCATCTTTTCCATTTACCAATCATTTCCCCTTGTTTCAAAATTGTATATTCCAGTCACCAGACATTTCCAATGGCATCTTTATTCACTTAAGATTTCAGAATTTGGTAGAATTCTTAATTTCTTCATCATTAACTTTAGTGGTTTATGAATAAATTTAGTCTTATTAATTGGTTTTCTTTGAGGGCCTCTGGATATTATCCTATCATAGACAGCATTGTTCTTCAGGATAGATATTGACATGTGCCTTCTCACAGGATTCAATGTCATTCCTATTTAATTTGTCATTCTCAGCAGAGTAAACCACATACTTGTCCAAATTAAAGATAGCAAGTATGCTTCCTTTCAGTCCATTGATGCCTAGGATTTCAATCTTTATTCTTTCCCTTTCATGCTGGATAATTTTCCATTTTATGCGATTCATACCTCCTATATTCGATGTTCCGATTATCAATGCATATTTAAAGCTTTTATTTTCAGTTTGTCAAGCAGCATCAGCAAATGCAGAGCTCAAAAGTTTTGCTTCATTCACATGATTAAAGTCAACTCTATTTTGAGGGATCATCACTTTCCCTATTATGTTTTGAGTAATTTATAACCTGAGGAGCTTATCTTCTGGCACTATATCAAGGAGTGTTCTATTGCTACCCATAACTTTAATTTAATGTTACTCAGTAGCCAAATTTTCAGAAGTGATCTACCTGGTTCCCTCTCCCTAGTCTGTCTTAGTCTGGAAGCACCATGGCAACACAGTGCACCACAATAAAACAAACTGACAGGTGGGAAGTGGGGGTTTGGCCTAGAGCATCCTAATGTACTGACTGCAACCACCTGTGCCTAAAACACTGCTTGGTTTTCTTTCTCTTTTTTT
>NW_022103896.1:84958718-84987824 GCF_000313985.2 Echinops telfairi | reverse complement strand
AGCTCTTCTAACAATCCACACATCCATTGTATCAAGCACATTTATACATATGTTGCCATCATCCTTTTCAAAACATTTTCTTTCTACTCAAACCCTTGGGAGCAGCTCCTCATTTTTTCCTCCCTCCTTCATCCTCCCACCCTCATGAACCCTTAATAAATTATAAATTATTATTATTTTCATATCGTATACTGTCCACTGTCTCCCTTCATCCATGTTTCTGTTGTTTGTCCCCCTGGGGTGGGGAGGGTGTTATACACTGATCACTGTGATTGATTCCCCCTTTCTCCTCCAAGCTTCCCCCAACCCTCATGGTATCACTACTCCCATTATTGTTCCTGAGGGGTTTATCTGTCCTGGATTTGGTATGTTGAGAGCTCTTATCTGTACTGATGTACATAATCTGGTCAAGCCAGCTTTATAAGGTAGAACTGGGGTAATGATAGTAGGCGGGGAGAAAGCATTAATGAACTAGAGGAATGTTGTGTAATTCATCAGTGCTATACTGCACCCTGGCTGGCTCATACCTTTCTTGTGACCCCTGTGAGGGGATGTCCAATTATCTACAGATGGGCTTTGGTTCTTCACTCCATCCCCCCCTGTTTGCATTGATATGATAGCTTGTTTTGGGTCTTCTGATACCTGATACCTGATCCCATCGACACCTTATGATCAAACAGGCTGGTGTGCTTCTTCCATGTGGGTTTTGTTGCTTCCCACCTAGATGGCTGCTTATTTATCTTCAATAGTTTAAGACTCCAGATTCTATATCTTTTAATAGTTGGGCAACATCAGCTTACTTCACCACATTTGCTTGCACACCCATTTTGTCGGGAAGGTGAGCATCACAGGTTATTAGAACAAAGTGTTCTTGCATTGAGGGAATACTTGAGCAGAGGTCCAATGTCCATCTGCTACCTTAATACTTAACATATAAATATATGTACATAGACTTATACTCCTATCATTATATATAAATATATTTACATATGTCCGTGCCTGTATTTTTACCACTATAAATGTACGTTGCCTCCTATTTCTTAAAGAAGGAAAGTTGGTGGGTTCTTCCAAGCACCAACCTCCTCAAACGCAACAAATTACCAGCCACTTCTCTTCAAAATTGTGGACTTGGAAGCCCAAGTTTATTTTTCCATTTACCTGACTGTTAGAAAGCCCCAACCTTACAGCTGGTGCTTGCTTTGACTAAATTTTGACACTACATAATTTTTTCTAAAGGCTAAACATTTTTACTGTAAATAATAATCGAGATGTTTTCTGGAAAGAAATAAAAGGAAAATAAAAGGAGGTTGGGTCAATTCCATAAAATATTTTAAAAAATAGCCTATTAGGTCATCTTCCCCAATTGTTTTTATTCTAGGAAGCCACGGACAGTTATCTTATCAGGAGTTCCTGATCAGTTCTGATTGGGTGGGTGCAGGTAGGGAACTCCCACAACCACCTAAGTAGCGTTCACTATGAAACTTGTTCATAAGGTGTAACTTCAGTATAGAGCTATATTTTGCCCTTATTCCGTATGTTGGAGTTAGACTGAGCTTTAAAAGAGTTCTCAAACACATTAAGCTAACATTTTTTATGACAAAGAACTAGGATTATTTCCTATTGAATGACTCACAAAAAGCTATCTTTTTTCTTCTTCCTTTTCAATGCACTACTCATAAATAAGAGTGTGTGTATACACACACACACACACACACACAGAGAGAGAAAGAGAGAAAGAGAGTCATGCATCCTGCCAGAGCCAGATGGAATCAAGTGAAAAAGAGAAGGGACTGGTTCAATTGGTATGTAAATGATCTTCGGTATAGAATCATAGCGATTCACCCTCAAAGCCCACAATAGCCTGCTGATTGCAGAAGACAGGGCCTGTTGAGGTTCTGTCAGCATTTTCATTGTGTTCCATAGCTTATAAGTCAGCTGTAGAAAGTCTGAGAGTCTGTGAGAGTAAAGAGACTCCCAAACTTTTAAAACATGCATCCTATTGTCTATGCAAACACACAGACACATCTAAGGGTCTGTGGCAGCAAGAAGGCAAAGGTTGCTTGGTGGTAGAATGCTTGCTTTCTATTAAGAGGGCTGGGTTTAATTCCTAATCAATAAACTGAATGTACAGCCAGCATCAGTCTGTCAATGGAAGCTTGTGTGTTTTTATAATGCTGAATAAGTTTGAGTGGAACTCCAATGGAAGACAAAAGGGAAAGACAGAACTGGCTGTTTGCTTCTGAAAATCCGCTAAGGAAAGCCCTGTGGATAGTAATGGTCTAATCTCCCTACAAATGATGGAAATACAAGAGGCAATCATTTGAGCCTGGGGACACTCAATGGCTTAAAACAGGAAAAGTGTGTGTCGGGGTTGTATCTTCTCATCAGAGTGCAGGACCATGCAGCATTTCATTCCCTTGTTCTTCTTCTTCATGCAGAAGTACATGAAATCATCCTGGGTTTGGGCCACGCCAACAGTAGCTAACAACAACAACAATAACCTCAAATATGAAGTAGTTTCAAATGCAGGGTTGAAAAATGGGAGCTTCCATTATATAGGGATCAATGAATGCAGATACTTTAAAGCTTTCATTACCTAAAATTCTGGCTTAAATTTAAAATGAGAGCACATCTCCTATGATGAAAGTAAATGATGCATTGAACACCAACGAGCACAGATCATAGGAGCTGTGGGATGATATTAAGAACAGAATTCAGGAAGAAGGCAAAAGGAAACTAAAAAGACAGGAAAGAAGGTAAGTGAGTGTGAGAACAGACTCTGAAGCTTGCTGACTACAGAGCAAAGTCAAGTACGGGAAGAAATAATGAAGAGAACATAACTAACTTTCCAAGGGCAGTTTGAGAAGACCAAGTAAAACCTTCTAATGAAATAAGCAAAGACCTGGAATTATTAAACCAAAAAGGAAGAATACACTCAGCATTTGTAGCTGCAGAAACAGAAAACATAATTCAAGCCTTGAGTTACAATACTGAATGATTCTCAAATGCAGGGAAAAGTGATGGGGAAAATATTGAACAAAGTAGAAAACATGAATAGAAGATAGGAGGAATATAGTATAGTCACAGTATCAAAAAGTAACTGGTTGATGCTCAACCATTTCAAGACTTAGCAGATGATTTAGAACCAATGGTAGTGAAGGAAGACGTCCAAGCTGCACTGAGGGTACTGGCAAAAACATGGTTCCAAGCATTGGTGGAGTACCAACTGAAAGTTCAACAAACTAACGCAGCACTGGAGCCACTCAATGCTCTAGTCTAAAAAACCTGGAAGACAGTTATCGGGCGAACTGACTATAAGATATCAATATTTGTGCCCATTCCAAAGAAAGGAGGCTGAATACAATATAGAACTTATTGAACAATATTATTAATATCACAAATAACTAAAATGTTGCTGAAGATCATTTAAACACAGTTGAAGCAGTACAATAGGGTGCTACCAGAAATAAAAACTGGATTTAGAAGCGGATGCTAATGTCAGCTAGATCTTTGCAGAAAGTCTGGAAGAGCAGAACATTGCTTATTTGTGCTTTGGCTTTGCAAAGGCATTTGGCTTTGTGGCTAATAACAAGTTATGGATAATATTTGGAAGAATGGATATTCCAGAATGCTTAATTGTATTGAAGTGGAACCGAGATCAAGAGTCAATCATTTGAACAAGTGGACAGTGAATAGCTTAAAACCAGCAAAAGTGTGTCAGGGTTGTATCTTCTCATCATATTCATTCAATTTGTATCAGGTTTGAAGGAAGGCTCCTTAATATCCTGTGAAATACAGATGATACAGCTTGCTTGTTGAAAGCAAAGAAGGTTTGAAGCACTTAGTTATGCTTTCAGCATGGATACTTTAATGTACAGAAAAGAAAAATCCTCATAATTGGGCTAGTAGTCAATATCCTGATAAATGAGAAATCTTAAAGTTGTCAAGGATTTTATTTTACTTGGATCCACAATCAATTCTCATGGAAATTGCAGTCAAGAGATCAGATAATATAGTGCATTCGGTAAATTTGCAGCACCAGACCTTTTTAAAAAAAATCATTTTATTAGGGGTTCATGCAACTCTTATCACAAGCCACACATACATCAATTATGTAAAGCACATTTGTACATTCATTGCCCTCATCATTCTCAAAACATTTGCTCTCCACCTAAGGCCCTGGCATCAGCTCCTCATTTTCCCCTCCCTCCCCGCTACCCCTCCCTCATGAACCCTAGATAATTTATAAATGATTATTTTATCATATCTTGCTCTGTCCGACATTTCTCTTCACCCACTTTTCTTTTGTCCATCCTGCAGGGAGGAGGTTATATGTAGATCCTTATAATCGGTTCCCCCTATCCAACCCATTCTCCCTCTACCCTCCCAGTATTGCCACTCACACCACTGGTCCTGAAGGGATCATCAACCCTGGATTCCCTGTGTTTCCAGTTCCTATCTGTACCAGTGTACATCCTCTGGTCTAGACAGATTTGTAAGGTAGAACTGGGATCATGATAGTGGGGGGGAGGAAGCATTTAGGAACTAGAGGAAAGTTGTATGTTTCATCGTTGCTACATCGCATGCTGACTGGCTCATCTCCTCCCCTTTTTAAGGTGTTAAAGAGCAAATATGTCCCTTTGAAGACTAAGGAGACACTATCACAAGTATTGGTATTTTCAATGACATCATATACTGGACAATGAAAGCTGGACAACGAATAAGGAAGTGTCAAGAAGAATAGATACATTTCAATTATGGTCTTGGCAAAGAATGCTGAATAAATGCTGGGCTTCCGGAAGAATCAACAGATCGATCTTGGAAGACTACAGCTGCACTGCCCCTAGGAAGTGAGGTTAGTGAGACTTTGTCTCAGGTACGTTAAACCTATTATCAGAGGGCCCAGCTCCTGCAGAAGTATAAATAAACCTTGGTGACTTAGAATGATCAACCGGAAACCTCTCAACGAAATGGCTTGAGATGGCCTGGGGGTGGGGGTGGGGCAGCGTTCCGTTCATTTGTACACAGGGTCACTGTGAGTCAAAGCTGACTTGACAGAACCTAACAAAACTTCCAAGCACGGTTTTACCAACCTGTCCAGACATTTTCCTTCAGGGCTTTTAAAATCTGGAGCTAATTCACCAAATCACATTATCTATCTGTCCACATACATAACACATCTCATCTTGCTATCTAGACCTAAACATGTCTTATGTATTCACATCTTGGTTGGGGGTGAGGGTGGGAGAGGCAGAGAAGAAGAGAGAGAGAGGAAGCTGGAGGAAAGGGGGGCGGGTGGCAGTGAGAGAAAATACTGAGTGAGAAAATGTAAAGAATCAATAATACAGGAATAAAGCTTCACTCTGTTCCTCTACACATGACTAGATGTGGTACCATTACTCAGAGTCAATTTACAGGACATTTATCATATATGCTGCCAATACTTTTAAATATAGTGGAATGTTAGGACCAATGAATCTTTAAAACTGAATTCTGCTTACAGGGGGGGGTTTCGGAAGTTTCTTGGAAATTTCCTTTTTTTTTTATTTTCTTTTTCCACAGACTTTTTGAAGTTCCTTCATATGTCTTTATTAAGCTCATTAGCAGATTATTTTTTTATCAATTTATCTATTAATAGCCACATAGACTTAAAAATAATAAATACCGGAGATAGCATGTTGTACTCCAAAATCATTTTTGTGTGAATTTACTATTAGAGAGATTTTTCAAGAATTAGGAATAAACCTAATTATGTATTGTAAATAATAATTCTGTCAATAATTTTCTTCTTGGGTGGCACAAATGGCATATGCTTAACTACTAATGTAAAGATTGACAATATGAGCCTACTCAGCAGAAAAAAGGCTGGACAATCTATTTCTATCAAGTTTATGGCCAAGTAAACCCTTTGGCGTTCTGCACTGTAAGATGTGGAGTCGTCATGAGTCAAAATGAACTTGACAGCAATCATGGTGTTCGTTTGTTGTCATTGTTGTTCATCGTCAGCATTGCTGTAGACAGATTCTTGGACACATGATCAATGTTCCTCACCCCCCATCCCCACACCCTGGTCTTCTTTAGGCTTCTCTCTTCATAACAAGACATCCATGTATCCCCAGTGCTCCATCATGGCAACATGTTAGGCTTTGCTTGTAACCTTGTAAAAGGTCACACTTCTCAAGAAACTTCCCTAATTCAAAATTATCTAATGTCCAATTCTTTGAACATTAAGAGCATTGCATTTCTATGTCTCTTCCCTCAAATTAAGGAAGAGATCACTGCGTGACCAATTGATCTTAAGGACACAGTATATTGGTTTTTAATTTTCATTGGATTGAATTTTTTGGAACCACAGTTATATCAATGGGTATTGCATTAACCATGTCTAGAACAAGGCTCCACAAATAGGCAATATTCAGTCTACCTTTGTTCCAACGCCCACAGGGAATGAATACAATCTGTCAAGTGCGGGAGTGCAACACTGCATGAGGAATGACTGTTTAATAACTTCCAAGTTGTAGTATCATCATCAGTCTCACCCTTGTTGACATTGAGTTGGCTCCAATTCAGGTGACTCCATTTATAACAAAAAGAAACGTTGCCCAGTCCTACGCCCTCGTCATTCTTGTCTGGTGTTTGAGTTCATGGTGGTCAGTGCGTCAGTCGATCCGATTGAAGCTTCCCTTGCCTTGCACTGTCCTTCTACTTTGCCAAACATGATGTCATCCCTCCTAGCATGTCCAAAGTGACTCCAAGTCCCGGATAAAATTCTGTCACCCATAGGGTTTTCATCAGATACGCTGTCTTCGTTTGGAAGCTCTACTGCATGAATCTACCATAAAGAACTCTGGTGTCGTAGGTCATATCTTCCACAAAATATATAATAAAATGCAAGTCATCACAGTATGACAAACTGACAAAGAGGTGATGGCTTGTAGCTCATAAATAATCTATTAGCAAATGGGAAAAGAAGTCATGTAGTCTTAGCCTTTCTCCACCCTAGATTTAGCACTAAATATTATTGGATAAATTCAATATACATAGAAAGCAAATGGAAACCACAGATGTTCAGTATATAGGCTTTTGTTCCATAATATTTATATATTTGGTTCTTTATGACTTCCTTTGGCCAGATTATGATGTGGTGTTTTAAGAAACTTATATTTTCTTTCTTTATATATTTGGCTCATATTAAAAGAAAACTTTGATGAAGTTTTACTTAATCAACAATGAACTGCTGCTTACTGAATGTATTTAATAAAGTTTACAAAACTGGATATAATGAAGTAACCAGGGATGACCTTCAACTGGAAAGTTGCATTTCCATCCCAGATATACCAAATCATAATCTACATATTAACAGCTCCACATGGCAATTTTGTTACAATGTGGATTCTGATTCAGCATATCAGAGGTGGAAATTCAAATTTACTTAAATGCAGATTATGATGGAAATACAAATTCTCAGCAGAAGATGGAACTGGAATGAACTTGTTCGAAGCGCTGGAAGTATCCAGGAAAGAAATTGGGTCAATTCATGGAATTCAGTCCTGGTGATGTTGTGACAACAATGGTTTTATTATTTTGGTTTGTCACTGAAGGGCAAGTATTAGACTGCTCACCACAGATCAGTGGGTCAAACCCACCAGTCACCTGAGGGAAAAGATAAGGCCTTGTGCTCCAGTAAAGATGTACAGCAGTACAGAGAGGGTCTCTATCAGTAGGGAAAGAAACACTGCCCTGTCCGGTGCCATCTTCCCCATCGCTCCTTTTCGCATCAGGGACTAAGCAAATCGTCAGAGAAGCTGGATCCATGAAGAAGAACATGGCGCCAGGACTGGATGACTTGCTTTAGGTAAATCTGCTGCAGAAGACCTCCTTGGAGTATTAAAGAACAAGGATGTTACTTTGAGAACTAAGGTGCACTTGACCCAGGTCCTGGTCTTCTCCATTGTATCATATACATGTGAAGGTTGGATAATGCAGTGTTATGGTCACTATGGGTCTGGTCGCTATGGATCAGTCCAAGGCACCTATCAACATAACAACATGAATAGGAATCACTGACTTCCTGGCTATTTTGATCAGAGTGTTGAGATATTACATAATCTGCCTTAGCAAATATACTTTAAGTTTACCATTTAAAATTTCAAAGCTCTTTTAATACCTTCTCACCCTTAAACCCAGTAATTTCACTTTTAGGTATAAATCTCTGAGAAATAATTAAAGCTCTTCATAATAATTTAGTTCTTAATGTGCTTATCATAGAATAATTTATTATAGTCAATATAAATAATAATTTATGATTTCAAAAGAAGAAAACAATTCGATAATTGATGTACATACTGATGTACATATGTACACATTGTATATATGTACACATGGTGTACATTGCACATATGTACATTGTACATATGGTGTACATATGTACAAATGATGTACATATGTACACATTGATGTACACATGTACATATGCTAGTTCACATGGATTGTGGAGATTTTAAGGGGGCAGTTAATAGGCCACAAGTCAAAATCAGGAAACATTAAAATACAGTCATTCTTTTTGCTGAGAGAAGGGCCTTATTGCCAGCATTCTACTGTGAATTATTAAAATATATAGCTCAATTTTCCACCAAACAATCATTGCTGCTGTTAGTAGATACCATCAAGTTGGTAGCGATCTTTGCACATTAGAAAAGACACTTCTTGGTCCTGAACCATCCTCATAATTGGTTCCCATGTTTGAGCCCATTGTGGCTGCCGCAGTGTCAATTCATTTCCTTGAAGGTCTTCTACCACCCTCTTACTGTACCAACATGATGTAGGAAAATCACCATTGAACAAGACCTAGCAAACACTAACCACTAAGAAGAAAAAGACTGATAATTTATTTTACTGATTGCTATTAATAAAATGACCCCTTTAATGAGGGAAAACCTCAAAGTAACATATAAAACAAGTGAAGGACTCACATTCTGAACAGGTTAAGAGCTTTATCAAACCAACAAATAGTATTAAATAACAGGAAAAAATCAGCAAGACATTTGAATAGATACCATATACACTCATGTATAGGCCGAGTCTTTAAGCACAATTTTTTTTTAAGCACAATTTTTATGCAGCTTTTGTGGTAAAACTAGGTGCCTCAGTTGATATTCAAAATGAGAATGTTTGAATGGTCAATAAATTAACAAAAAAGAGGTTATATCTTGATTATTATCAGGGAATACAAATTAAAATAAGTTTAAAATATTAGCTATAATTGATACTAGCGATGCCAAATTCTAGAGGGGATTAGAGCAATCTCAATGATTACACAGTGCTGGTGGGGCTATAGATTTCTGCAAGCACTTTGTAAAAGGCTTTCAAATTATTTACTAAATCTCAATTCACTTGAACCCTCTGACTCAGTAATTACACTTCTAGGTATAAACTCAAGAAAAAAAATGTGATTGTGTATATTAAAGACGTAAATATGTCTATTGTAGGTGTGACAGTTAATTTTAAGTATCAACTTGGCTAGGTTATGTTTTCTGGTTGTTTGATCACACATTACCTGTTGTTATTAAGTGGTTACATGCATTGTTATAGATTAAATCTATAAATTGTTGACATAAATTAAATACTTGATTTGAAGTAAAACAGGTTAGCTTCCACTATGTAATCGGATGTCAGATGCTACTGTTAGAGACGATGGGGTCAGTTGCGATGCACGGAGACTCTGTGCTCAACAGCCCGCAACACTGCTTGGTCCTGCGCCATCCTCACAATTGTTCTGTTCAGCCCATTGCTGTAGCCACTGTTTCAATTGATCTCATTGAAGATCTTCTGTTTGCTGCCCATCTGCTTTACCAAGCATGATGTCTTCCCCCATAGGTATATTTCTCTAGATAAGCTGTCTAGTGTATGAGATCATCTTTGAAAAACTTTATTCATCAGTTAAAGGTCTTAAAAGCAAAAAAAAAAAAAAAGGAATTTCCTTAGGGTGTGTTCTGTTTCCAACTATTACTAAATCTTTTGTCAGAACATTTACCTAACTCTTTTTGTCACCTGAACTATCTCACTGAGATTGAGATATAAGTCGGCAGGAATCCCTAGTCTGTTACCTGACCTATGGATTTTGGATCGACAGCCCCTAGATTGTGTGCACCAATTCCTTGAAGTAAATTTATATCTATATCTTTATCTCCCAGGTTGTCTTTCTTTAGAGAATACTAAGGCAGTTGCAGTATTCATAATACCTCCAACACGAGATAAACCAAATGTCCATCAATAATCATAGAACAATAAAATTAACTGATCAGCTACATTCAGCTACATCTCAAAAACAAAGCTAAATGAAAAAGTTGTGTCCCCCACCCCGCCACGTGATATCATTTGTTTGAAACTCAAAACCCTTCAAAACTAATTGTGAATACGTTTAGTTACATTGAGGAATGGCAATTAATGATATGAGCGTAAATGTGTATGAATTATTGAATGGAAAATGGATTAGCTCTGTAAACTCAATTCACAATAAAAGTAAAAAAAAAAGGTGAAACTAAGCACAGAAGCCAGCAAGCAGAGGTGTCAAATGGGTGCCATCCACATACTGATAACTAAGGACCCAGGGTTAAAAACAAGGCACTTCTCTCAGAGCGGGCAAAGGGAGAATGCCTCCTCTTAGAGTCAATGGCCGGATGGGAACTTCTAGTCTCCTGAAGTGTGAGAAAGTAAATTTTTATTTAAGGTTCATATAAATAAATAATTTACTGTATTTCAATTAAAAGCAAACAAAACACTAATATATGTTCACAATAGTGATCTCACAAAGAAGGGAAGTGCTAAGAGGGTAAAAATGGAGAATCTTTGATATTATTAATGTCCTTTTGATTTCAGTTGTAGTTTCTTATATTGTGTACTTCTCTGTATATTTGTTATACTTTAAAAATAACACAAATGCAAAACAGAAGCATATAGAGAATGGATGGTTGGTAATAAAGGGAAAATGCATACAGACACATTTTCAAAAAGTTTGTCTATGTAGAAAGAAAGTCATATGGGAATAACTAGTGCTGGGTAATGTGTCAATTTTCTTCTTTTATGAAAATCGGAGTTCTTAGAGTATGTTAATGTGCTGACGGCAATGATCCAGTAAAAAGAAAATAAACCATAAAGCAGGGAAGAGAGAGGATGATGCCAGGAACAGGATTCGTGAGTGAGAGGGGAGTGGTTCGGGACTGGAAAGGAGAGCAGCCTGTAGATGGCAGCAGGTTCGGCTGAGCAGGCTTTAGGTGGGAGCAAGTCCAGCCGATCCACTGTAAATGGAGGAAAAGCTGGGCATGTGGGGACAAAGGCAGACAGATTCAGTGGCAGACTGATGAGATCATTCTTCTCCGATTGCTTGTTTTCTCAGTGAAGTAAGAAATGAGGTCACCATTAATAGTAATGAAGGTAGACTACTGGACAATGGAAGACATGTAAGAGAGTACTGAAGTCATTTTTAAAACATTTCGAATTTACTGGAGAAAGAAAGTAGGATAGATGCACAGTTCTGGTTGGGTGCTTGAGATCTGAAGGAGCCCTGGTGGCGCTGAGGGATAGGCTGGGCAGCGAGCGGCAAAGTTCATGATCCTAACTCACCCCTCCTGTTGCTCAATCCGTGGGAAAAGGAGGAGGCTGTTTGCTCTTCCAGAGATGCGCAGTCTCAGAAACCCCATCCAGGGTGCTTTCACTCACAATCGACTGATGACGGTGGGTAGCCATAAATTTAGGAAAAGCCTCAACTTGCTAAATTCAACAGCTTGGATGTTTTCCACACGCCACAGTACCCATGGTCTAAAACTCACACATTACCTCAAGCTTTAACTCGGAAATAGATGCAACAAGCTTAATTTTCAAGTGGCCTAGTTGGGAGCAGCACAAGTAAACCCTCAAAGTTGGAAAGTGTGTGTGCTCCCTCTACCCTGTGGGCTAAGGCACTGCCAACTACATTTCCCAAACTTCTCTACCAGCTGGTTTCCAGTCGGGTGTTGTCAACAGGTGGCCCTGGTGGGAGGCTGGACGGTGCAAGGAAAATAGAAGAGGCTTTTAATCTGGCTTTCACGTCAAATCAACATTCTATGGTCTTTGGACAACTCTCACTTCCATCTCCATTCTGCAGCAGCTTTGGCCCTCAGTCTCCGCATCCCATGGTGCCTGGAGGCATCAGGATCATCTGACAAATGTGCCCTCTCCAGGACTCTTCCAGAAATCACTGCAGGTTGGCTTCCCTTAGCATCTTAGCAGCTGCTAGAATAGATTTCTTTGGTTGTGCAGGACTCAGTAGGCCAGGCCCTACCCTGGAGGCTGGAGTACCTCTTCCCCTTTCCTGTGGTCCTAAGATACTTCATTGTCTTATTAATATGCTGCTTTTATAAACAGTTGCCATCAAGTTGCCTCTGATTGAGTTGACTGATGCACGGTGACCTACGTTTATCACAGTAGAACTGTGCTCCATAGGGTTGTTGTTGTTTTTAAATATTCCATTGTTTTGTAAAATATATACAGCAAAGCAGTCCTCCTTCATAGTGTGCACACATGGTGTTCAGTGGTATTGGTCACCTGCTTTACATGGTGTCACTTCTCATCTCCGTCTGCTGTTTCATTCCTACTGACTTAGTCTCACTGCTACTAAAATTCTCATCGATGACTTAGGGCACCTGTGATCCATTTGGCACCATAGAGATCATTTTATAAATAGTTTTATTGGCATATAATTCATATATTATACAATTTAACAATTCAATTATAGTAATAAGAGTTGTGCAATAATCACCACAATCAATTTCAGGATATTTCCCCCTTTCTCATATTCATTGCTCTTAGCTTCCCATTTCCCGTCCTCTCTGTCAATCCATTTCTCACAGCCATTGAGTTCATTCTGACTCATATTGACCCTATAAAGCAAGGTAGAATGGTCAATGTGAGTTTCTGAAACTCTGAACTTTTATGGGAATAGAAAGCCTTATCTTTCTCCTGAAGAGTGGCTGGTTGTTTCGAACTGCTGACCTTGGGGTTAGCAGCCCAATGCATAACCAGTACACCATCATCCAGGATTTTAAATGGCTGATTTGGAACAGATAACCAGCCCTGTCTAATAAATTTCTGGGTGGCCTCAATCCTCTAATTTTGAGCCAACATCGGGCATCGAGATCATTTGCTCTATCCAGGGAATGAGCTAGATATTCTTAAGGGTTCCTCCACCCACAGTTCCATCATTCACCTTTTTGGATTGCCCAATAACAAGAAAAAGTTGTCCAAGCCGAGGCTGTGTGGCCCCTGAGAGAGGGAGGCTAAGGTAGATATACCATAAGGGCCCTTCCAATGAGAATAGGAATGGATCTTTCTTGAGGACAACCAGATGAATTAGGTATCTATAAATATCCTTTGTAGGATTGTTTTTAATGCTGTTTTATAAACTTTTAGTGAAAAGTAAACTTTGGGGGACAAATTTTGTGCAGCGCTTAACACAACATCATGCACACAATAGAAATTCAATAAATGTGTTAATTAGCTAACTAAAATAGCAACTGCAAAGTAGACGGATCTAAGAGGATTTGGAAGTATCTCCCACTCACAGACTGGCACTCTCGCCTGCGCCTCTCCTCCTCTGCAGGAAGATGGGTGGGGGGCTAGGCACACTTGGAAACAAGTGGGACTCAGCCGAGAAAGGACAGACTTCAGGGTAGCTGGATCTGTGTTCTAACTCAAGCCTAGTAGTGGTAGCTAGGCTCTGTCTCTACCTGCTTTACTACAAAGATGAGAAACACAAAATCCAAAGATTTATTCTCAAGTTCTAATTAGGACATGACAATGAGGTAGTTTTTACTACTCAGAGATTTCTTGATTACTCAAGGTAGCTAGGTACAATATACTTGGGGACAGTCTGCTAACTCCACACTTCCTCCACTGCCTCAAAGGATGCAAGATAGGAGAGGAAAAATAGAAATATTCAATATAAACACTTCACATGGGGGAATCCCTGGGTTTTGTGGATTATGGAATATGGAGAAATGAGAATAGAGGTGTTTTTTTCCTGCACAGAAAAGTTTTCCTGGGACACATGCTGAGGGAAGGATTCATTTGTGACATTCTCTGCACATCACAGCTATTCTTTCACTAACTATTGAATAAGTTTCCACTGGCAACAAGGGGCGATGGGAGTTTGAAATGGAGACATTATGACAGTAGACTGGCATGAGAGCCCATCTACAGGGTAGCCTATTCTACCACTGACCAGTTGAGTGCCTGGGCAGGCTGGCTGTGAATTATACACCTTCACAGAGGAGGGTGCATGGTATACCAGGACCCTAAACAACAGTTCCTCAGGAACAGCCCATTTACCACCCTTCCCCTCACTATTAACCACCATTGAGTTGATTCTGGCACCTAGTTACCCTGTATAATGTTTCTGAGACCCCCCACTACCATGACTCGAATTCGACCTTGCAAGTCTGGCTAGATCAGAGGATGTACACTGGTACAGATAGGAACAGGAAACACAGGTAATCCAGGGCAGATGAGCCCTACAGGACCAGTGGTGTGAGTGGCAAAACAGGGAGGGTAGAGGGAGAGTGGGTAGGAAAGAGGGAACCGATTACAAGGAACTATATGTTACCTCCTCTCTGGGGCACAGACAATAGAAAAGTGGGTGAAGAGAGATGTCGGACAGGGCAAGATATGACAAAATACCAATTTATAAACTATCAATGGCTCATGAGGGAGGGGGTAGCGGGGAGGGAGGGGAAAAATGAGGACCTAATGCAGGGGGTTTAAGTGGAGAGGAAATGTTTTGAGAATGATGAGGGCAATGAATGTACAAATGCGCTTTACACAATTGATGTGTGTATGGATTGTGATAAGAGTTGTATGAGCCCCTAATAAAATGATTTAAAAAATGTTTCTGAGACCATAAATCTTTATAAGCACATATAGCTTCATCTGATGGGCTTGAAGTGTTGACTCTGGAGCAAGCCTTCCAAAGCTTGACTTCCACAGCACTCTTAGGTCTTTCTCTGATTCCTGTGGAACCCCAATAAAGATCAGCTATCTGAGAAAGGCCTCTGGATGATCATTTGTAACTGGATCAGTATCTTTTCTGACAACTATGGAGACCTGGGTCTAGATGACTAGACCTGAGAACTCATTGATTTATGATCAGAGGACGAAAGTGACTTCTTGATCAACTTGCCGGTTGTACGTGTTCTCAAGGTCGCCCAACTGGCATGAGAGAACAACGCAGACAGTGTACCTTCTACTTCTGCTTGCACCACGCAGACAGAACAAAGACCCCTAAGTCCTGCTGGCATTGAGCAGCCTCAAGACTTTTTACCTTGGCTGACCTTTACACGTTCAGGCTCAAGATTGCTACACTTTTCTCTCCCACCCCTGACGACCACAAATGGCTCTTCTATGGCCTTCCTCCTTTTCATCTTCACTCCTTGCCCTCCCTCTCAGTCAAGTAGCTTCCAGGTGGAGGTTTCTTTCTGCTTGCCAATGCCCCATCCGTTCAAAGGTCTGATAGTCCCCTCTTTTAAAATCTCAGGCAATTCTAAGCAAAACGACTTGGTTCATTAAGGGTTTTATGACTTCACATTTGGGTTATACCTCCTCTATCCCTACATTCACCTACTGTCAAACATTCCTCCTGTTTTTTTCCCTGCTCTATAGACAAAGCGTCCTTCTCCACTTCCCTCTCTTCTTTCCTTCCTTCTATTAGAATGAATAGAGAACGGGATATGGGATTAAAGGTTTATGGCATATGTACTATAACTCTCTGGAAGGATAGAATACACTGTTATTTGTTGTCTCAGTTTTATATGGAAGTTGGACCTCCTTATACCCCAGAGATAAACTAGATGTTCAGGTTTAAGATTCAGGCTAAGATGGATTCCTGATCTGGGCATAAGAACCATATTATACTTTCTGGACCAGTACAAGTGAAGGGAATATCACTCTTTGCTTTGAGGGTAAGTAAGGTTAAAGTTCATACATGCACAGGTTTATTCCAAATAAATAGTATTTAGATATGTCTCTGCAATCAGAAGATGTCTGCAGACAAGTGATAGAACCTTCAAAAACTGTCTAATCAAAACACTGGCTTCCATGGGGATCTACTAAGCCAGTGGGATTCAATATCCAGAGGTCAGTCAAAATGGTATGGTGAAGCTTTCGTGGAATTCTGAGAAATCTTGATAGATTTTCTCAAAGTACACAGGACAATCATGGGGCCTTATGATCAAGAAAGTGTAAAAAACTTGAGAATTGTATTCATGAGAAAGGTCACAGGCAAATTTCCTTTAGGAATGATTTTCCTCCATGACAGTGCACTTGCTCATTCAATGAGGGCAATAATGGTGACTTAAGAGAATTTCATTAGGAAATGTTATCCCATCTACTCTACAGCCTTGATCTTGCACGTTTATATTTGATTTTATTCCTAGAACTGAAAGTACATTTAACATAAGCACAATTTTATCAAAAGATATAGCATATGGAGTCTTTAAAGGCTTGAAGTTAAATAAGTGGCTATTTAGCTGAGAAGCAACAAGCCCACATGGAAGAAACACACCAACCTGTGCAAGCATGAGGTGTCAATGGGACTGGGTGACAGCCATCAGGACACCACAAACAAACAAACAAACAAACAAACAAACAAACAAACAAACAAAACCGTATTGTTGAGAACGAGAGAGGTCAGAGCAGAGACCTAAGACTTATCTGTAGACAGTGGGACATCCCCTCACAGAAGGGTCACAAGGAACGGATGAATCAACCAGGGCGCAGTATAGCACCTGTGAAACACACAGTATTCCTCTGGTTCTTTGAGGCTTCCTCACCCCCCACTATTATGACCCCAGTCCTGCTTTTCACTGAGGGCTAGACCGGAGCAAGTGCACAGGTACAGATAAACCCAAGAGGCAAGAGAATTTTGGGAATGATGAGGGCAACAAATGTATAGATGTGCTTTACACAATTGATCTATGTATTGTGATGAATTGTATGAGCCCCAATAAATTGATTAATTAAAAAAAATTATAACCACAGAACACTATGGCACAGTTCTCTAACACGTATTGTCATAATAAGCCACAGTCAGTGGGAGGTTTACTTACCAGCACCACATCTTCACCGAGGAAGGTCTTATACCATGTCTAAACAAGGAGGTATCAGAAAGATTACTTTTTCACCTCATTCCAGCAGAATGCCTTTGCTGAGACCTCATTACGGTTTATATTTTTGTTCTTCTTAATCGTGTTTCTTTTTTTGTCAGTCTTAAGTGTACTCCCTGCTATGCAGTAAGGAGTCCTGGTAGCATCATGGGCTAAGTGTTGACATTTCAAATCCCACCAGCAGTAGTGCAATAGAAACATGAGGCTGTCTGTTACTGCAAGATTTAACAGTCTCAGAAATTTTGGAGCGGTATTAGTCTGCCCTAAAGGGTCACTAGGAGTCACCATTAACTTGATCCCAGCGAGATTACATATAAATTACATAGATAATGATATGTAACAATTGTTTGAATTGTTTATTACTTCTCACCCTTTTTTTTCTTTTACATATATAGATGTAGACACTCGATTATTGGGTTTCAAAAATCATTTTTTATATTAAGCCATCAAGGGGCCCTTTTCCAGATAAGCACAACTTATCTTTTTATTAAAATGCTTATTTTGCTTATAATTTTACTTTTATAAAATGCTTATATATAAATTTACTTCTTACTTTCCAACTATGAATATTATCCAGTTAATTTTTTTACTCTATTTCCTTATGGTCAACATGTGGCTTTATTTATTTTTCTAAGAACTATTCTATTGGGACTTAAAAAAATGTGCATCCTGAAGCTAATGAAGGAAGTACTCTAATATGAATGTAATGTCAATTTTATCAATTGCGTAGTGTAATCCCTGAAGTTACTTCTATGATCAAAACAAGTAAACTCATTGCCAAAAAAAAAAGCTCACGACACACAGAATCCAGGAAGAGGAATGGGAGAGTAGGGGGCAGGTGGTGAGAGGAGAGGAGGAAGGGGGAATGGATTGCAACCGTCACCAGGGAGATGAACAACAGAAATCGTGGGGGAAGGGAGATAGTGGTTGGAGTAAGATATGAAAATAATAATGATTTCTAATTTATCAAGGGGCTACCAGGGGGTGTGTGAACAGGAACTGATACCAAGGGCTCAATAGAAAGTAAATGTTTAGAAAATAATGATGGTGACAGATGTACAAAGATGCTTGATACAATTGATATATGGATTGTTATAAGTGTAAGAGCCCCCAATAAAATAATCTTTTAATAAAATTAAAAATAATATAAATTTAGAAAAAAACAAAAGAAGCTCAATTTAATTTCTTCAAAGATGTCCAAACTGTCATTTGGACATGATGCAAGTTGAATAGCACAGAATTCTTTAGGGAAGGTTTAGAGATATGGAAATACCACTTTGAGAAGTCTATCGATATTCATGGCGAATATTTCAAGGAACAACAGCTTGATATTTTATTTAATAAAGGTATCTATGATTTTGTACTTACCCTTATACATCCAGCCTTCAGTATGGATTATACTTCAACACAAAGAAAATGAAAAAAATCCTCACAACTGGATTGATAAGGAACATCATGATAAATGGAGAAAATGCTGAATTTGTCCAGGATTTCATTTCTCTTGACAATCAATCACCATAAATGCCAATGAAAGAAGCTGTCAAGAAACCATGCTGTACTGCATTAGGAAATCCACTGCAAAAGATCTCCTTAAAGTATTAAAAAGCAAAGATGTCACTTTGCAGATTAATGTGTGCCTGTCCAACCCATCGCATTTCTAATCACTTTGTGTGTCTACAAAAGCTGGACACTAAACAAAAAAGGCCAAAGAGGAATTGATGTCTGTTTTCGGGTGTTGTAGTGGTGACAAATGTTGAATATACGATAGACTGTCCAGGGAATGACCAGCTCTTGGAACAGTGCGGAAGACATATAGGTGGAATGCTCCTTGGCAGTAAGGATGGGCAGACTTCACCTTACTCCGTATGTGACATTAGGAGAGAACTGTTCTTGGAAAAAGACATTATGCTTGGCAAAGCAGAAGGCCTGCAAAAAAGAGGAAGCCTTTAAACTAGACGGAATGACACAATGGCTGCAACAATGGGCTCAAAACACCAGGAGTAAGTGTGAGGATGGCCCCGGACCAAACAGTCTTCCTTCTGTTACCATTGTGAGTTTGAACCAATTTGATGGTGCTTAACAACAACCATTATAGACCTTAACCTCTGGCACAATTGGTTATCTCTCACTTATGTAGTTATTCAGTAAGGAGAGCTGAGAAAGGATATCACAGCTACAGTGGTTTTTAGGTTTACAACTTCCATAAAGAAAATACAAATTTCAGCATCTGTCATATTTTTTTGTTGATTAGTCACTATTTTAAAAATGGCATCCTTCAGAGAGCATTGGATGGTGGAAACCAAGTTAAAAAAAGGGATTTATACCCTGGATCAGGGGCCCTCAAACTTTTAAAAGAGGGGGCCAGTTCACTGTCCCTCAGACTTGTTGGAGGGCCGGATTATAGTTTTAAAAAAACACTATGAACAAATTCCTACGCACACTGCACATATCTTATTTTGAAGTAAAAACAAAATGAGGCCAAAACACCCAGCGGGCCAGATAAATGTCCTTGGCGGGCCGCATATGGCCCGCAGGCCATCATTTGAGGACACCTGCCCTGGATAATGGTAATTTTAGGCACAGTCATCATGTATGAAAATAACTAGCAGATTTTAAACCATTCTCTGCCTTTCAAATAAGAATAGACTTGATAATTTAACTGACAGCTATTTGTAAACTCTTCACTGAATTCATACCCGGCCCATTGATTATTTGCATTTATATAAGGATAACGTTTTTCCATTTAAATTCCAAGAATCTTTTATTTGACTAACTTGGCTTATCACATTTGTTTTCCTTTTCCTAGAAGGCAAACGCATAGTTCCTGTAATTGACATTTATTTAATTTAAAAGCTGGTCTCTTTGGAAGCGGGGCTGTCAATCAGCAGAGAATGGTCTTCATAATCCATCTCCCTGAAGACGGGCTTCTCTACAAATTGCCAAAGGAATCAGTCAGTATTAATATTGCCCGAACAATTTTTCACGTATGAAGGCCATTTTCTTTTTATAGTTCACTGTCAGGTTTTTCCACTCTTTGCTCTTTAACACATGTTTCTTCCATGACCCTTGCCAAAACCGGTAACAATAGTATCAGCTGTATGTTAACTGCTCTCAAGTTGGGACTCAACTCAGAACACAAAACAGAATGAATTATTGTCTAGTCTTTTGTTATCCCCAGGATCACCTGTCAATTAGATTTTCGTGAACCCCAGAGTTTTCAGAAGTGGATTACTAATTTGTAATAGCTCCACTGGAGGTGGGATACATGCTCACTCTGAAATCTCCATTGAAACCTGTTCAAATCATAGTAATATTTAAGCCTCCAATAATGGCTGGGTGGTGACAACATATGAGGTGCACTGGTATAGAATTGAACCTGAGTCTCCTTCATTAACGGTGAGGCGGTCTACATTTGAACCACCACTGTCCCAATATCATGAGCTTAGTAGCATAAATTTTCATTTTATATTGACCACTCTGGCTTGATCTTAGGGATCTTTGGAAATGCCCATCTTCTAACCACCCTGAGAACTATAGGAAACCTATTTCCCTATGTTGTTCTTGTTAGGGGCTGTGTTACTCAAGTGGACTAGAGAGACAATTCACAGACACTCACACTCATAAGTGTATAAGAGTTTTATATAAAACAGCAATTGAGAAAACATCCCAGCCCAGTCCAGATCAAGTCCATAAGTCTGATATTACACTAGTTCATAAATTCCAGATAAAGTCCTTAAGTCTGATATTACACTAGTTCATAAATTCCAGATAAAGTCCATAAGTCTGATATTACACTAGTTCATAAATTCCAGATAAAGTCCATAAGTCTGATATTACCCCTTATGTTGATACTAGTCCATAAATTCCTCTTTAGACTCTGAGTCTGAATGCAGGAAGATCATAGCCCAGTGGGTGGACAGTCTTGTGGATCCAGTGGTGGTTGAAGCATCTCAGCACTGGAGTGCGTCTCCATGTGGCTCCTCCAGGTCCAGGGCTCTGACTGCAACAGCGTAGCTACAGCAGGCTGTTGTCAGTAATGTCTCACAGGGAGTGAGTGTGTATCCCGCCTCCAGTGAGCTATTTATCTCCTTAGCACCTCCAAATGAAGTCATCAAGCTGCGACCTAATTGACAGGCTAAACTCCCCCCACTTCACTCTTAAGTCTCAAACTGATGACAGATTGTGTAACTATCACAGGTACGATTAAGTCTTTTCTAACTCATAGCAACTCTATGCACAACAGAGTTAAACACTGCCCAGTTTCATGGCATCCTGAAAATTGTTCTTCTATTAGAGCCATTGTTGCAGGTACTGTGTTAATTCATCTTGCCAAAGACCTTCCTCCTTTTCATGGGCCCTGCCCTTTTCCAAGCATGATGACCTTCTCCAGGGACTGGTCTCTCCTGACAACATGTCCAAAGTACGTGAGACGAAGTCTCACCATCCTTGCCTCTAATGAACACTTTAGTTGTATTTTTTCCTTTCTTTCTTTTTAGTAACTTTATTATTCATTTTATGGCTAGAAGTAGAAATAAGGCATGTCAAGAAAATGTTTCACCAAGATTTCTAAACGATATCTGCTTGTTTTACTGTTGTTCACTTTATTAACACAGCAGTAGGGTTTTGGAGTATTTGGGTTTCAAATATATGTGGGTGTAGTATTATATTAATATTACCTGTAGCTAGTATTGAACCACTTAAGATATAAGGCTAACCATAAGCATTTGCCATAAACATTAGCAAAAGTTCTTTGGTATTGTTTCTCCCACCCCCACCCCCCCAAGATTTCATAAATAGAACAATTCTAGTGGTATTTCTTTTAAGACAGATTTGTTTGTTCTTTTGGCAGCTCATGGTACTTTCATCAGCACCATAATTCAAATGCATCTATTATTTTTCCATTTTCCTTAGTCAATGCCTGACTTTCACAAGCATATGAGGCAACTGAAAATACCATGGTTTGGTCAGGTGTATGTCAGTCCTCAAAGAACGTGCTTGCTTTCAACACTTAAAGAGGTCTTGTGCATCAGATTTACTCAGTGCAATGTGTCATCTTATCTCTTAACTGCTGCTCCCGTGAGCATCGATTGTAGATATCAGCAAGACAAAATCCTTGACAATTTCAATCTTTTCTCTACTTATCATGATGTATTGTTCCAGGTGCAGCTGTTTGGTTTTCTTTACATTGAGTTGTAATCCATACTGTAGGCTACGATCCTAGATCTTCATCAGCAAGTGCTTCAAGTCCTCGTCACTTTCAGCAAACAAGGTTGTGTCATCTAGGTCTTGCAGGTTGTGATTAAGTCTTCCTCCAATCCAGATGCCACCTCTTCTTCAAAGAAATCAGTTTCTCTACTTGCTCCACATAAATATTGAACAAGTATAGTGAGAGGGTACCACCCTGACACGCACTTTTCCTGATTTTAAACCATGCAATATCCCTTTGTTCTATTCACACAACTGCTTCTTGATCTGTGTACAGGTTCTGCAAGGGTACCAAAGTAGTATT
This sequence comes from Echinops telfairi, assembly GCF_000313985.2. Taxonomy (NCBI): domain Eukaryota; kingdom Metazoa; phylum Chordata; class Mammalia; order Afrosoricida; family Tenrecidae; genus Echinops; species Echinops telfairi. The sequence continues at coordinate 84,965,123 of NW_022103896.1, read as the reverse complement.
TTGGAATTCTCATTCTTTTCAAAGCTATCCAACATGTGCTATGATGCACACAGTTGAATGCCTTGGCATAGTCAAAACACAAGTAAACGTTTTCCTAGTGTTTTCTATTTTAAGCCAAGATCCATCTGACATCAGCAATGATATCCCTTGTTCCATATCCTCTTCTGAATCCAGCCTGAGTCTCTGGAAACTCCCTGTCAATATACTGCTACAACCAGGGTTGGATGATCTTCAGCAAAATTTTACATGCATGTGATATTAATGGTACGATATTGTCATATATTTTGTGCATTATGTTGGGCTACCTTTCTTTAGAATGGGAACAAATATACAACTCTTCCAGCCAGTCGTTCGAGTAGCTATATTCCAAATTTCCTGGTATAGAAATGTGAGTGCTTCCAGAACTTTATCTGATTGTTGAAACATTTCAATTGGTATTTCATCAATTCCTGGAGCCTTGTTTTTGCCTAATGCTTTCAGTGCAGCTTGAACATTTTCCTTTGGTAACATGGGTTCTTGCTCATATGCAAGATTCTTATAGATTCATGAAAGTTAACAGCAAATTTTGCCTTGGTCCAGAATGATGTCTGAAGAGTACATTCTGGATATTATATAACATAATATCCAATAATGGATATTATTGAGTTGAATTTATTGAGTTGCTAACATGTGGTAGTTACATAATCTCCTGCCAACTTGAGGGTATTAGAGCTTGATGACCTCATTTGGAGGCTTGAGGGGGAAATTTGCTCACTGGATGTGGGCTACTCTCTCTCTCTCTCTCTGATTCACATTCCTGTTGACAAGCCACATGCAGCCATGCTTATGGCAGCCAGAGCCCTGGACTTGCTTCCCCTGCCATTGGATCCACAGGACTTTTCACCCACCAGCCTGTGATCTTCCTGCATTTGGCATTCTTGCATGTGTTACGTGAGTCTATAGAGGAATCTATAGACTATTATAGTCTATAATGAGCTAAAATATAATAATATATAATATAATGAGATAATATCACACTATGGACTTGATCTGGACTGTGCTGGGATGTTTTCTTAATATACAATTACTCTTGATATAAAGCTATCTGCATATATGAGTTATGCATATATGAGTGTCTCTAGATTTGTTTCTTTAGTCAACCTGGGTTGACATACTAAGCTGAAGAGATAACTTGTCAGGGAAGAGGCAGAATGCTAAGAATCACAAACTTTAATTCTTATATTTTATAAATAAGCTGATATAGAGCAAGTGTTGCCTTTTCTTTATGTTATTTCCTATAATATTTAATATAAAGTTCTTAATCTCAAAAGGTTACTTCATGTTCTTGGCCTGTCTTGTGTTTTTCCTCTATTACCGCCATTGACTGCAGAGAAAAAACAAAAACAAAACTTACCTGTGTCATTCCTAAAAAAATTTAGGAATCTTATGGAGGCACTTAATATAACCGTGGATCTGAGAAGGATGACTTGCAACCTTTTGCCTTTTTACCTAGCTTTCCTCCAGATGATCTGCCTCCATAAAGATTACAGCCATGAAAATGCTAAGACCGTTCTACTCTATGGGATCACTATATTTTAGAATCAACCAGACAGACCTACGGTAGCAACAACAACAACAACAACAAAGAGAGTTTTGCTGATGAAACACATAACTATCTAGTTCTTTAATATTTCCTCCCCTCACTATTATGGTTCTTGTTTTAGCTCATTAATCTAGTTAGACATGAGTCTGTTCATTTGCATAATTAAGGTCATTTGCATCATGAAAGCCAAGATAAATAACCATTCAGAAGCAGTAGCAGGAGTAATGATACCCTGAGGGTTCTGGAACAGGGGTGGGTCAGGGGGAGAGGATCTCTGATAGCAACTTTGATTGTATAATCCACTTGAGGGGAACAAATAACATAATTGTAGGTGAACGGATATATTGGATGGTGTAAGACACAGAAAGTTACATAAAAATATAAATATACATATATGTATATAACATAACAGTAAGTGCTGCTGGGGGCTATGGCGTGGGAGGGAGGGGATAAAGGGGTACGGATATCAAGAAGTTCAAGGAGAAAGAAAATGTTTTGAAACTGGTGACGGCAGCAATTGTACAATTATGCTTGATCTAATTGAATTATGAATTGTTACAACATCTGTACGAGCTCCCAGTAAAGTGATTAATATGAAAAAAATACTTAACTATACAAAGGATTTTCCAAGTTATTTCAAGGATTAAGACCAGATTATTGACTGCGATTTAGTGTGATACTGCCATTCAATTTCACGTGTACACTCATATGCAGGAGATTTCAGAGTTTGCACTAGGTATTATACATCTATGAGGCACTCATGGATTCAAAGATGGAGTAGACCTATCAAGTAGTTTAAAGGTCACCTGATTTAATTTGTAACACTTACACGTGTGAAGCCTGGAGCCCAGAGAGTAAGCAGTTTGAGCATTGAGCTAGTGAGGTACACAGAGCCAAGGTCTTCTTGGGCCCATTGTATGATCTTGCACTACTGAAGACAGTCCATGCAAATCCTCACACCACTTTGTGCATTCTATTTTGTTTCATTGCAACCCCTTCACTTTCTCCTTATTCCAGTTGTTTCCTTGTTTCTGCAAACCACACTCCATGGTTACTTTTCAATCTTTCTTCAGGTTTCTTTGACCAAATATATTCTGGTGTAAAACCAGGATTGGTCAGTAGTCAGGGAATAGATGGTTGCTGGCAACCAATGCAGCTCTATCTTTTTTAACTATAATCTGCAGGGGCGGGATGAGGAAAGTAAACCATTCGAGCTAAAGTTGCACATTCCTTGTAATAAAATATGTTAAAGAGATTGTAGAGATTTTTCAGATTAATCGGATTAAATGTCAAGTTAAAGCATTTATTTTAACTCAATGTTGTTTGAAAAATTCCCCTTACTAATCACAGCAGTCTTGATGGAATTTTTTTTCAAATTGCTCAAAGACAAAAAGGTTGGGTCCAGATGCCATTAGAGGGGCCAGTTAATTCTGAGAGTCTTTTTGTATTTACCTGTTCGTGGTTGAAAGCTGGGTCCAGCTACCTATTTAGTCAGTAAAGACAGATCTGAGACTTCAAGAACCTTATTGTTCTGTATTGTTGCTCATGGTCAATAGTTCTTTCTCAGAGTTACCCTGAAACCTGAGCTAATGTAAAACATCTTTATGGGACTCCACAAAGCATAAATTCCACAGTAAAAGGTATATATTATCTATGTATTCTGATTTAAAACAGGATACCACAAAGACAGTCTGTTTCACTGTCCATTTCCCCACTGGTGTGCACTTTCTAATGTAAAAGTAATATTTTGCCGTCTATTTGAAGTGGTTGAATTGGATGTGTTACTCGGGAGTAAATACATACATTTTATTGAAAGCATGACTTTGGATATGATGGCAATGTATATGCACCTGAAAGGAGTCAGCTAGGCTTGAATAAAATTTAAACAAAATGAAAAGATTATGTTAACTACTTACCACCATCTTCATAGAAATAGGATTGGCAGATCACCAGCAAACTCTTAAATTTAGGAAGCTGCTGTTTAGCTATCATCCTTCCATCTTGTATTGTACCTACTCATCTTTTGCCTTCCTCCCAAAATTATTTGAGGCAGTAAGCCATCAGAAAATAGTAAGACATCTTTGTTAAATGTAAAATAGCCTTACTAGTAAAGTTAAAAACAAAAGACTGAAACATAAAATATTCATCTGAGAGGACTACTAATCTTATGAAATTTAAAAGTATATAAATCTTTTAGTGTTAAGTAATGACAATTTTCCACCTATGACTCTTCTATTAAATAACAGGGAACTTCAAAAAGTTTGTGGGGGAAAAGTCCATTATCTCTTAATTACATTTTTCTAGAAACTATTTGAAGCCCTCTTATAAATGGCAATACCTACAATTTCCTTTAAACATACATCTCTTTCTCTGTGTATGTCAATACATACACATGAAAGGGTTTCAAAGAGTCTTTGGAAATAAATGGTAGGCCAGGACTGCCATAGATTTACTATTTTAATGCCCTACTTGCTGTATTATAACATCTATTAATCTGGAAGAGATGGTTCTATCTTTGTGACTGAATGTTATGGAAAGTTTTGCCCTATTACCAACCCCCACTGCATGTATAAATAGGGTCCTGTCACTTAAGAGTTTAAACTGTACATTTTAACAATTCATGTATTGTGGTTCACAGTCATCCTATATTTTTATAATTTTCTTTTCTCAGCAGTCTTCAAACAAGCAGCCATCCAAGTGAGGCATCAACTAAGTCCACATGGAAGAAGCACACCAGCCTATGTGATCTAAGAATTGTTAATAACAAAATCCAAATTTATAGAAGGGAATGGTATCAGAGCTTAAACTGTGAACACCTCGTTTGCAGAAGGTTATGGATTGTGGTGGAAGCCCAACATCCATTTGCAGAATCCTGACATAGATTAAGCCTCCAGTGAATTGTCTCCGATCATAGTTGAGGGATGTAAATAGCCCTGTTATCAGACAGAGAGTTTTGTAAAGTAGATTATTGCAGAAGTAGTTTGGTTAAAATTCAACACCTTAGCATTTAATAACCTTTTTGACTCATTTTTCATTTGTTCTAGCTTTTATTGTTTTCTCCTTTCTTTTTGAATGTGGTTTGTATCTGTTTTACTTTGTTATTGTTGTTGGGTTTTTGTTGTTGTTGTTGTTTTGCTTTTGGGGGTGTATGTTTTCCTGTATATGAAATCCAGGATAGATAAATCTATAGAGACAGTAACTGGATTAATTGTGTCTTGGAGTTGTGGCAGGAGAGGTTGGGGGAAATAAAGAGTTATTAATAGTGAGTATAAGAAAGAAGAAAATGTTCTAAAATTGATTGTGGTGAAGATTATACTTTTAATATGATTGAGCTATTTAATTGTATGGTATGTCATTTATGCCAATAAAACTATTTAAAAGTTTGTGGGAAAATTCCACTATTTTTAATTGCAGTTTTTCACAGAATTTTAAAGCCCTCTTCTACCCTGTTTCCCCGAAAGTAAAACATCCCCTGAAAATAAAACCTAGTTACAGTTTTGCCTCTCGCTGAAATATAAGGCATCCCCCCGAAAATAAGGGCCCCCTGAAGCTATCATAACTCTGGACTCTGGACCGTAGTGGCGGGCACAGCACAGCCAGAGCAGACAGGAAGTGCGAGGTCTCTTTTAAATAAAACAACAAAACAATAAACAGTAAATGTGTACCGTATTCTTTTTCATGGAAAAATAAGACAACCCCTGAAAATAAGACCTAGCGCATCTTTGGGAGCAAAAATTAATATAAGACACTGTCTTATTTTCAGGGAAACGGTATATGCTGCTCTCTGTGATTTTTGAAATTACTCTATTAGGATAGCCCGATAGCATCTGCTAACTCTATTCCTATATACAACCATAACTACATTTTCTCTACAATTGAACAGCAAAACAGAAATGTCTTTTTATGTTAGTCATGACAAGCAATGAGGACAACAGCATGCGACACTCACAAATTCACTGGTAAAACATCAGGCATGTTAAAAAGGCAGCTCTGTATCTAAAAACAACATTAGAAAAATTCCTTGGATTGTGACAAAAGTAGGCAGTGAATCTTTCCCCAAATACAGAAACCAAATCACAAGCCCTTACCTTGCAGGGCCTGTAAGCTATGAGTCTGTACGATAATGCAGAGCTGCAGGACCAGCTGTGGAGCACTTTCCAGAAAGGTGGCTAGCAAATGCAGCATACTCACATCTGCATATTCATACACCATTTTCCAGTAAAACCTCCATCTGTCATTCTCCCCACTCTGTCGGCTGCGAATGCCTAAGTATATGGTGTGGAAATATCTAGAAAGAAAACAGAGAGGAAAAAGAAAAGATGAAAAGTCAGGGTTTTTTAATTTTTCTTTCTTTAAGTCACCATGTGAAAATACGCAAGAAACAACTTGACTTACACCTTAAGGCATTGAAAGTATCATTAAGCGCTCACTTTGAGAAGTCACTGCAATTGTAGTACTTACTAAAAGTATGCTCTTGAATTGCATCAGAAAGAAAAGTAGGGTAAACTGTAGGTGGAAAGTCAGCTATAGATAGTACTCGCTACTTTTTAAACTTACTACACATCCTTTCTAGTCAGTTTCTCTGTGTGTTCAACTGTATTCATGAGATAAATTTCTCCTAAGATACATGTCTGAAATAATAAAATATATATGCTTATAAATTCTCCTATAGTCTTTTAAAAATATTTCATTATTGGAAAATTTCAAACACCTATAAAAAAAAGGGAAGAAAAAAAACACACCCCATAATGAATCCACTCTACCCATCAGCCACCCTAAGTAATGGGGAATACAATACCAGTCATTTCTCATCCATACTTCTA
>NW_022103896.1:84954473-84957814 GCF_000313985.2 Echinops telfairi | reverse complement strand
ATGATATTTGAAATATATATTAAGCCTCTTTTACCACATAGATTACCATGCTGCTTCCTTTTTATTTTTCACATAGATTTTGTTGTTTTAGTTTTGATGATTGTATTTGCTTGGTGCGTTTAACATATCTGTCCTCTATTTTAGGCATATAAGTACCTATTTGTATATGTTATATAAGTAGGTAGACATTTGATCTGGTTCATAGATTGTTTTGAAAGATGATGTGTACTTTCATGAGGTAGACATAATGATTATTTCCTTTTATGATTCTATCACCCATGATGATTTATCTGATCTATTCTCTTTCGTTATATGTTTAGTGTTATGTTATGAATTGATTTTTGACTTACATCAACCGATGCAACAGAAATGTCCCATAAGGTTTAATAGACTGTGCTTTTTATGTGAGCCAATGGCTAGTTCTTTCCCTTGTAGAGCAGGTAGGGGGTTTGAATCACCACATTCTGTTCAGTTACCAAGTCCTTAACCATTACATCATTCAAAAACTCACTTCTTTTGAGTCAGTTCTGACTCATAGGGACCTTTAGGAAAGAGTCAAACTCCCCCTGTGGTTTCCAAAGCTGGAAATCTTTATGGAAGCAGAAACTCTTATTTTTCTCCTGAGGAGCAGCTGGTGGTTTCAAACTTTCGACACTGAGGTTTGTATCCCAATGTGTAAGCCAACACCAGGAACCCCTGCTATGCCATTGTTGCTAGGTGCCATCAAGTTGGTTTTAACTCAGAGCAACACTAAGTACAACAGAATGAAACACCGCCCACCCTGATTCACACACACACACACACACACACACACACACACACACACACACACACGTCCTGCATCCTCCTCCGAACTGTTCTTATATTTAAACCACTACAAGGTCAATCCATCCCATCAACAGTCTTCCTCTTTTTCACTGGCCCTCTACTTTACCAAGCATGTTGTTTTTATGGCACCTTGGGAGTGGGGTACTAGAGAAACAAATCATAAAGATGGAGAGTGGATGCTTGTTTGACCTCTGCCTCATGGTAGTTTTTCTCCTTTGGCTAGCTAGAGTCAGATATAGCTATGCAGTGTACCATGTTGTTTTCTGGAAAGAATATGAGAAATTAAACTTTTGATCATTTCCTTTGGTTATTCCTGTTTGAAATGGCAAAAATGAATGTGATTAATGTATATGTTGAGCTTAGGGGGAGAAATCACCGCTTGAATTTCTTAGAGACCATGGTGCTTAGTGAAAACGGCTGACAGGTGAAAATGACTGACAGAAGGCCTGACCCGGGATTGAGGCAATACAGCCAGAGGCCCAAAGCTATATTTTGTATCAATGAAATTGTTTAGATAAGGATTAAGATAAGATCATTAAAGATTGAACTTCACTCGTTTAAGAATTGAGTTTAGGATCTGGCTGTACTAGGTTTTTGCTCTTTCTTCTGCTTATTATTGTTGAAATGATTATTGGGAAGTATGGAAATAGAAAGTTTGGAAGCCTTGCCTTCAGCCATTAAAAGTCGGACAGTGTAACTTATGACAAAACTATAATAATTTATGAATTATGAAGGGTTGAGGGGGGTGGGGTGAGGGAGGGGGAAATTGAGCAAATGATATTGAGGGCTAAAGTAGAGGGCAAATGTTTTGAGATTGATGAGGGCAACAGATGTACATATCTGCTTGACTCAATGGATGTATGTATGGACTGTGATAAGAATTGTACGAGCCCTCAATAAAATAATTTTTTTTTTAAAGTTGAATCTTTAAATGGGTTTAGGACACACCTGCAAAGAAGGCTCTGAAAAGATAAGCCCCACCCAGTGTCTTGAGTGCTCAGGACATTCAAAGGTGAAGCGATTTGCTTAGGGGGCAGTTGAAAGATTGAAGGGGAAGAAAAGAACTCTGGAATTTTGAACTAGTGGTTTGTTCATGAGGCTGGAAAAATGTGGAACCATGAAGGATCTCTCCTCTCTAGGACTGAACATTAAAAGGAGCCTGTGATAGCATGAAATGCTTGCTAGGTGACCACCTAGATCCATTTGTTGAGTGGAAGTTGGATAAAAGCAGCAATAGAAAGACGGGTTAAGTATGGCCACTGACACCCATGGACCTGTTTTACAGAAACTAGAGGAGAAGATGAGAGCGGGTTGGCTGGTCTGATTATAGAGCTGTGTGGAACCTGAGCCTATGGCATGACCTAGCCAAGGGAGCTGGGGCTGTTAAGAATTTGTGACAGGCCCATGGTCTAAAGGCGAGGTGACCAATGGAGACCCTAGTGAGGCTAAATGAGACAGCCAACATTGAGTTGACCAGATCATGACCAGATGAAGAGAAGATTTTTGAGCCTGTGCTCACAAACTGGCGCATATTGTTGCTGATTTTATGGACGACTTGTCCTGATTTGACTTTGCAAAGGTTCCAACTGGAATGAAGATTCTTCACATCAAAGAATATGATTGTCTCCTCAGAGCACTGGGTTGAGGTAAGTAGGTAGTATAGAAATTGGATACCCAAATGGGGGGATGAAGGCATGAAGTGGTTGGTTTACAGGCTTTCATAGTTGGAATACATTCGTAGGATTACAGGATTAAGGTGTAGGTGTTACTTAACTGCAATTGTTAGGCACAGTATATTGTTGTGTTGTTCACTTATAGAATATTATGTTTAAATGAGGTTGGCACATATTGAATTGCATGCATTTTAGTTTTATCCTGTTAGGTACAGATATTTTATTGTTTTGTTTAAAGACTACACATGGTTGAAGAGTTGTGCAAAGATGTCAAGTTGACAAGGGGTAGTCTGTGATATTTACATACTCTTTTGTCAACTTGCAAAGGTGTAGAATTTAGCGTGTTAATAAGGCCACAGTTTGATGACCTCATTTAGAGGCACAGTGGAAATAAATAGCTCACTGGAGGCCAGACATGCTCTCTGCTTCATCTTCCTCCTGACTTGACACATGGAGCTACACTGATGAGTCAGAGCCCTGGAGCTGGAGGAGTCACGTGGAGACCCACACTAATGCTGAGATGCTTCCATTGCCACTGGATCCACAAGACTTTCAACCCACTAGCCCGTGATCTTTCTGCATTTGGTGTCATTGCATGTGTATCGTGTGTCGGAAGTGGAATTCGTAGACTGGTATTGAACATTTATTGGACTCATGGACTTCATCTGGACTGGGATGGGCTGGTTTCTTAATATACAACTGCTCTTTGCTATAAAGTTCTCTCTTACACAATATGAGTGTCTCTTGACTTATTTCTCTAGTCATCCTGGACTAACACAACATGTATGTGAGAAGTATGTGTGAAGAAATTTTACAAACCTTGCTTTTAGGCACCATTCT
>NW_022103896.1:84912208-84953133 GCF_000313985.2 Echinops telfairi | reverse complement strand
TAAAACTATAAATATATGTACATAGATCTGTTTCCCCCTCGTCATATATAAATATATTTACATCTTTATATGCCTGTATTTAAATCTCTATGACTACCCTTTGCCTCCTAGTTCTTTCCTCTGTTTCTTTGTACTTTCCTCTTGTCCCACTATCATGTTCTGTTAGGCAGCATTCTTTACTATAATTCTTTCAAACAGATTTGTTTTATTATTTTGAAAGTCATGGTACTTTGAATAATCTTGGCAAATACCATAATTTTAATGCATTGGTATTATAATAGGATAGACCTTGTTACCCATGAATTAGCAGGTGCAGTATTGGCACAACATTTTTGTCCTTTTTCTAATGAAGCATTTTTCAATTTTTAAAAACTTCTTCATAATAACTCTCCAAGATTGTCCTATGCCTGTCAAGAAAATTTATCAAGATTGCACCTTTTGAATCTTAAATTGGTTGTTTAGCCTTCTGAGCTAACTTGTCTACCTTGAAATTACTGGTGCATCAGATCCCTTCACAAACCATTGTTTTGATTGGATTTTTTTTTAAGTCACCTAATGAGACTAAAATAAATGTATTACTGGAAAAGCTTCTCTATGGCCATCCACTGATCACAGAGCCACGTCTTGTTGGAATGATCCTGTGGATCCCTACTAGCAATGTTTTTCTGCTTACCTCAATATTTTTCTCTCCTTTTATATCTGTCTTACTCAGCAATCTATGTTCATATGAATTTATATAATATTAAAGCTGAATCATGAGGTTCAAATTCATAAAAACAATTTTGGTACATCAATAATGATCAACACTACTACCATACAACACATGCACGCAGTTAAAACCCTGCGTTTGCAATTGGGGACTTACAATTAGTTATGTATGAAATCAAATATGAAATATTCTAGGCCATTTTTCTTTTGTTTTAGTCTTTGAATATTCTGCTATGCATTAAATTCTTTTGTTTCATATTATATTTATTATCTACCAGGATGTCCTAAATTTTTTCCCTTATAAATCAAGAGCGTGGGCATGTGTACTATCCAGGAGAATTATTTAGGGTGACTAGTTTGAATTGTTCTGGTAATTCATGAACTAAAGGTTTATCCTGTGCTTTAACTCAAGTCAGCAACACCAGTGGTCAAGAAAACTTGATTTTGATTCTTAAGTTGTTGAGGAAAATCCAACTGACTTCACACTTTATTTAAAGGATAGCTTTAGTTGCGAAAAGGTACTAGTATAAACGTATCTCACAGCCTTTTCATGAACTCTATATTGGTCTGTCAAAAAAAGATTCTTGATGACACTAAAACTAATACAAGATCTCATTCAAATTTATAGGGCAGCTTTTATAGGATCCCTGGTGGTGGATGGGGTCAAGTGTTGGGCTGCTAACTGCAAAGTCAGATGAGGCGAGACTTTTTACATCAGCAAAGAGTTACAGTCTAAGCAACACAAAGGGCAGTTCCATCCTGTCTCACAGGGTGGCTATACATCAGAACTGACTTGATGGGAGTGAGGTTTATGATTGGTTGGTTGGTTTTGGTTTTGCTTGACTTATTAACACACAATTTTCTTAATGTCGATCACAGTTTCCTTTACTGACGACTTTTGACGTGCCACACAAATAACCAAAGACTGCTCACATCCTTCCTTTGTTTCATTGTGCCCCAGCATTTAGATTAAATTTGGTGACATGAAGGAGAAGTATGAGAACAAGAAGGAAGTGAGGAAGGATGTGAAGAAGGTGGTGGCCTGAGGCCAAGGAGACACTGAGGAGCAGTGAATGCAACTGGTCTGAAAGAGGCATGGATGTATATTTGAGAAGCACGGAGGTTTATTTCATCCATTTGGCGTTCCATGATGAAGGCACATAATCAGGCAAAGGGAATTAATAATAACTTTCTGCTTAAGATATACATGCACTGGATGAAATGTTTTATGTATATTTTCTTAATCATTGTTCTCTGAATTTTTATGAAGATGCTGTTAAAAACTCCCTTAGACCCATGAAGGTTTTTACCATAGGAGGTTTCAGTAATATAAAAAGGTCACACATCTGGTAAGTAGAGGTATTAATCATAAGAGGCATGGCTGTTTGCCTCAAGGTCCATGTTATCTGGACTGGACCAGATCCATTCCGATAGACTCCTGGAATCATCCAAAGACCTCAAGTATCCAGGAAACTGTGTAAGATGGTACGTGTAAGACTGGGCATACAGTTAGCATGAGTTGGAACCAATTTGACAGTAATTAACAGTAACAAAAGCCATGACTAAATTGCCAATGGTCTGATAATATTAAAATTATATTTGGATCAAAATTATTTTGTTTCCTTGAGATATTATTAAAGCTTATGTGCTTTGTTTCTAGAAGGTGAACCAGAAGTGCCTGCTCTGGTGGGCCTCACCATCAAGTAATCTGCATGAAGTAATTCAATTTATCAATTGCTTAACTTTGCCAGTAAAAAAAATTATTTTAAAGAAAAATCATACTCGTTTCTGTCTAAACAAAAGAAAAAGAATCAAAACATCAAATCCAGGGGCTTATACTGATTGGGAAACCCCAACTTCAGGTGCTGACAAGTAATTTCACTGTGCATTCATTATAGGGCATTGGCCTCACTCCAGGCACGGCTGAACACTGAACTTTGTAAGACTGTAACCTGAAAGCACCTTGTGGAGCTACAGAACCATTCTTTCCCCAGAAGGACTCAGGAACCATTTAGCAAAGCACGGGCACTAACATTCTGCGGGACAACCAGTGTCCAAGGGAGGCTCTGAGTCCTGGAATGAATATCTGCCTCTTCCCAGTTGTCCACATGATGCACAGTTTGATAATACATCCCTAAATGGCTTTTTCTCCGGTCTCTCTCTCATTCTGGTTTCCTGGGGTCACCTGCCCGAACCAATTATATGCACAGGAGCTCTTATCTAAGACTCTGATTTCTGTGAGACCCAGGCTAATCCATTTTCCCAGAAGTGAATTTAAGGCTTTATTTTTCTCATCAAGGGCTGTGGGGAAGCAGGGGCTAGGAAAATGACAGTTGCCCAAATTAGAGATGCAATTTTTAAACAAAATCTGCGAGTGCAATTAGCATCTTTTTTAAAAAGAGCAGATCTCTCTCGACTCCGTGTGACTTTCCATTTTTACAACTCCTGACACAATTTTACATTAAAAAAAACCTGATTGCTCCATTAGCTTTGTCACGCAGAGCATACGAAAGCAGCTCACTGCTTCTGTAATCAGTTTTTGTTTCCAGACAGCTTAGGCAAGAGACAATATAGGAGACATACTGTTCATATCAAAAGGAAGAAACTTCACACTGAATATGACAGCAGGGTAATCAAGTGTCTCATGTTTGACTTTATTATAACAGTGAGGAAAAATCCTGCCTTTTCTGTCAAAAGTAAGAAAACGATGTACCCATTCTATTCTCAGTGGGACCAAAATAGTCTTCCTTTAGAAAACTTTACTCTGAAGTATATCAATCATGATATTTCAGGTCACGTTGATGCTGCAAGCACCACCAGAGCGCCTTTTATTGGTGTACAGTTCTATGTAGTTTTATCATATGTACAGGTACACGTGATTGCCACAAAATCAGCACACACATTATTCCAAATAAGCTCTGTGGCGCTACTTTGTGGCTACACTCATCCTCAATTCTAACCGTGACAACAACCCATCTGTTCCCCATCTCGGTCATTTTCACATTTCAAGAATATTATGGGATCCTGTGAAATTGGATTTATTCACTCAGCACAATGCCCTTGAGAACCACCTCGTTCTAGTGGGCAATCATCAGTCATTTATTGCTGAGTAGTATTCCACAGTTGGTTATTCATTAACTTATGAAAGGACATCTGGATTGTCTCTAGATCTTGGCAATTATGGGTATAGCTGATAAAAACAATTGCATATAAGATTGTGTGTGACTATATATATAGTGTGTGACTATATATATATATAGTCTTTACTGAAAGGAACCTCTTTGCTTCAAAGACTCCTTAAAAAGTCATTGTATAATGAAATGATTCTGTGTAAATGTATACACACAACAGACTATGGTATTTAGTGAATTTAGACTCAAGCATGCCTAATAAACGTGTGCACTTAAGCCAGTACTCCTGATTAGATTTATATCCTTTAGATTCACAAAGGACTTCTATACATCTTTGTGGTTTTCACATTATTTAGTTTATGACAGGAGAAATTTTTGTTCCCCTAATGTCACTTCGAAGTGATCACCAAAAAATTCTCTGTTATTAACTCCTCTCAGCCAACCCTATGCCTTTAAGCCATACCCTTTGTTTTCACAAGTAAGACATGGTTGGAGGTTGAAGGGTCTCCTGAAGGGTGTTAGCTGAATAAGTCAGAATCTGTATCAGGGATAGTTTCTAGGGTCTCTAGCAAGCCTACTGTGATAGGGTCTAGGAGCAAAGGTGGGGATCTAAACAGAGCACGCACAGGGACCATGTGATATCATGGGAATATTTTCCTGAAGCCTTTGCTACACCTGGCGGAAGACCCTCCCCACCCCTATAGGCAGAAATTTCTGCAGTTTTTGGCATTCGGGCTGGATGAAAGACTCGGCTTTCAAAGCATGTGGTGAGAGCAAGCACCAGAAGCAGTCATGCTGGCTGGCAAGGCTTTTTCTCCCACCGGAGACTCGCAATAAAATTCTCTCTTGCATAAAACCCACTCTGTGCCTCTCAAAGTAATCTTTATTTTAGGAAGGTAAGAACCTGAAATTCCAAAAATATTTCAGGTGAGCTGAGCCAAATGGAATGGGAGTGTTGGGTAAGCCATAACTTTGTTATGGCTGAACCCCGTCAAATGAACAGAAGATGCAACTCTTCAAAGGCATCTTATCAAGAGTTTAAATAGCACTTCATTTACTCTGGACCATCCGGGTTTTTTTTACAGAACTGAGGCAGAGTATGAAAGAGGTTGGATGTTTCCACCTTATTTTTCAAGTTCGGATGAGCCACCACACAAGGGCTCAATCATACCCCACACCCAGGTAACATTTTAACTTGTGGCATATTCCAATAGTCTGTGTGATTTTCAATTTTCTTTCTCCCACAGTAAGATTACTGTTTCCTTCCCTTTGAGAATAATGCGTTTTAGTTCCATACCCTTGGTTCACAGCCTTCACCCACTGGACCCGCTGAAACTCGCCACAGGACTAGAAGAGGACTAGACATTGGAGTGACCTCATGTGGGACCCAAAAGAGTTGACTTCAAGTTGAACCCAAGAGCAAAGACAATTCAGGCAGAGGAAATGGCTGCCCAGTGTCTGTGCACCATCCCATAACAGGTGATGACAGCCTACTCACAGCCTTTATCTTGGATTCCCTTTTTGAACACCTGTTGTGAGAATGCCCAGTTACCATAACCCCATTCATGAGACCCAATTCCCAGAATTCTTCACCTCTGTTCACAAATAAACAATGTCCTGACAGACGGATGGAGAAGTTAACCAACTGTTAATCAAAATACCGGTAATGTCATATGGTTTGGATTTGATCTGAGGACATTTTGGTTGTCCAAAAGGGCCTAGTTTAAAGGCTTGTTTCCAAACAAGCAGCCATCTAAGTGAGATGTCAACTAAGTCCACAGGGATGAAGCACACGAACTTCAGTGATCAACAGATTGTAAATCAAATAATTCAAAGCCGCAGGAGGGAAGAGTATCAGAGGTTAAATTGTGAGATTCTGGTGTACAGAAGGCGATGGATGACAGTGGGCACCCAAGATACATTTGTGGGATCTACATCGGAACTAAGCCTCTGTGATTTCCCTCCACCCATAATAGAGGGATGGGAAGAAACTGGATACCAAGCAGAATGCCTTGGAGAGAGGATTGAACGAGATCAAAATGATAAACCTTACTTGAGTGGTTAAAATGTTGTCAGTTGATCCCCCGTGTGATGCAAGTCGGACATGATCTGGTTTTCAACATTTTTTGTGGTGTTTTTGTTCTGTTCATACTGGGGT
Organism: Echinops telfairi; assembly: GCF_000313985.2. Classification (NCBI taxonomy): domain Eukaryota; kingdom Metazoa; phylum Chordata; class Mammalia; order Afrosoricida; family Tenrecidae; genus Echinops; species Echinops telfairi. Next base: position 84,947,136 of record NW_022103896.1, on the reverse strand, counting down.
TTATCTCATATGTATTTTGTCATTGAGTGTGACCCTCTTGAATTTTTGTTCTGTTTTCAATAAAAGGGAGCTGATGTCAAGGAGTTCTAGAAGGAAGAGAATGTTTTGAAACTGTGGTAGCAATTGTACAATATTGATGTGATTGAAATATGGAATGATAAGATATCTGTATTGTCTCCCAATAAATTGGTTTTAGAATAAATAAATAGGAACAAAATGGGGGGGACCTAGGATGTAACAGCTCCCTCTTTTGTAGTAAAATTCCTTTAAGACTTAGTCAGATCCGGCTAGACCAGAGGATGTACACTGGTACAGAAAGGAACTGGAAACACAGGGAATCCAGGACAGATAATCTTTTTAGGACAAGTGGTGAGAATGGTGATACCGGGAGGGTGGAGGAAATATGGGGTAGAAAGGGGGAACCAATTACAAAGATCTACATATAACCTCCTCCCTGGGGGATGGACAACAGAAAAGTGGGTATAAGGAGACATTGGACAGTGTAAGATATAACAAAATAATAATAATTTATAAATGATCAAGGGTTCGTGAGGGAGGGGGGATCGGGGAGGGAGGGGAAAAATGAGAAGCTGATACCAAGGGCTCAAGTGGAAAACAAATGTTTTGAGACTGATGATGGCAACAAATGTACAAAGGTGCTTGACATAACAGATGTATGTATGGATTGTGATAAGAGTTGTACGACCACCCAATAAAATGATTTAAAAAACAAACAAACAAACAAAAAACTTAAGAAGGACCTCTAACTCCAGAGGCAAGCAAGGTCATTTAGATCAGCTTACCGGTCTGGTCTGAGAGCCCCTAGATTAATGAAGATATCAACTGATGGTGAGACACTCTCTTGGGGAGATACAGAATCTTTCCTGTGGACCTTGCTCCCTTTCTCTCGTTTGAAAGTTTTCTGATCATTGTAAAACTTGCTAATGATCTCCTGGGCCTGTTGCAAAACCTGCTAATTATTGCGCCCCCCACCCGTCCCCCCCAAAGTTTGGGGCATATAACTTGTTGGATTTTCACTGAATCTGGGGAACAGTTTTGTAGGTAGCACACCCCACTATTTCCTTCAGTTCGCACTTGCAGAAATACATTTAAAGTTGCTCGTATCACTTGGCTTGTCTTTGGCTATCCAGTGACTGGCTTTCCCATACACCTTGACAGCTGGCAGGCAATACTTCCTGCCTACATGCCTTTAAAAACCTTTCCTTCAGCCTTGTTTGTAGAGACCATGGCCTGCATTGTCTTAGGGCCCCTGCCATGTCTTCCCTTGAAGGTACTTCTCTCTCTAATAAATCTTTCTGCTTGCTGGTAAGCTTGGCTCCCTGCCTTGCTATTCTTAACTGGGCAAGAGAAAGAACTCAATCTGTGAGGCACCCTGCAACATTTCCTTGGCATTCCAGATGGGACTCAAGGCTTAAGAATCTCACAAGACACCAGGACTCCGGCTGGAAATGTCCAGGACTGCATTAGATGGGTGAGCAGCTGCCAAGACAAATTACTTCTCCTCCCTCTGAGTGGTAAGAGACTTCTCCACGCTGAATGCCTAGCAGGCTGCTTTTGCTTCATTTCCTATGCAGGTAATTTTTTGACTCTTTTATTTGTTTTGTTTTCCTTTGCTCCTTATTCCTTGTCATTTGTTTCAATGAACTGAGTTCACTATTTTCGTGAACATAAGTCCACAGCACTGGGCCTTTGTAATAGAAACCTGGAGAATTTATGCTGGTACCTTGACTGCCTGGGTCAACCATAAGGTCTTCTCATGGCTGGGTCCCCTAACCTTTGGGTAGAAGGGAGTTTTTAGCAGCAGAGGTTCAAATCTCTAATACCAGTTGCTTCTTGTCTTGTTATAGGAATTCCTTTTCCATGAAGCTCAGTCTTTGTTAAAGATACCCAGAACCTGAGTGTTTGAAAAACTGACTGTCCAGACTGGTTACCTAAGACTCCTCCCTGCTGGTGCCTTAGTCTTTAGAGGCAAAAGGGGATTTGCAGCAGCAAAGAGGTTTGAGCCCTCTATTCAATGTGCTGCCTGTCTTGTTGCTATAGGAATTCCCTTTCCTCTAGATTTTGCTGGCCCAAACCATCTCGCTCTGTCCTACACCACATATCCCTGCCCCAATGCAGAAATACCTCTTGCTATTTCTGTGATTTTGAGTCTCTGTTTCAATCTTCCCCCCACCCCTTGATTCTGATTAAACTCCAAGGATTTGATTTTTTAAATTTTGTATGTCTCCTTTGCTATTTAGTCAGCTGTCCCAGCCTCCATTTAAAAGAAGCACTGCAGCCTGATTTTCCATTCTCTCTTTGCAAGACCTGATACCTTACACACTTCCTCACCGTGTATACTGTCACTGTCAGTGGGAAGACCTTAGGCATGAGAATTGTGTGAATGCTCATGCCTCAGCAATCTACCCTTCCACCGCTAGGCGACTGATTATCAGTTACCAAATTTACCATCATGGGAAGAAGCTGAAGCATACCCTTCCCCTCTAGCAAACACTGGTCTGACCAACCAAAAAAACCCCAAGTTGAATAAGAAGAGTTGAATATCTGCGCCACACTGCTCGGCCCGTACACCAGCTATGTGACCGGGCACAATGGCCTCTTAGCTGCTCCCTTAACTTTAGCAGCATCCTGTCCGGTTTATTTTGAACAAGCAAGGGTAAATGATGGAATACTGTATGTCCAAGCCTTTATGGCACTGTACCCGAACCTGGGTCAGAGCAGCCTGCGGAACAGAGCTCACCAGCAAAACGTCTTTACAGGTTTTTGTCCTGAAACTCACACCAGGGAGATGATTTACTAACAGACCCTGTTCTTCAAACTTCAAGGAGACCCACCTCTGTCAGTGGGCCCTTACCTAGGTACCCAAAGTGTTGGGGCAGCTTTCTTGCCTGATCTATTAGGAGTTAGACAACATGCTCCCTGGTACCCCATATAATTGTTAAAGTTCCAATCCTGGGACTGGAACCCCTGGCAGCTCACTGTGACCAACTCCCCCAGGGAAAGGCTTTCTTCAGTCATGGCATTGTGTTCTGGAACAAACTACACTCATCCTTTGCCTCCACCCCCAGCTGCTGATTTATACCCCCTGTGAGGACTGCCAAATAGAGAATGAAATATTTTAAGAGTACACATATCCTTTTCCATCTCCAACCTCAGCCAATGGACGGACAGGCTAGGAAACATTTCAGAGGACCCAGAAAATTTGAGGCATGGGTTTTAAAATTGAGTCTACATTTCAGCCTCACCTGCTATGGCTCAACAAATGGAGAAGATAGAAGTGTTAAAAAGGGAGGGAGGGGAGTAGAAAGAAAATGTTTTGAGAATGATGATGGCAACAGATGTGCTTGACACAATGGATGTAAGTATGTATTGTGATAAGAGCTGTCGGAGTCCCCAATAAAATGATTAAAACAAAAGAAGTGTATAAAAGCAAGCAAAAGAATATGCTAATGAGATAAGTAGACCCCTATCCTGATAATGCTGTATACTCTCCTGAGAGGATGTCCATCCCTTTACAGGATTCTACATGGGATTACAATGAGGAATCTAAATGGAATTACAATGGGAGAGTGGGCAAGAAGTGGGGAAAGCACATGGGGACTTGCATAACTTGAGGGAGTTCTCAGACATATTAACAAACCTGTCCACTATGCAAGAAAGAGTGCATGAAGTGACCCAAGCAAGAAAAGGACAAGCATCTAGCTGTTCTTCTTAGCTGCCTGCTGAGGCTTCTAGAAAATACACTGAAGTAGATTCTGAGACTGCAAATGGACAGACCCTCATAGGAATGTACACAGTTTGCCCCCAGTAAAAGACGGAAGTTAAAATAATTAGAATTGGGCCCACAAATCCCCCTTTCATGCCTGGTAGATGTTGTTAGGTGCCAGTCAGTCAGTTCCAATTCATAGCGACCCTGTGTACAACAGAACAGAACACTGCCGGGTCCTGTGCCATCCTCACCCCTGTTCTTATGTCTGAACCCATTGTTACAGACACTGTGTCACTCTGTCTTGTCAAGGGCCTCCTTTTCTGCTCCCTCTCTATTTTACTAAGCATGATGTCTTTCTCCAGGAGCTGGTCTCTGCTGATATCTGCGAAGAATGAGATGAAGTCTTGCCATCCCTCACTGCCTCTCAGGAGCATTATAGCCATACTTCTTCGAAGACAGGTTTGTTTGTTCTTTTCACAGGCTATGGTACTTTGAAATTCCTTGCTAATACTATACTTCAAATGCATAGGTTATATTTTTGGCTTTCCATACTCAATGTCCAACTTTCACATGCATATAATTTAAAACATTTTGGCTTGGGTCAGGCATACTTGAGTCCTCAAAGTAACATTCCTTTTCAACATTTTAAAGAGGACTTGTGACGTCTTGGCTACTGTTTCCTTGAGCACTGATTGTGAATCCAAGAAAGATGAAATCCTTGACGTGTTCCATCCTTTTCCATTTATTATGATGTTACTTATTGGTCCATGTATAAGGATTTTCGTTTTCTTTACACTAGATCGTAATCCATACTGAAGGCTGCAATCTTTGATCTTCACCAGCAAATGCTTCAAGTCCTCTTCACTTTCGGCATGCAAGTTTATGCCATCTTCAAATTGCTAGTTGTTAATAAGACGTCCCACAATCCTGATGCTTCATTCTCCTTTACATAATCGTTTCTCTGATTCTTCGCTCCACGCACAGATTGAACATGTATGGTGAGAACATACAACCCTGTTGCACGCCTTTGCCGGTTTCAAACCATGCAGCAGTCCCTTGTTCTCTTCACACAACTGGTTCTTGATCCATGTACAAGTTCCGAATCAGCAGAATGAAAAGGTTTGAGAGTCCCGTCTATTGTTTGTTATGACCCACACTTCCAAAAAGCACTCATTGAAAGTCCTCTGGATCATGATGGTTTGAGCCATAAGTGCTGGGATGGTGCAGGGAAGGATGAATGCCTTAATGCACATGGGACTCAAGTCTCTTCCATAACACCCGATAGTGAGTTAGGGGCTAGTTAGGGGCTAGTAACGCTGAGAACTAAAAAGTGAACTGAGTGCTTTTTGTTTAGATCACTAAAAATATTCACTATTTAAATTGGTTGTTAAGTTCTCCCATTTTGCATTGTTAAAGCACTGCTTTTAAATTTTTGTTACGGATCACTATACAATGAGGCTTTCTAGCCTGTCTGGATTGCTATAATCAGTAGTGGGATTTAGCAGTCCACTGGTTCAGCAGAATGAATACCTGATTTGTCATTGAGTTTGTCAAGCCAGTTGTAAAAATGGCACCTGTAATCAGGGTTCTCTCTGTAGTGGGTGGTGTGCTAGTCTGGGTAGACTAGAGAAACAAATCCTGGGAGACTCATATGTGCATAAGAAAGAGCTTTATATACAAGAGCAATTGAATATTGAGGAAACATCCCAGCACAGTCCAGATCAAGTCCATAAGCCTGATATTAGCCCATATGTCCGATACCAGTCTATAAATTCCTCTTCAGAATCACAAAACACATGCAATGACACTGAATGCAGGAAGATCACAAGCCAGTGGGTGGAAAGTCTTATGGATCCAATGGCGGTAGAGGTATCTCAGTGATGGCAGGGGTCTCCATGTGGCTCCTTCAGCTCCAGGGCTCTAGTGTAGCTCCATGTGTCTTATCAACAAGCATGTCTCTCAGGGAGTGAGCTTTTCTCTTGCCTCCAGCGAGCTATTTATCTCCTTAGTGCCTCCAAATGAGGTCATCAAGCTGCGACCTGATTGACAGGCTAAACTCCACCCCTTCACTTTTAAGTACTCCACCCCTTCACTCTTAAGTCTCACATTGACAATAGATTATGTAACTATCACAGATGGCTAGGCAGCCGCACAATGTGGAAATCACAAATCTACATTCTTTTCCTTTTTTAACGTTCATCTGCACAACATATTATTCTAAGTGCCCGTAGTAATGTTCATTCCATCTATAGGTATAAAAATTATATGGAGCTATGCTTGTAATATTTCTTTCATAAAAGTCATTGTACTTCTCATGAAATATTACATTTCTATCCCCTTGCATTTGTTATTTCAGTAAACAAACATGTAACACAAATAGAAAAAGTGCCGAACAACCAGAGGTTGACATGTTGTTATTTGTTTCAGCTGTGTTTTACACCCTAAATTCCCACAAGATATTAAGAGTGAATTATGCAATTCCTGAAAGCAAAGAGCAGGAAATATTGTCAGAACAGTTACTGTAAGTTCAGCAGAAATGGAAAGGGTTTTTCAAAGATGAACATAATACGTTCAAAGAAAAAGTCACCTATTTCTAATACAGCAAATACGATGTCTGCTGTCTAATTGGCTTACCTCTAAAGGAGCGGGATCCTACCCCTACAACAGTGGTTCTCAACCTGTGGGTCGCGACCCCATTGGGGGTCGAACGACCCTTTCATAGGGGTCACCCGATACATAACAGTAGCAAAATTACAGTTATGAAGTAGCAACAAAAATAATGTTATGGTTGGCGGTCACCACAATATGAGGAACTGTATTAAAGGGCGTGGCATTAGGAAGGTGGAGAACCACTGCCCTACAGTGAAAAGATGGTCAAGGATAAATCACACAGCTGAGGATGCTCAGATAAAATCAAAGAATATTACAGGTAAGGATGCCAATCAAGAAGCAATATGGAAATATCTAAACTAACAGTTTCATTGTTTTTGTCAAATAGTATTTAATATTTTTTCATGAATACCTTAAAACTCTCGGTTATAACAATCTAATGTTATACTTTTATTGTTCTTATTTAAGTATTAAGTGTATGAAATAATACACTATCTTTTGGTATATCTTTTTTTTTTAATACTTAAAACAATCATCAAGCAGCAAACCGATGGTTATATTATTTGGATGCCACCACTGGATGTGAGCATTGCATGTGCAGGTCAAAAGTTCTAACGAGCTTACCTTCTGCCAGACATGGCATGGGGTGAAGCAGTGAGAGATGACAGTACAGCAGAAGGCAGCACCACTGTCCTACTAAGAAACTGGAGGCACGGCAGGGCATCCTAATGGCTGATGTTAATGCTCAATTTTATTCATTGATCAATGCCACCTCCTCTTGACTATCCCACTCTGACGGAAGGTGCAACTCCAGGGTTGTGCATTCAAACAGATGAACTTCATGTCCACTAATTTCTAGCATGGAAAACTAGGGTAATGTACCGTATATACTCGTGTATAAGCTGTGTTTTTCAGCACATTTTTTAATGCAGTTTTTGTGGTAAAATTGGGTGCCTCAGCTGATATTCGGGTCGGCTTATACTAGAGTATATAAGGTATCTCATCTCCTGAAGTATTTACTTTTTAGTGTTTAAAATAAAAAGCAGCCCTTCCTTCCTCCCTAAAATCGTAAAGCTTATAAAGGGGACAATATCCTTAGCATGAGAAATTAAAAGACCCCAGTTGTTGAGTCAATTCTGGAGACCCCGTATGCATCAGAGTACGTCTCTGCAAGGTTTTAGATTTTATACTTTGGAAGTATATCACCAGGCCTATCTTCTTTGGCACATCCGAGTATACCAGAATCCCTTTTTAAACTATCCTCAGAAGTTGAAAAAGTTAACTAGATCCCTAATTTATTATCTGGAATTAGGAGAGGCTTCAGCTCTACGTGAGTTAAGTCAGTCATTCTGCCCTGTACCATCCCACTGATTAGGTAGCAGTCAACCATGTTAGCCATTTGTACCACAAGGTATTAAGCATAATGTAAGTCCTTAACTATTTGTTCTATGATAACATGTATGAAAATCATAACATGTATGCAATATATTCTAGCACTTGCTATGCCTTCTCTTGATTTTCACAGATCAGCATATTCTTGTCTCACCAGATGTCAGCTTCTTAAGGGAAAAGAATATGATTTATTTATCTTTATAAATCAGGAGCCCACATTACTGACCAGAAATTAATGTAAATTAGAGAATGATTATTTTCATATTTTTATTCTTAGAACAAAATACAAATGTTAGGAAATTAGATATTTGTATTTCCGCATATATTGTTCTTGGTCAGAAATAATGTTTTTGCTTTTCTATTATAAAATGATATAAATTCACCAACAATCATCAAATGCATAACATGCTTTATTTCTCAGTATCAAGGCAAAAATTTTATGTCTAGGCTTTACTTTTCTTTTGAAATTTTTCTTAGAAAAATATAAGTGAGGCAAGAGTTCTTCCTTTGCTGTGGCTTGATTATAATTTTATTGCCAGTGTACTTCTCTTTTCTCCCGTACTGTGTAGCATAAGATGTCACAATGACCTCAATAGTCTTGATTTTCAAAAAAGGATGTAGTTGTCGAGAGAACAAGCTGTTCCAAGGAGAAGGAGAGAAAAGAACAAAAGTCACAACAGTTACAATTTCTTGGGAGGCACTACTTCTCTTCTGCTGTAACAAGATGCACTTTACTAGAACATTCTTACTTAAAATTTCCAATATGAAAATAAAATTTCATTATCCCCAAATGACATTTTATTAATATATCTGTATTGCTCTGTTAGTTTGTCCATTTGACAGGGAAGAAGGCGCTCCAGGGTACAGTGTGTTCACCCTGGGCTGCGGTCTGCATGCTCAGCAGGGGACCGGGCTTTGTGCTCCTGTAAACAGTTACAGGCTCAGAAACCCACAGGGTGGTTGCTATGGGTCAGCACTGATGTAAGGGCAGCAAGCTTACTTTGGTCTGGATAAAAAATAAATAGGATAATAAAGCTGTATAACTTGTTTTCTAAAAAGTGGGAGGCAACGTCTTGCATAAAATACTTGGGGGGTCAAGGGGAGATATAATAGAGGGGGGCAATCCTGTACACGTTCATTCCTAGAAAAATGATCTGAATATGGTCTCCTTTTCAAATAGTAAGTTATTTGAAGTCATTAACCACCCAGATTCATTTTTGCACCCTGAGTCCAGTAAAATGCTCAGCTCATAGTAGTTGTTCAGTCGATGTTTACAGATAACAAGCATACATCTCACATGTTATAAGATTTCCACTTGACTGAAAGGTCAGGCACATCCAAGGCAAACCTGCAGCCTCCTTGCTCTCTGGTTTGGGGCTGTACAATAGAGGGACTTTCTTGTGTCTCCAGTTGGGGTGGTCAAATGAATGAGGGCCAAATCATTTTGTAAATGTCATCAGAGCCTTCTGAACTTACCCCAGTTGATAAAATGAGTTCTGTAAACTCTCAGTGATGTGAACATAAAAAATCTCAGAAGATTTTTCAGTATAGAATAATCATTTATCTATAACTAAGGTACTAATATTGATATTTTGGGCTACCAAGGCTCAGGATTATCTGTTCTTATATGGATTTGTCATGATCCAAAGAAGAGTGAAGAGATGGGAAATTATACATCTTTAAGAAGATAGGTATCAACGGAATGATCATCTGGCCTCTCTTAACTCCAAAATTAAAAGTGTCCAATGTCAGCAGGGACAAATACTGAGACAAAGTACTGAGACAATTTGGCCTGAAGTCATCTTTGTGCTGGTTTTAGGATGATATTGAACAATTTCTAGTCAAGTGGATTATCACTTGGTCCTTGTGAATCAATTGCAGGGCTGTTACTTCATTTTCAGGAAACGCATTTCCTGATTTTCCCGTGTCTCCCAATTGGGGTAGGACTTTGCATCCAGACTGCAGCCACTCTTCCTGGCTTGTTTCTCAATCTCAGTCCCTCTCGCGCCCTTGCTGCCTCTTTTCCACCAATCATTCACAGTATTTTCCTGACAGCACGTTTCTCCTGACCACCTGCTCTTTAAACTGTCTCCACAATCTCTCTCACTTGCAATAGTGGAACAGACTCCCGACACTGAGTCTTCCACTGCCCCTGAGGCCATTGTAGCTACAGACCAAGGTCTTAACGTGTTTGCTGGCTGGGGGGCTCCATGGAGAGGACCCTCAGCAGACGCTAAGTGGAAAAGGTAACAGTCAAATGTTTTCCATAAAGCTGTCGACATTCAGCTTAAACGTGACATGTGTATTTTATGAATCCTGACTTCTTTAGCCTGAATTCTTGTTTTCCTGTAGTATGAAATGATGGGGATAATATTCTAACCTACCAAAGCCTTCCTCAAAAAAATTAAATTAATACCCTCGTCTCAAAGAGATGAGACAAAGCTAACCCAATCAAGAACAACAATCAACCACTGTCACTGGGTAGGTTTTGACTCATAGCTACTGGAGAAGGGTTTCTAAGACTACACATCTTGACAGGAGCAGGTGACCTCAGCTTCTGACCAGTGGCTGGTGAGTTTGAACTGCTGAACTTAGAGCCAGAACAACCAGGAATATGCGAGATTAGAAAAACTATGGCTAGTTGGGAAATGGAATTTTCATTTGTTTCTCTGTGATCAATCAGTTTTGAGAAACTTAGAAAAAAAACCTCAATGCTAATTCAGTGCTACTTTAGATGTGAGCAGCTAATTAAATGCTATTTCAATGTAAGTAGTTGTCTTGACCAGTTTTTAATCTATGACAGGAAGTCAAGTAGTACAGGAACACATTTGAAATGTGTGTCTATAAAATCCTTCAGAAATGAACAAGCTAAATGTTATTTCATTTTTGGACTTTGCTCAGTGTTTAACTTTTAAGAGGATATGTCTACATATGATCTGGTACAATCAAGCTTTTTATTATCTTAGATTGTTGAAATGTTGGTACATTTGATACACATGGATGGGAGTGGAAGGGGAAAAATAACAAAAAATTTTTAAAAATCCATTCATCAATTATGTTTATTCTTCACAGATATTACTTTCTTCTGCACTGTGTAAGAAAGGCACAGCCAGTATTTTAGGGTATATGTATCTGGCATAACAAAGCCACACATAATAACCAAAAGAGAACTTTAAAGAGTTCATTCAAGCAACTACCTTATTTTGTAATGAGGAGGGAACTCGGCAGAGGAAGATAAGTGAGTGAGAAATGTACTGGGTATTGAGGCCAATTCTCTGCTCACAATGTTACTCTTTTTAAAGTAGCCAGAGACCTCTACACACATGCATTTGAGTCCCTCTCTCTTTGGGAAATTATGTCAACGTTTGTAGAAAAAGCACTACCGTTATGATTAATAAAAGGTTTACTGTCCTGAACTCTGTGGAAATTGATAACACTGACTGTTTTCAGGAGCAAAATTTTGAGGCTGATTTAGCCAGCACGCTGAGCTGCTTGAAACCGCATCGACTCCATGGGAGAAAGGTGAGGCTTTCTGCTCTCTTAGAGAGGTGCAGCTTCAGAACCCCTAGGGACAGTCCTACTCTGTTCCACAGGGTCCCTATGTATCCGAATCAACATGATAGTAGTGAGTTTTCCTTTTGTCTTTGGGGAAAATGATTCAGAAAAGAAAGGACAAAAGAGAAAAGAATGCATAGTCATATGCTCAAGAATGGAATGTAAGTGCTATTTAATTTTGAACCGATAAACTGTTTTAAGCAGCTGCTTAAAACAAGTACACAAGAGACTAGAGATCACCAATATGTAAGTGCAACACCTTGGAACAATCTCCTTGGAGACACTAAGGATTCAATTGACAACGCCCATCTCATGTTCTAGAAAGGCCTCAGCTATTATGAGAAAAATTAATAAATCTTGGACTAGTTTTCACAGAGGCCACTGGAGATACAGAGTCATTCCCATTCTTCCCTCCACTCCAGGGAGTCTTGCTTTTTAAGCCTGGAAAGGAATTGTTTATGAAATGCTTCTCGGACAGTCATTTCTTTCAATTAGCAGTCCCCTGAAGATCTGATATCCTTCTGTTATTCCCCGAAGAACCATTTTAGCTACAATCTGCACTTAATATTGAATTTACACCAGAGTAACTAATTGGATACAAAGAATATAAGAAGTCCTTTATGCCTCCATTCTTTTAATGTGGTCCAAACAAGTAGGACTTTGGGTCATATCAAGCAGCACTTAGGGACTGAAATAGAGAATCAATGAATACAGTAGAACAAGGGAAGGGACAAAGGAAGAGAAGCAGGAGCTTAATATTCAAACAGGGAATGATGTACACCGTTATTCTCCATCATAAGCTCTTAGTTTCATTCAAACCAAAAGATCCAAAAGGCAAACTCTCTGGCATCGAGTCCATTCAGATTCCTGGTGACCCTCGGGACAGAGACGACCTGCCCTGGTGGGTGTCAGAGACGGTAACTCCTCACCCGAGTAGAAAGCCCCCTTTTTCTCCCATGGAGCAGCTAGGGCACTGAGACTGTGAACTGTGAATGAGTGGTTAGCTGCTATGCTAGTGGCAACCCACTATGCCACCAGGCTCCTGGAGTAAATGATACATCCATTTAATAGAGTTTCAGTTTTAAGTAGACGTTGACTTTAATTAATTTTTGAAAAGTGGTTTACATGAAAAAGTTACCATATTCATCCTAAATCAAAGAAAGGTACAGGATCTCAGAGATCATTGGATTTTCAATCAGAGGTATGGGAGCCAAGGCACATAGGACAGATGTGGGGAAGGCTGGAACTTAATGTGACAGTTTCTCCTCATCACAACCTAAGCCTGGGGCTATTGGCCATAGGTGGCAGAAAGCGGACAAGACGGGTTTTGAACGGGGAATTTTCCTGAAGACATTTTAAAAGAAGAGAAAATGTTTTAGAAACCATAAAGTATTAGCATTAGACATATCAGCCTGTGTGATCACGAGGTGTCGAAGGGATCACTGAAGACAAATGGGTGCATAAGTAAATGTGGCAAAGAAAGCTGATGGTGCCTGGCTATCAAAAAGTATCGCATCTGGGGTCTTAAAGGTTTGAAGGTAATCAAGTGGCCATTAAGCTCAGAAGCAACAAAGGCCACATGGAAGAAGCACACCAGCCTATGCGATCATGAGGTGTCGAAGGGATCAGGTATAAGGCATCATCAGAACAAAAAATCTTACCATAGTGAATGACGAGGGGAATGCGGAGTGGAGACCCAAAGCCCATTTGTAGGCCACTGGAGATCCCCTTGCAGAGGAGTCTCAGGGAGGAGATGAGCCAGTCATTGTGATGTAGCAATGATGAAAAATACAACTTTTCTCTGGTTCCTAAATGCTTCCTCCCCGCCCCCACTATCATAATCCGAATTCTACCTTGCAAGTCTGGCTAGAACAGAGGATGTACACTGGTAGAGATAGGAACTGGAAATACAGGGAATCCAGGGTTGATGATCCCTTCAGGACCAGTGGTGTGAGTGGCGATACTGGGAGGGTAGAGGGAGAGTGGGTTCGAAAGGGGGAACCGATTACAAGGATCTACATGTGACCTCCAACCTGGGGGATGGACAACAGAAAAGTGGGTGAAGGGAGACGTCATACAGGGCAAGATATGACAAAATAAAAATTTATAAATTATCAAGGGCTCATGAGGGAAGGGGGAGCAGGGAGGGAGGGGAAAAATGAGGAGCTGATGCCAGGGGCTTAGGTGGAGAGCAAATATTTTGAGAATGATGAGGGCAATGAATGTACAAATGTGCTTTACACAGTTGATGAATGTATGGATTGTGATAAGAGTTGTATGAGCCCCTAATAAAATGATTTTTAAAAAAGTATTAGCATTAGATATCATTGCTATCTTAGAAATGGTCCTCATAAAAAATGAGTTCATCTGAAATTAGTGATTTGAGACAGTTTGGGCAAATTGTTAGTTTGCAAAAATTCTTTTATGCCTTGCCTGAATAACCACTTCCAGTTGATTAGTTCAGCTTCAGTAGCAAAGAACTATGGCTGAGATCCCAGGATGGCAGAGTCTTTAAGAAATACACCAATTCTTTTCCACCTTCATTGTGACCCACATGAAACCATGAATATCAATTAAATGCTTAGAATCTTCAGTAAGATGCTGGACTGTTCCCCTCACTAAGTTCTCTGCTTTTTGTTTTTACTCAGTGGTGTACACTGAAAATACAGAAAGTGCATTAAAAATGCCAGTGTTTCCTTAAGTTGCTAAATGAATATATAACTATTGTTTAATTTTGTAGTATATTGGTTAAACACAGAATAGGAGTTTTCCAGATGGAAAACAGGTAAGGATATGTTGTAGAATAAGGAGTTCTATTGTACTGGAAACTATCTTCTGTGTGTGAATGGGAAGCCTGAGGGTGTGGTCCCTGTAGCAGAACCTCGAGATCAGTGGTTCTCAACCTGTGGGTCGTGAGCCCTTTGGGGGTTGAACGAACCTTTCACAGGGTCACCTAAGACCATCAGAAAACATATAATTCCAATGGTCTTAGGAACGGAGACGTCGCTCTTATCAGTCTCCAGGTGGGTCTGCCCACATGCAGATATGCACCTACGAGTACCCGGTGTGAAGAATGTTCCCCATGCTACACCACGCTTCAAGGCAAAATGTCATTTATTTGTCATTAGAAATAAATATTTCATAATATATTATTACATATTGCTTTTGTGATTAATCCCTACATATGTATGTTCATTTGTATAATTAAGATCGTTCAATATATGAAATCCAAAATAGATAAAACCTTTGGAAATAGTAATGGGTGTAATGATTCCCTGTGGGTGCGGGAAGAGATGGGGGAAGGGGGAAAAGGGGAAACTGATAGCAATGATGACTGCATAACCCCACTCAAGAGAAACAAATAACGGAATTATAGGTGAACAGATACATTGGATGGTGTAAGATACGACTAAATAATAGTAATAATAACAATATATAATATAATGATAAGGGTTACTGGGGGTGGAGTGGGGATAAAGGAGACTCGATATTAAAGACTTCAAAAAGAAAGTGTTTTGAAAATTATGGTGGCAGCAATTGTACAATTATGCTTGCTCTAATTGAATAATGGATAATTATAACATCTGTAAGAGCTCCAAATAAAATTTTAAAAAACCAAACTTTGCTTATTTACTGTGTAGCATTGCCCAGAAAATGCACCTTGCTCCCTCTGAGAGTCCATAGGAATCACAACCATTGATTAAACACACTACCATTGAGCTGATTCTAAGTCATAGAGACCTTATAGTACAAAGTAGACCTGCTTCGTGTAGTTTCTGAGATGGTAAATCTTTACAGGAGCTGAGAGTCTCATCTTTCTCCCAAGGACCAGCTGACGGATTTGAATCACCCACTTCATGGTTAGTAGCCCAGTGCTTATCCCACTTGCCCACCTTAATCGATGATTAATGGTTCCTTAATCATCGGTTACATCTCTAACAATTCTACTAGCACTTCTGAAAGGTAGTTCCTATGCTCTCTCTGCACTGGGTATTCACCAGACACTTGTTATATGAGTGTCAAAGCTAAGTGATAACAGAAATAGTACCTGCCCTTTACATTAGTCTTCCTTCCACCATTCCATTTGGGTTTTATGACTGGCACATTAATCTGGAACCACTTTTCCTTAGAATACTCTAAAAAGATAGTTACAGTCTCAAAGCAACGGGTTATGAAGATGATCTCATGAACGTCTTCATCCCACTGCCATCAAGTAGATGTCACTCATAGTGAAGCGACACAGGGTTTCCAAGGCTACCCATGTTTGTGGAAGCAGACAGACGCATCTCTCCTGCAGAGTGAGTGGCTTTTCAGGTAATAGTCCAATGCTTATCTAACAGCACCGTTGGGCCCTTCAAGAATCTCCTAATTCAGGAAGAGCAAATGCATGGTGGTTCTACACTCTCTTCTCTTCTCTGCATGCTGGCTACTTCTCAGTCATCCTTCTTTCCACTCTGTCCTCTTGGATCTCAATATCTTTCTCCATGCAGAGGAGATCCGGTTTCCTTTCTTCATGTAATTTATCCTCAAACTTTCCTGGATGGGAAAACTAAAGTTCAGATCACTAAATGGCTCACCCAACAGTTAGCTGCCAGGGCATCATAGTAGTTGCTGATTATCTCAATTAAACATTCTAGATCTGGAGAAATAACTGCAGAATGAGTTTGGGTACCCACAGTGAGGCACAGACCCACGGTGAGGCAGATTTGAGCTAAAACTGCCCCAAATCTCAGTGGCATGTTGGTTCATAGGGAATTGACACCAGTTCAGATCCAGTGTTCAGCAATCCCTGAAAAGTCTGATATTTCTTTTTACCTGATAAACAGTAACTCTGGCGAAAGGGCAGGAGAAAGAACAATAGTACATATTTTCATCTTTGTAGTGGAGTGCTGGTAGC
The DNA here is from genome assembly GCF_000313985.2 of Echinops telfairi. Classification (NCBI taxonomy): domain Eukaryota; kingdom Metazoa; phylum Chordata; class Mammalia; order Afrosoricida; family Tenrecidae; genus Echinops; species Echinops telfairi. The sequence continues at coordinate 84,930,952 of NW_022103896.1, read as the reverse complement.
ATAGTGAGTTAGGCAATGGGTTGTGACCTTCACGTTTTCCTCTTTAAACACACCAGCAGCTCCATAGAAGAAATGTGAGGCTTTCCGCTCCACAAAGACCTGTAACCGCCGAAATCCATGGTGGCAGCTCTACTCGGTCCTGTAGAGTCACTATAAGTCAGAATTGACTGATGGCAGAGTTTATTTGAGAAGTAGGGTCTTTTTTCATGGAGACAAGATGGGGTATTCTGATTACTCCTTTGACTCTGCTATGTATTACTGTAGCAAAGCCCAATTTGTTTTGGTACCCATCTCTCTACCCCAAAGAAGCTGGTGGTTTCAAAGGGCTGACCTTGTTTTCAAAAGCCCAACGTGTAACCTCTACGCCACCAACGCTCCTATGGAGGCAGTAAGTGGGTTCATATTGCCAACCTTTGGGTTCACAATAGATCACAAACTGCTTGCGCCACTCAGCCCCCTTTATCAAGTCTATTTTTTCTTAATTATTTTAATTATACTATGAATAAAATCAGGGTAATTTGACTTAAAAAATCTTAATTAATGAAAGAAAGCTTAAACTCTATTACTTTATTTTTAAACACCATACCGGTCTCTATAAAGTCGATTCTGATTTGGGGGACCCTATGTGTGCCCGAGTAGAGCTGTGCTCCAGAATTTTTAATGACTGCCTTTTTGGAAATAGATTATCAGGCGTTTCTTCCGAGGAGCTTCTGTGTGAATGTGAATCCCCAATCTTTGGCTAGCACTTAAGCATGATAACTACTTGTACCAGCCAACCTAAATAAATAAATAAAATCCCCAACCCACTGCCGTAGAGTTGATTCGGCTCAACATCTGAGACTATAAATCTTTACGAGAACAGATAGCTTCATTTTTCTCCTGCTGAGTGGGTCTGAACTGTGGGCCTTGCAGTCAACAGTTTAATACATACCCAACAGTGCTACCAGTTCAGAGACACTCACATTTTAAGTTATGCCTTCTTATTTTATAAATACCTTTCTGACCAAGTACTTGCTAAGATGGTAGAGTGCTACAGTGGTATAGTGGGTTACCTGCTGGGCTGCTAACTGCAAGGTCAGCAGTTGGAAACTACCTTTCTTCAATATATTGATGAGAAGGAATTTGAAGTTAAGTGAATTTTTGCTACAGCATCTTACTAACAACAACAATAATGGGTAGTAGTGGTGTTAATATAAAACATTCAATGCTAAATACCAAATATGATAGTAAAACCCTATAACTTAAAACACTTGTAATTAAAGATTTTACTAAAAACACTCTTAGTTATCTGCTATAACTGAACTACCACAAGTGGGAAACTTTAACAAACAGAAATTCATTCTCCACAGTGTAGGAGTCTAGAAATCTGAATTGGAAGACTTTTTCTCTCTGTTGGAGGGAGGGAAGCGAGGGTTGTGGAAGAAAGAGGATGGGTTTTGTAACTGTTTTTACCCTGAGTCTAGGAGTTCCTCAGCACAGGGACCCCAAGTTGGATGGATGGGTTCTGCTCCCAGCTTTTCTTTTGAGGGTATAGTAAGCCCCTAGATTTCTGCTTGTTTTTCACCTGTAAGATAAAAGTTGGTGCAGGCCAGACCCCTTCAATTTTGGTGGACCAGGATTCTCCCACAATATGATTTGATTTAGTGTAGTGTGGTCAACTCCACTATGGGATCTTATGTGAAGCAATCAAGCAGTTGTAGGAAGAATAGGGTAAAATACCACCTGGTCGCAACATTGATACAATTGAAGGAGGTTACATTAAGGCTGTGGCCAACACATAGAATAGATCAGTGGTTTTCTACCTATGGGTCACGACTCCTTTAGGGTAAAGACTGTTACCCATGCTACACTATACTTCAAGACAAAATTTCATTTATTTGTCATTAGAAATAAATATTTCACAAGATATAATTACATACTGTTTTTGTTTAATTGTTTTTGTTTATATATTGTTTTTGTTTTGATTAATCACTATGCTTTAATTATTGCATATCAGATACTTACATTAAGATTCATAACAGTAGCAAAATTACAGTTATGACATAGCCATGGAAATCATTTTATGGTTGGGGGTCACCACAACATGAGGAACTGTAGTAAAGGGTCACAGCCTTAGGAGGTTGAGAACCACTGGTATAGATTGACACTGTCCTACTTCTGCTGGATCTGGGTCCTGCATCTGGTTCGTCGACCTCCTGTTAGACTGCCTGTCAATCCTAGGACCCGTCAGCAGACTGCTGACATTGCATTCATTTAGCTTTACATCCGCCAGCCTTTAGTCTTCCTGTTTCATCTTTCTGCTTCCTATTTGTCAGTCACTGCAGCTTCATGACTCAGGAGATACCCCTAACTTATATCTGACCCATGGACTTGAACCAGACTGGACTTGCCCACGTCTACAACTGTGTGAGCCATTTCTTGATAATAAATCTTTCTATATACGTAAATGTACAAGTATCACTGGTTTAGATTCTATAGAGAACCAAGTCTAATGCATCACCCTAATTCACTTAATTGGTTGAGCCCATCATTTCCCACATTATGAGGGATGGTTATATCACTACATCATGGCCTCTAATTCTGCTTTATTTCCACCATAGAGGTTAGGATTTACAATATACAGGATAATTAAATAATGCTGAAAATCATTATTTAATTATCCTGTATATTATAAATCCTAATTATTTAAGTTGACATATATTTGTGGGGAGGGGCAGGGACATGGTTCAATCCATAACAGTAACCAATCCTCTTTGTGTAATAAAAACGGCAAATGCTAATTTGATGGTCAAAGGTTTTAAAATGGCTGTTTCCCAGGAAGTTGAATGTCATAACAAACAAAAACTTACCTGCTGTTCCTGGAGGTCAGTGCCCAAGTGATGTGGGTTTGGGTTAGGATAGGCTTCCACAGTTTCTTGGGGCCAGAGTTGACATATTATGGAGATACAATATACTTTTCAGATCTCCCAGGGTCAGAACCTACATACCTGGGGCTGGTAAAGGGGTCAACATCCCTAACCTGAAATCAGGTTACCTGTCTGCTAGCTTTTGGCACAATATTGGCTCATAATGTCTCTCACATTTTGAAATCTTAATTGTTGTAATAATTGGGCTTGCCAAGTTCACTAGTCTGCCAGCATTTTAGGAGAATTTGAACCAAAGAATGGCATTCCCATCTGGTGCTGATCTCATGTTACTAGTGCTGCTTCACTTCTGATACCTTTACATAAAGAAAAACCACATTTGGAGCACATCTGTACATTCTATGTTATTGTCATTGTCAGCAGCTTTGATTAACCAAGGTTAACATGTTCATTTTAAAATTCTAATGAAACTTTTCACTAGTCTTTCTCCAAAGGTTTTGAATGATTTTAGCCTAGTCAGTTAAATCCTGGATTCCTGCAGTTCTCTCCCCTTCCAATGAACATATGGATCTTTGCCAAAGCCACTGACAGCGAGAGTCACCGGCACTGACAGTGACCGTAGGATATGATCTCAAGTGGCAGTCCTTGAGATCAAGCCCAAGACAGCTTTGTAGATGCAGTGGTGGTTCCAGCTGACTTGAATCTATTTTTTACATTGAGCCCATTTCCCTTTCTGTATAAAAATGGCATTCGGTGATACAAGATTTACTCCAGTTTATTATTCATGCCATCTGGTCTTCAGGTTATTTGACCAGCCTGAATAAGTAGATATCTCCATCTAGTGGCTTCCACAACACCTTGCTCCCAGTATCAAGGGCCGTTTCTGACCACATTCCACTTTCACTCTATGACTCATATGGTACACACACTCATTTCTACTGAAGTCAGACAGCCCGTGCAGCCCGTGTGGCAGGAAACTTCCCAGATTCTGCTTGCAGAGCCCCAATGCCCATTGATCTTTTTCCGAAGTAGTTTCTTGCAAATGAGTACTCCCTTCATCTAATCTATTACTCTATTATCACCTTCAAAATAGGTTGGGCAAGACGCTTGTACAAATCAGTGTTATAGCTCCTTGCCAATTACTGCTTATCCTTCCCTAAAATATTCCTCCTACCACACGATAGTAACATTGTAAAAAGATCATAATGTATACGGCAATTTTATTTTTAAGAGTGAATTAGAGAATCTACCAAAGCACTAACAGAGTAGGAAATGCATAATAATAACACTTTTTACGTCTATGAATTCTACCACCATGGGAATTATGGATGCTTTATATAAAACACAGGAATAAAACAGCAATTAAAATACTATAAACCCAGAGAAAGGAAGAATAATGTAACCAAGCATCTGTGTCATGTGAACTTCCTTAAGAAAAACCAATCAAATGCTCTGTTTGCTCAATCCAGAACTACCCAAAGGAAGGGACCGAGATTCCAAGTCCGAGCAACACAACCATCTGACTCTCATCTTCCTTCTCTGTCTCACTGTCGATGCGCAAAGGTATCAAACATACAACGGGCTTTAGAGTCTAGTGAAAAGGGCATTCACAGTAAGATTTAAATTAAACCCCAAAGAGTTTTTTTTTATTTAACAGCTCATTAAAAAACAACAACCAATCCATTGAAAGAGAATACTTCTAAGTGAGATCTTGTTTGTGCTGTTGTTGAGCGCTGTTGAGATGGTTCCGACTCATGGCATCCCGATGTACTCCAGAAGCAAACACTGTCTGGTTCTATGCCATCCTCACAATGATCGGTATTAGGTTTAACTAATTTATGAAACTAGCAATCTATGGAAACATAAATCTAGGGAAAGCTGGGTCTTTTTAGAAGAAAAGCTCAGGTTTTCTCTGTAGGTAAATAGGGAGTCACAGTGGGCACAAGCAAAACCTTTATTGTAACTACATCTGCAAAGCCAGGACAGGTTTAGAAGTGGTTATATTTGCAACTGAAAAAAATCACAAGAGGTTTGTGGCTGAAAGCTTTTTGGAATAATTATCCTCATCTGACCATGAAATTAAATTGTGCTAGAACAGGCTGTTTCAGAGAAATCTAAAACAAAATCTACAGATTTAATTCAGTAGATGCCACCAGGCTACAAAATAAGAAAAATCCATGACATTGCTAAACATAATCAAATGTGGGTGTTCTAGTGTTTAATTCTATGCCCTTTTGCTAAATTACAGAATCTCTTTAGTTTGCTTAGCTTTTATATAAATTTTAATTTATATTCCAAAAAGCAAGGAATGTAAAAATAATTTTAAACCTACCTACTTTAAATTCTAAGGAACACTGGTAGCCCTCTTGGATAAGCAGTGAACTTTTACCTCAAGGTCAGAGATTCAAACCTCCTACGTGCTCCACAAGAGAAAGATATTACTGTCTGAGTTACAGCCTCAGAAACCTTGTACAGGGTCAACATGAGGAAGAACTCGAGGAACAATCCAAGCTTCAAGTTGCAATCTTGAAAGATTCTCTGGGCAAGATATTTTGAGTGATGTAGGAAGAATCAAAAGAAGATGGAAAGAATACACTGTCACTGGACCAAAAGGCATATGATCAAGAACAAAGGGTACTAAAGGAAGAATTTCAAGTTACATGGAAACCATTAGCTAAACACAAAGGCTCTAGGAATTGATGAAATGCCAATAGAAATATTTCACCAAGCTGGTGAAGCAATGGAAGTACTCACCCATCTATACCAGTAAATTTGGAAGACAACGACTTGGTCAACTGATTGGACTTTCTGTATTTTACCCAGTCCAGAGAAAGGTGACCCAACGGAATGCTCAATTTGTAGAACACTATCATTGATAGCACACGCAAGTAAATTTTGCTGAAGATCATCCAAAGACAGTGTAGCAGCAGTACATTGTCAGGGAGCTACCAGAGGTTCTGGACCCGTTCATGTGAGGATGTAGAACAAGTAATATCATTGCTGGTGTCAGGTAGCTCTTGGCTGAAAGCAGAGACTACCAGAAAGACGTTTACTTGTTTTTTATTGACTGTGCACGGCAGTGGACTGTGTGGACCATAATTTCAGACAGCCTTGAGAAAAATGGGAATTCCAGAACACTAGGGATGTTCGAACTCAGGAAGTAGCCAAGCAAGGCCATTTAGATAAACAATTGAGCATGATCTCAGGGGTCCGACAGCTCCTGGAGAAATGTAGATCTCAGGTGGTGGTTTGATAACCCTGTGGAGAAATACAGATTGTTTCTGAAAACCTGCTTTCTATTGTCATATTGTGTGGGGTCTTCTGATCGTCACACAACATCCTAATTATGTCCTGGGGTCATTGCAAAATTTGTTTTGGTTACTTATTTAAGGTGTATAACTTACTTGATTTTCACTGAATCTTTAAAGCAGTTTGGAGGTAACTGGCACCACTAAAACTCAATAAAAATCAAGTAGTCATATATCAAAGGTATTTGTGTGTGCATGTGTGTATGTGTGTATGGGTGTGTGTGGGTGGGTGGGGGTTCTTAATTCATTTACCTATTGAAAGACATCTGGGTTGATTATAGATTTTGGCTTTTACAAATAAAGCCGCTATAAGTATATATGTACATACTTTTGAGCGAGCGTAGCTTTCATTTCTTTGGGATAAATATACTAAAGTGCAATTGTTGGGTTATATAGTAGTTGCATGTTTAGTTTTACAAGAAACTCTGAGCTGTTTTTCTCCAGAGTGTCCCATTTCACATCCCCACTAGCAATGTGTGACTGATTGTGTTTCTCTACGTGCTTTCCCACGTTTGGTGGTACCACTGCTTTGTTTATTTGTTTTTTTTAGTGATTCAGATATATGTATGCTGATTTCTCACTGTGGTTTTAATGTGTTAGTGATGTTACAGCTAGTGAAGCTAAGCATCATTTTGTGTTTTTGCTTGTCATCCATATACCCTCTTTGGTGACGTGTCTCTTTATGTCTGATGCCCCATTTCTAATGGGATTGCTTAGTTTTGAATCTTTTGAAATCTATTTCGAATATATTCTGGATAGCTAGCATTCTTTGTCGAACACAGGGATTGCAAATGCTTCCTCCTAGTGTGTAGCTTTTCTTTCCACCCTCTTCATACAGGCTTCCACAGCACAGGAGTCTTTAATTCTGCTCATGTCCATTTTGGCATTTTTTCCTCTTTATGGCTCATTCTTTGCCTAATATAGATCTGAACAATTTTCTTCCAATTTTTTCCTAAAAGTCTTATTATTTTTTGTTTTGCAGTGGAGTCTGCAGGACACTTTGAGATAAGTTAAGTGTATGGTATGTGGTGTAAGGATTAAGTCGAGGCTCATTTTTTGTGCCTGTGGAGATCCAGCTGTTGCTCCAGCAACATTTGTTGCAAAGGCTGCCTTCTTCCATGCACACTGTGTTTACACTTTTATCAAAAATCAGTTGAAAATGGACAATCTTTTATGATATGCAATTCCTTACATGCCATTTCTTCAGTGTTTCAGGAGCTCAATTTCGTAGTCTGAATTGTATTTGCTTTTCCTTATAGTTCTCTGTAGTTGAAAGTTGAACAACTGCCCCAGGGGGGGCTGAGCAGCAAAGAGCAATAATATCTCAATAAGAGTGTCCTGAAATGAAATCAATCTACAACCAGTTTAAATGTTTATAAGCCAGGTAAAGACTGTGTGTCCATATGCATGGTTTTCTGATAAAAATGCATGGGTTTTATATTGGTCCGTGCTCAGGATTGAGCATACTTTCACTCACTGACTCACTGCTGTCGAGTTGATACTGTCTCACAGTGACCCGATAGGACAGGGAGTCCTGCCCCAGTGAGTTTCTGAAACTGTGACTATTAATGGGAATAGAAAACCCTGTCTTTCTCTCACAGAGAGGTTGGCTGTTTCATATTGCTGACCTTGCAGATCATAGCCCAATGCATACCCACCATGCCACCTAGGCTCTCTAAACATACTTTACTGCTAGACAGACAGATTGGGGGAAGGGGAAAGGGGACAACAGAAGGGATTTCTAGCAAAAGAGAGGTGAAGGAATACTTCCTTTATCAATAGCTCCCGGCACAAAGGAAGGTGGAGGGAAGAAAAGATTCATGTCTTTATCAGTCATTACTTAGACCAGGAGGAAAAGCTTTTAAAGGGCATTGGCAGAGATAGGCAGCATATTCACACTGTCCCCACAAAAACGGAAGAGGCCAAAATCCATTTGCAGAGATGGCCAGGGCCTGCCACTCATCTTTCAGCTGCCATCTATCTTTACTTCCTCACTAGGCAGCGTAGAGCCTACCATCCATTATTTTAGCAACTTGCCTGCCAATAATCTCAAATCCCTTCTTCATTGCCCTCTCTCACAGGCACTTGGCTAGATACCAGCCAACTGCTTTCAACTGGTTCAAGCAAACTGCTTTCTTCATGTATCATTGTCTGAGCTAGTTAATGCTCTTGAAAAAAAAATCTTCAACCTCACAAGAGGCATTGGTATTGTCGTCTTCGCCACTGGGCTCTCCTGCTCATCTCTGCCCAATTTCTCTGTCAGCTTTCCTCTCCTGGGAGATCTCCTCCCTCACCCCCACCCCCTCGCCGCCGTGTGACAGTCTATATAGGCTGAGGATGCCTCCACCTGTATCTCTAGCATAAATTGTTCGCTAGAGATCCTATCAAACAGTTCCAAATGGATACCCCACAGATATCACAAATGCACTGCACCCCAAAAGGCATTTCGCTTCGGCCACATAATTACTTCCCTAGGGGCCCAACCTTGGTGAGTTTCACCCGTGGCATCCAGGGCACACTGCAGCATACTAGCTGTCACACTTCTCCTCCCTAGTCTCTGCTCTTCATATCATCTCACAAAGTTCTCTTGATTTTCGTTTTTACTTTGCTTTCCGTTTGCTGTATCTTTTCATTTCCACATTTTCTACAGCTCAGCCCTGATAATTTAGCAGATCCCTAACTCACTTTGCTGTATTCTCATTCCGATCCAGTCCTCAAATTATCTTGAAGATATTATCTTCCTGAGAAACAAAAAACATTCAGTCCTTGTCTGACTGATCCCCAGGATCAGGTTAATAATCTTAAACCCTGTAGGACTTGACCCTGGATTACTTCTCTTGTTTCCTCGCTCATTTAGCTCGACCCTGTAATTCCATGAGTGACCTGGGAGTCACATCAGCTTCTCTGATTTCCACATCTGAACAAAGTACCATCTTGCTGTCTTTGCATATGTTTTCACCCTGCCAGGGCCATAATGGGGGTTCAGAAAGTTTGTGGGAAGAGTCTATTGTCTCTTAATTTTCCTTTGTACAAGCTTTTTGAAGACCCCCTACTATTTTCACTCATCTCCTTGTTCTGGCTCAAAAACTATCACTGTATGACAGGTTACAGCTGCCTGTGTGAGTCTCTGAGACTGTAACTTTTGATGGCACTAGAAAGCCTTGTCTTTCTCTGGAACAGCTGGTGGTTTCGCACTGTGAGCCTCGCAGGGCACAGCCCAGTGGGTACCCACTATGCCACAAGGGCTCCCTCCCACTAGCTCCTACTTATTAAATTTACAGGGCCAGTCAAACCCATTTTGAAAGTTGTTCTATAAACTAATTGTCCTGGATTCTCTGAAATGAAAATGGAAAATAAAAAAGACAAACAGATCTATTCCATATTGAAGCGACATGACAGCGGCATGCAACACATGGTCCCAAACAGGACCCTGGCTAAAAGGAAAATGATGCCACCGAGCAGCGGTTCTCAACCTTCCTAATGCTGCAACCCTTTAATGCAGTTCCTCATGTGGTGGTGCCCCCCAATCCTATGATTTTCGTTGCTTCTTCATACTGTAATTTTGCTGCTGTCATTCAACCCTCAAAAGGATCGCAACCCACAGGTTGAGAACCGCTGCCATAGAGGAAACTATGCACAGTGGAAAAAGTAGCATATGGACTGTAGGTTTAATAAGGTATGTGCGCCCTTCTTAATTTCCTGCCTTTCTATCTTTGTTCTTTGTAAATACACATTTAAGTGTTAAAGGTAAAAGGGTGTGCTATGTGCTACCTATTCTGAAATTCAAAATTATTTCTCTATATATTTTATAGTATTTATAAATGGGTATAATGCAACCCAATAGTGTTCAGTTCTATTGTTCATGGGGTTTCCATGAGTTGGCAAATAATATCGATAACACATACACTTACAGAGGGAGTAAAAATTTTGATATATGAGAAAATGATTAAACCACATGTGGCAAGATATTGAAAATTGGCATTGTTCAGAAAAAATCATATGAGATTTGTGCATTATTAAAATGATTTTAAGATACAAAGCTTTAAAGGACGCTCTAGAATTCTTTGATTTCCAGTGTTGTCAAGAAAATATGAGATCCTGTTCTAAATGTTTTTAGTACACAAGAGCTAAAATTAAAAAGTGTTTAGCAATTCCTACAGTATAGAATAGTTTAGCTGCTAAGTAAAAGCTAGAAGATACTTTTAACTATAACTGTAGTTATATGCAATGTAATCATATGCAATGCTTACAAAAACTCTGGGTATATGTAACATACTATTCATTATCCTGAAGATGGTGCTGGACAAGGGAATTTTCATTCTGTTATTCATGTATTGCCAAAAGTCAGGATCAACAGCAGCTAAAACAACATCTAGGCATTTGGAGTTGATTCAAAGTGTAAAAAAAGAAGAGTTTTAAGAGAGGGAACATATTACCTGATACATGCTTTTAAATGATTAGGAAGTCTGTGAGTCATCACTCTTGCTATTGGAATACAAATAAATCAAGTAAGAATTAAGTATATATATATAAACATGTATCTGGATAAACATATAAATAATATAATTAAATACATACTGTATTAAATATGTACATTACATTTAATGTCTTTTATAGTAAATATGATATATTAAATATTAAAGTAATAATTAAATATATTCAATCAAGTAATGACAAAATACATACAAATTTTTGTTGATGGAGTGTTATTTATTTTTTCTTTATTCTTACTTTTTGTGTTTTTAAAATTTAGTTGGCAAATAGGTATAGATTAATAAAATTCAAAGTAAATCAAAGGTAATTTAACCTAAAATTTAAAAAGAAAAGAAAAGGTGAACAAGCTCTGCCTCTCTCCCTTCCCCCTTAGCCTTTGCTGGCAGAGAAAGTACAATTTGTATCATGTCATATGACTATCTCAATACACCTACACTGTGGGCTTTACCTGCCAGTATTGTATTCTGTGGCTCTTTGAGGGATAAAATATCTGTCTTATCCTGTATTGAGTGTGCCTCATACTTAGTGAATTTTGATTAATATTTGAAGCAGAATGAGTACTTTCCAAAGCTATCTTGCCATAATTGAAAATTTTCTGCTTCCTCTAACATGACTGCCAATTTTAATTTAGTGTTAGCCTTTGGCTTTTGGTTAATGAAATTGTAACTCCGAGTTGCTCACGCATCATGCTTGTAGTGTGAATTTAGAGTCCTTCCTAATATGTACCTTAAAAATACCTGACACCTATTCACTGTGTTTATCAGGCTTGATTTCAGTGACCCATGTCCTACTCGGCAGCAAACAAGGACATTCATTCCCAACCCGGGAGCCCGCAAATGCCCTAAGGTATTTATTCACATGTCTAGAAGGTAGTCTGGCACAGGATAGGCTTCCAAGGAGTAGTTTGTGGATTCTATATACAGGAACACATTTAAAAAATAATAGCGTAAAACCGAAAAACCTCAATCTAAATGAAAGCACAAAATATTAAAAACTAGAAAAAATTTAAAATGTGCCAATGGGGGATGGACAACAGAGGAGTGGGTGGGAGAGACGTTGGACAGTGTAAGATATGAAAAAATAGTGGTATTTGTAGATTATCGGAGGTTCATGAGGGAAGGGGAAGCGGGGAGGGAGGAGGGGAAATGAGGAGCTGATGCCAGGGGCTCAAGTGGAAAGCAAATGTTTTGAGAATGATGATGGCAACAAATGTACAAATGTGCTTGACACAATGGATGGATGCATGGATTGTGATAAGAGTTGTATGAGCCCCCAATAAAATGATTTTTAAAATAATTTTTTAAATGTTCCAAAAGGGAGATAAAAAGATAAGGTGAAATTTTAACTTAACTAATCTATAATCATCTATTTTTCAATGCATCTGCTTGATAGGAAAGCTATCCCAATCCCTGGCCTATGGGTAGAGCGAATTCACCGGATGCTTAATCTATGTGTATTTTTCTTCATTTCTTTGTTTGCTTGTTTTAAACTGAAACAACTTTTAAATTAGTCAAAAGGGAGCTCAAACAAGACAATGTCTTCCATAAACGGCTTTACTATGCTCTGTCTGATGATAAGGTTATTCACATCTCTCAACTATGATCAGTGGGGATTCCCCAGAGACTCAATCTATGTTGGACACTGCTTCCACTGTCATCCATAGCCTTCTGCAAACCAAGTGTTCACAATTCAACCTCGGATGCCATTCCTTCCTTCAGATTTGTATTTTATTATTTACAGTCCTTCGATCACACAGTCTAGTGTGCTTCTACAATGCAACTCAGTTGATGCCTCACTTAGATAGTTGCTTGTTTGAAGACAAGCCTTTTAAGATGCCAGGTGCCATGCCTTCTGATAGCTGGGTACCATCTAATTTCTTTATCACATTTTGTTATAGCAGCCATAAATTCAGTGATCTCTTCATGAGGTCAAGCATCGAATAAGGCCATGTCATAGGAACTAATTGTTCTTAGATCAGGGATAGAATTAAAAATAAGTCCTCAATCCATTCATATGTTTATGGTTTATATATATATTTCAAGGTCATCTTAAAGACATCATTGCCCATTTAGGTTAGAGAACATTATCCATCAACCTCCTAGAGCAGGTGGTATTACTATTGATGGTGTCATTAATTTAATCAATGGTATAGAATTTAATTGAAGGGAAATTACTCACTATAATAAAGATCATATATGCAAAACTAATGGAGAACATCTCACTCAATGGGAAAAATAGAAACATCTGGTAACATGGCAGGTTACCAGATCAACATACAAAAATGAATCAAATTTCTGCATACCAATAAAGCTCTCTGAAAAGGAAATCAAGAGGAAAAAAAATACCATTTAAAATAGTCGCCCCAAAGATGAAATACTTAGGAATAAGCATAACTAGATTAAAAAAAAAGAAAACTTGCAAAAAGAAAATTACAAAACACTAATACAAAAAACAAACAATAGAGACCTAAATAAATAGAAGAATGTTCCATGTTAATGAATAAGAATGTTTAACAGTGTGAAAATGTCAACACTTCCATAGAAAATGATGAATAATGCAACTTTGATCCAGATCCCTGGATCATCCTATAAGGGAATGGAGAGCCTAGTCATTAACTTTGTAGGTAGATGAACGAGACCCAGGTTATGCAAAGGAACACTTAAGCTACAACATCAGGTACATAGAACAGAATAGAGAAATCATTACTCTCTATCCACCGAGAGACCAGTAATTGTCAACAAAGAGACATAATACAGTAAATGGGAAAGAGCGAATTTCTTCAACAAATTGTGCTGGCAAAATCAGATTTCCATTTGCAGAAGAATGAAACAGGGCATGTAGCTCACTTCATATACAAAATGAAATCAAGATGGATTAAAGACCTAAATGGAAACGATAGAACTGAAAAATCACCAATTAGAAAATAAGAACAAGATTAAGGGTCCTAGTGCCTAATACATGGCATGAACATACTCTCAAATATAACAAGAGGCACACACAGCCGAAGATAAAGAAGGCAATGAGAACCTCCACAAATAAGACATTCTGTGTATCAAAAGGCCTCATCTAAAGAGTGAAAAAGAGCATCCACAGACTAGGAAAAATAATTGGCAATGATACACTGGAGTACGAATTAATCTCTAAAATCTATAAAAAAGGCTTCAACACCTCAACAAAGAGGCAGAAACCATGAATGGATGATTCACCAAAGAAGACAAAAACATGTGAAGTGATGCTCATCATGAGATATCACCTCAGTCCAGCATTAATAGCAAAGTTGAAAAATGCTAGAGGAATTGTAAAGAGATTGGATCCCTTATACACTGCTGAAGAAACTGTGAAACTGTACAACTCCCGTGGAAAATGAGCTTCACATCAAGAAGTAATTTTATAGCAAGAAGGCATCTCAGTCCAGTATGAATCAAGTCCGTAAGTCCAAAGCTAGAAGGGGCCATCTTCAGACTCAAGTAGATGTAGGCAGATGATGCAGGGAAGTGCAGTGGAATGCAGATTCCCATGGATCCAAACTCAGTGGCAACCCAGGAGGGTGCTGACAGCTCTAAGTGTGGAATGACCCATATGGTACTGACCAGAGGAGCAGAAACAGAGTCCCAGCAAGCAGAAAGGGAAAGGCACACAGAGAGAGTGTTCCTAGTGTCCCTCAGTCTTACACAATTAGACTTATTACACCAAGGAGGTGTCATCAGGCTTGAACCCAATTGAGAGGTTGATCCCTACTCCTACCCTTACCCAGAAGTGTCTAGTCGACATACATACCTAACCACCACACGTTATGACACACCTCAAATAACTCACAATAGAAATATCATGTAACCCATCAATCCCTTTACTCGGAATATACCCCAAAGATGGAAAAGCCACAGCAGAAACAAATGCACAAGAACACGCACACCAAGTTCACCACAGCACTATTTAAAAGAGCAAGAAGATGGAAACAAAGCAAATGGCCATCAGTTAAAAGGTGTATAACAAAAGTTGGTACATATACACAATGAAACACAGTGCATGAATAAAGGATGATGGTGAAGCTCGGAAACACCTCATGTCATCGATCGTCTGGGAGAATATTATGCTAAAGGAAATCAGTTGATGACAAAAATTATATGAGACCACTGTTAAAAAAGAAAAAAATCAAGATAAAGCCTTTCATACTAAAAGAAACAGGCTTGGGTGGCTACCAGGTTTGCGAGGGAAAGGAGGAGGGGAAGAAGTGCTTTCTCGAGGGCAGACAGGTTTCACTCGGGTGAGGAGGAGGAAGTTAGCCCCTACAAGAGAAAGACTAAACGCTGTGGGGTAGGGCAAGGTATTGGATGATTTGAGCAGTAATTTAAGTTTTTGAATGCAAAAGTGATGATCTGAAATGTAAAATTAATTAACCTAATTCACTCTAAAAGATAAAAAAATAACAAACTGTGCACAGAGAAGACATTACCAATGACAAACAATCACCTCACCAAGTGGAGCCCATTAAGGAACGAAAGCCTCCCAGGTCTACAAAACAGGAAGACCTAGGAGAGAAAGCATCCCTACCACTGGAATTTGGGCTTCTGTGCTCATACACGGTGATAATCAATATTCATTAAAACCACTCATTGGTGCTATTTATATGATAGCAGCACTAAGAAACTAAACATTGTTTCTTAAGATAGCTATAACAATACAATTACAAGTATTAAAATAAATTGCAAACTTTTTTTCTTTATGGTGATAATGCAGTCAAAATGTTGCCTTGATATTAACATTAATCACCAGCATTATACCTATTTACTCTTAAAATAAAAATAGTCACTTTACGGTTAATATCTTATACAGCTTTCATCTGCTTGAGTTCAATTAAATGGCTGGAAATATGATATACATTCTCAAAATGAAAATAAATTACTCTAATTTCTTGAGACTCTGTTACTCCATTCATTACAGTCTCACAAAGTTAAGAGTATAATTTACTCATATGGCAAAATCAATAAACTGTATGCTGTTTCGACAGTTTCCTTTCATAATTATATTTTATCCATTAGTTTATGTAATGAATTCATTATAGGACAAAGCCAAACTACATTGGGCTTTTTCTTTAATTACTATATCAATCTGTGATTTTTATTAATTTCCTTACCTCCTCTTTTATTGGTGAGTCAGGACTTCTCTACAATGAACAGACTGAAAATAGAAATAAGGTTTCCTAGGCTTATACCAAATTGCCCTGCAGGTGAAGTTAAGTACTCCACTCAACTGCTGACGGAAAGATGGAAAGGACAGGTTCACGAGGGATTCTGAGGGAGAAGAGATCTGTTCTCCTAAGTGCCACAGTCTAGAAATCTCTGGGGAGCTGATCTGTTTGGTAACACATGGGGTATAAGGGTACAAATGAGTGGAAATCTCTTTGTTGAGGAAGACCAAGAAGGCTTTCTTCTAAGGTGTGGCTGGGTGGGTGTTAACCTTTCAGTAATGGTGAGTTCAAATCATTTTGTTCCACTCAGGTACATTAGTTTCATTGATATGTGAATAAGTAAAAAAGAATTTCTACTCTAGCTCTACATGCATGGATTTACGGCAAACAAGACGTGCCTTAAAACGTTTCTGTGGTAAGCGGATGGGGCAGACAAGATCTGTCAGTAATACACTTGTCCTAGAGCTTTTAGGACACTTTTTAAAAGTGCCATGATACTTTTTGTGCCCTGGGGGGAAAATTATTTTGAGGTCCCAACATATAGTAAATTTTTACCCAAATTCAAGTGAATCTTCCCAAATTACTGCAGCTCATATCATTTATGGATGTGAACCCATGGCTAAGTCTAGTCAGATGACATATACTATACACTATAACAAAAAACAAGGAGAAACCCAAGTAAAACGATATGGATGATAATCCTGGAACCCTGAAATTCACAGGAAAGGATACACATTTAGATCCAATACCAACTAAAAGTTAAATGGAACAATGAATTGTTAACTGGCTATTTTGAACTTTTGCAAGCAGTGTTCCGATCGTGACTGTCCAACACCACACCAGCGCCTACACCAGTAGCTGTGGACCAGAACGGTCTGATTTTTCTGACATCCTCTTCCAGCGACCAGAAGTGGTGCCAGTCCTCACCCCAATTATGCTAGGCTGGGTTGTCTAGAGAAACAAAACCAGTGACACTCATTTATCCATAAGAAAGAGCTTCGTGTCATAAGAATTAATCTTATATCAAGAAGGTATACATCACAGTCTAACTAAAGTCCATGGGTCCAGTGCTAGCCAGAGTCCTCTTGAGACTCACATAGCTGCAGGCTGATGACACTGCAATGTGAAGTGGGATGCGGGAAGTTCACAGGTAAGTCGGTTCAGAGTCACAAGGCTCCATGTTCAGTGCAAACATGGCAGGGTATCAAGAGCTCTCAGGGTTTTGTAGCCCACATGGGGCCACCCCTGGATGTAGACACAGTCCCAGCAAGGAAGAAGGTGACGGGCAAGGGAGAGATAGGAGGGGTCCCCAGTGATTCTCTTATAAAACACCATACCTCCCAGGAGGCATCATCAGGCTGTGGCCTGATTGACAGGTTAGACTCCACCCCTCCACAAGTGCAAATTAACATAGACTCTAATATCATACCACTCTCTCAGCAGTCAGTGAGAACTCA
Organism: Echinops telfairi; assembly: GCF_000313985.2. NCBI lineage: Eukaryota > Metazoa > Chordata > Mammalia > Afrosoricida > Tenrecidae > Echinops > Echinops telfairi. Next base: position 84,913,641 of record NW_022103896.1, on the reverse strand, counting down.
TCTGCATGTGTACATTCTACTTAACTTGAGGTGGAGGTGTACATTCATGGGCCATGTTATGCCAACATGCTCTCCACCTCCTTGAGAAGAATGTGCAGTAGGCAGACCAGGCACCCTAGCCATGAGGCACACTGAGCTGGGAGGAACTTCAAGGAAAAGAATCTATTCCCCCAGTTACCTTCTTAGCCAATAGTAGCTCTTTCTGTGACCAGGGGCCTGGGCCCAGTGGCCTCCCTGACAACAGTCAAGGACTAAGCCGTATGTGGCCCACTGTCCTCCATCACCCTCTCAGACAGCAGGAACAAGGACCAGGTATATAGTACTCCTCCCAGGTTTCTCCTTCCAGCCCTCCATCCATCTTCTCCCTCTCCTTTTCCCTTCCCTTCCTCTGTCTCTTTCTCCCCCACTTCCTTCCCTGCCTTCCTTTCTTTTCTTCTACTTTCTTTCCACCTCCCTTTTTACTTTAATTTTCATTTCTTTCTTTTCTTTTTTGGTCTTTTTCTGTTTTCTCCTCGGTTTGCTTTCTTTTTCCTTTCTTCTTTTTAAATGTGTTTTCTTTTTCCTTGCAAAGTTCATTTTCTTCATTTCCTATTTTGTTATTGCTGATGTTTCTCTTGTTTGTTTTGCTTAATTTTTCTTGTGAACCATTCTTCAAGAGATAGAAAGGGTGTCCATGGTGACCATCTGTACCCATACCCTCTGGAACCCAACCCAATGAGTGAGAACCATTACTTGTTCGTATACAACTGGACCTCACTGGTCTATATCAACATTGACAAGAAAACAGAACACACACTCCCATCCTCTTATCAGATCTATCAGGAGGCAAGTGGTGAGTACCTAAATACTGCCAAGCCAGCAAGCAGAGTGCTTGTGCTAATCGCAGGGATCAAAACAAAATAAAGCAAACAAATCAAAATGAAACAAAGTATTACAATAATAATAAGACAAAATAAAGGCAATAAATAAATAAATACCTCAGCAAAAAGTCACCAACAAACAATCACTTATTATATCCAAATAAAATAATACCAGAATGTCTTGGAGGGATCTCACAGTTTTACTGCAAAGAATACCTCATAACATGCATGAATCTGGAGGGGATAATGCTAATTGAATCAGTCAGTCACAAAGGGTCAAATATTGTCTGAGTGCACTACTGTAAGAAAGTCAAGAAGATGTTTTCACACAAAAAGAAACATTGTTGGATGGTAACCAAGGTGGGTGGGAAAGTGTAAATCTCTAACTAGAGGGTACACACTTATTAACTTGGGCTAAGGACAATATAAAATAAGGGTGTGAGGAATTAATTATTATCAAGGCAAGAAAAGATAATGAAAGGTATGTAAGCGTTAAAGGCAGCAGAGGTAAGTATTGCTTTATGCCAAGAGTACATATATATGCTAGAATAGCAGGAGTAACAATCATAGATT
>NW_022103896.1:84909662-84911577 GCF_000313985.2 Echinops telfairi | reverse complement strand
GGTAGGACCTTTGGGATAATGGCCTATCTTCATTCTTCAGGCCTATGCCTAGAAGTAAACTCATTTATGTGGCTCAAATATTGCATGAACAATAAGAGTAGGCAGGTACATACTCCTCAGAGTGAACAACCATTTGATATAAAAAGGGCAGCATTTTCCCAATTACAAAATTCAGAAGGCAGTAAGTGTTAGGAAAGAAGGAGGAATATAGGCACGAAACAAAGGTAGAAGTGGAATAAGGGATATTATTGTGGGATCACAATCAATGACATGAACAAAATGTGTCTAAATTGAATAATAAATGGACTTGCTCTGTAGACCTACACTCAATTCACAATAAAAGTGAAACAAAAATAAATGTTAGGTGTGGATAATATAATGACAACATAGCTACTGCTTATTGTCCAACATATGATATATGTGCTATATTTTTATATGCACTGTTTACAGATAGCTTGCAAAGCCAATATTATAAATTGATGCACTGTTTATAGAAAACTTATGAAGATGATCTTCTATGATCTGAAATACCGAGATGAGGAAATTTGAGCTTAAGGAATTCAAGTACTCGGTACAAAATCACACTGCTTATAAATAAGACAACCAAGGAAAAAAAGTTATAGGAATGCTGTTCCAGTATCAAGTGGTATAAGGAAGACCAAAAAGAGTTAATAAATGAACAAAGTGAGAGAAGACTGTCAGTCTAAACAAAGAATACATGGCTGAAATCTAGAGGCCAATACAAGAAGACTAGAATTGTCATATATAGGAGAGTTAACAAAGGTGGGATCTCACGTGGTTTGGTATGTTCAATTTCATGTGAATATTTTGGCCTTAGCAAGTTTTTGGCCTGGTGAGTGCTAAAAACTTTGGGAAAATATCAACCACTTAAAAGAGTTGATCTTTCTATTCATCTTTTAAGCAAAATCTAAGATGATAAAGACATTTTCATGCAATGAATTGCAAACAGGGAAAATTCTTGTATTTATCAATTATCTCCTCTCATCTCTTCTCCTCTGTTCTCCTCTCCTCCCCTCCCCTCTTCTCTCTCTCTCTCATTGTGTAATTCTGTATTGGTGAAACTCTATAGAACAACTTAGTTTTGTATTAAAAAATTCCTACATATTTTGTTTGTCATTAAGTGCAATCTCTATAATATGAAATTGCTCATCCCACTTCCTCCATATTTTCCCCATTTTCAGTCTGAACACTGCCCTTAGGGATATGCTGCCCCATCTTAATAGATTTTCTTGGAGGAAAATAGTGATCATGGAAGCTAAATACGAAAATTGAAAACTACATTGGAGAAAATAGAGCTAGGAAAGTTGCACTGAGGAAATATTTTTCCCATCATGACAACATACTTTCAAGGGACACAATATCCTTCATTCATTGAGGATAGCAAGGCTAGTCCTATCAGGATTTTATTGGGAAACCTTACCCTCCCAAACCTCCATCCTGATCTTGGGCCTTCAGATTTCTTTGGGCTCTCCAAACTCAAAGGATATTTGAAAGGAACATAATTTGAATCATTCAAGGGCTCTGAAAGTGCCGTTTTAAGGTGTAAATTGAGGAGCACGTAATTCTTCAGGGAAGGGTTGGGAAGATGGAAACATTAATTTGAGATGTATGTTGACCTAGATGGAGTGTAGCCTGGGGAAAAAATAGATTCACATTTTGATTTACAATAGCTTTATAGTTTTGTTTAATAGAGTTTCTGTAACTTTGTATAAAGTTGTTTTTACACATTCTCATCCATAAACACAAATTATTCAACAAGTCAGTCACATTTTTCTTGATTCTTCTTCTTCTTACAAAGTACTTATACCAGTAATACAAAAACAAATACAATGAAAAAGGCAAGGATGGAAGAGACTTAAATTAGTCTGTCTGGCATGACAGAGAGAATGTGGAG
>NW_022103896.1:84905479-84909541 GCF_000313985.2 Echinops telfairi | reverse complement strand
AAGAGACAGGGGACACAAATAGTTGTATGCTCTCCCATATGTTCATCACAGTGCAGACCACAATAGCAAAAAGTTGGAAAGAGCCCAGACAGTGATGAATACATGAAATACCTCAGGACATGGGGCTGACATCCATTAAGCTGATGGAATCAGTCAATCAAAAAAGGACAAATAATGAGACTACTATTATAAAAATAAGCACCAAGCTGAGACTAAGGGCTCAAACAGAAAATAAATGTTTAAAAAATGGTGATGGAAATATATATACAAATGTGCTTGAAAACAGTTGATGTATGGAATGTTACAAGAGCTGTAAGAGCCCCCAGTAAAATGATTAAAAAAAATAAGCACTAAGATAAAAGGCAGGCTTCTGTTTCAGGTCATTTAATATTCTATTCCAGTCTCCCTGGTAAGAGGTAGTGTGCCTGCCTAATGCTCATAAATCGTGTACTATCCCCTTCTGATAGGTAGGTTTATTATGCTACCTGGCCAATAGGAACATGTGGGATTAATAAGGTTGCAGTTTGATTGGAGGGCAAAGAGATAAATGGCTCGGCAAGACCCACCTGTCACTCACTTGCTCTCTGGTTGGACCATCTTAAAAAAAAAAGCCAGAAATACAAAGACATTTGTGTTAACAAAAAACAGTTTGTCTTTCTAAGTTCAGAGAGTGAAAAAAGATCTTCTAAAAGATTGTGATTTTTGTTCAGTTATCAAATTATTAGTTATTTACAAAATAATAAAACTATATTTTAAAAATTGATAAAGGGGATAAAATCCCTAAGCCTAGAAAACTCACATTCCCTTTGTTCACATACTGATTAAATTATAATTCTTGAAGGAATTTAGTTATGCAGTAGTTCTTTTTCATTCACTTTATGTGGAATATACGATAGACACCTTTTGTTGTTGTTGTTCTATAGTAACTGACACATACTGTGTTCTCTAGTTCAAATTGTCCTGATTATAGCCTCCTGGTCCTACTTTTGCTACCAGTTCCCCCTTGCTCATTTGTTATTCGTATGTGGTTTTAGTAAGACTTGCAAAATGCCTTCGGTCACATCCCCATCAAAGTCTTCTAGGTGTCTTTATTCAAGCGGTTAGTAAAATGCCATCCCTTTTTGGTAATTTTCTTGTACAAGTACACGAGTGACAGTCAATTCATTCTGACAATCGGATTTCACACAGGAAGCTTTCACAATTCATGTACTCAACACAATGTATGTATGGATTGTTAAAAGAGCCCCAATAAAATGATTTAAAAAACAAGAATGGACAGTTAAATACAGCTGGATATAAATAAAATGATTGTTCTAATTACATTGCAGATGTTGGTTAACAACCATTTTTTATTTTCTTATCCCTTCATCAAATATTGATCTTTGGCATGAGGAGGCACAAGAGTAAATAAAATTTTTAAAAATTCTTCAAGCCTACATTATAGTAATGAAAGAAAAGCAATATATATATTTTAATATATATATATATATATTTTAAAACTACCAGTTGCAGATCCATGGAAAGAAGAAAGAGAGTGGGATACAGGCAAAGATGATGCCAAGGATACTGCTTTAAATCTAAGGGGGAAATGATCTAATATGACAAATGGGGAGCATCAAGTGAAAAAGTCCTGAGGCCAGAGTACCCACACACTAAGCTTGTACCAGAAGCCAGAGTGACAAAGTGAGGGAAGCAAAGGGTACAATAATAAGAGATAGAGGGACACTGAGAAGCAAATCCTGTAGAGCAGTGGTTCTCAGCCTTCCTAAGACCACCCTTTAATACAGTTCCTCATGTTGTGGTGACTCTCAACCACAAAATTGTTTTAGTTGCTACTTCATAAATGTAATTTTGCTACTGTTATTAATCAGGTGACCCTTGTGAAAGGGTCATTCGACCCACCAAAGGGGGCATAACCAACAGGTTGAAAGCCACTGAGTTAATTAAAGTTTACTATGCCAACTTGGCCGATAAACACATGTGGGGTTAATTGAAGAGCGGAGAGATAAATGGCTCGGTGAGTTTCACCTTTCTAGTTCTCGAGTCTCTTGCTTTGTGATGGTTGGACCAGGGTGCAGCTGCCTTAGCCAATTCCCTGCATCAGCTTGCAAGGCTCACTTCCTGTGAGACATCCCTGAGGAGAAGCTACATGTACCTACCCCGATGCAGCCCTGGGTGCTGGAGCAGCCATGTGGAGACCCCTGCCAGTGCTGAGATGCTTATACACTCACTGACTCGGCTTTTCTCCTGCAGTCAGCATCATTCCTTGTGTTTTGTGAGATGGAGGAGGGCTTTGTGGATTGGTGCCAGACATATGGGTTAATGTTGGACATGTGGGCTGGGGCAGCACTTGATGTGCACTCACCCTTTATATAAAACTCTCTCTTATAACATGAGTTTCTGTGGATTTGTTTCTCTGAAGTACCCAGACTAACACAATTGCTAGGGTATAGCACTAGGGCAGACTTTCTGCTCCTGATGTCAGAGCAATGACCTGAAGTATGAAGCCTTCTCTGGCATTTTCAGTGATTATTTTTCTTCTTTCAATCAAAAAAAGGAGAAGTAGCTCTAATGGGCCTTCAATACCTGTCTTCAAACCTGAGTGTCGTTGTAGTCAAAGTAAGGTGCTTGTTACTGGTGAGTTTGAAAAGTGATTTGAGTCCTGAATATAACATTGGCTATATTAAGTAACTCAACAAATCAGCTATGACTTGAAGGGGTAAGAAATAAAGAAAGAAATGCAAAATTAGAAACAGTATTCAAAGCACAATTTAATGAAGAGCTGTGAGGACTATAGAGAGGGTACGGTAAACTGCATTGCCCTTCTTTGGGTGAAAGGGGTCATATAAATAGCATGCCAGTGATTACTTTTAATATGCATTATTTACATTTGCATACAATTTCAGTTTCAAAACTAATGATCTATTTTTGTATTTATTTCTGCCATTATCTCTAGAAAAGAATATGCATTTGATGGAGCTGGTTTATCTTAAGTAGCAAAGCAAGGAGATGGGAAAAAAACAATAGCATGAGGTCATGCAAGGAGGCACAGTGCAGAGCACAGCCACCTTGTCCCTAGGCAGGCGCAGAGTGAAGTGCAGAGAATCACCTGAACCTGGGTGTGTTACCCACCCAGCATTCTCCTTACAGTGTAACATGACATTCTCTCACTGAGTTTTTCTTCCCCTGTACCACGAAAGCAGGATAGAAGCATGAATAACGTTTAGTTTAAAAGAGACTACTCAGGGATAAAATGCACTTAAGGCAGAGAAATCAGAAAGTTAAGAAGTGCTGTACCAGATTTATAGTAAGGAAAAGAGATGAATTCTGCAGGGCATAGAGGTAGATGCTGTGTGGGAAAATACAGGAGAAGGAGAAGACTAGAATTATGCCTCTCTACTCTCTGGAACTTTACTGTTGTATAGCCCTGGTGGTATTTTAAGTTAGGAGTTGGGTTGCTAACTATAAATTTGGTGGTTCAAACCCACTAGCTGATCCTCGGGATAAGTATGTGGCTTCTTCCTTCCATGATGTATTACAGTCTCAGAAACATGATAGAGGGTTGTTAGGAGTTGGAATTGACTTGATGGCAGTGCATTTGGTTTGGTTTGATTCACTCTTGAGGAAAAGGAGGTACTCTCCATTAGGTTATAACCACTTAGACCACAGATATAAAAATCCTTGGGTGCATCCCATGTGATGGTCCATTGCTCTCAAGAGTCTCTTGGAACTCATATCCTTGTGGATTTTGGAACCAGTCAAAATTGAGTTCGACTACCAACTCCACCACTTATCATCTAATTGACCTTCGGCAATTTTCTGAACTTCCCCGACCCTTTTTATTTGGGGCTTAGTGGGAAAATAGTATTTGAAAGGATTAATTTGGGCAATTCATGTCAAGCTTTCCTTTAGAGGAAGTGCTTAATAAGTGACAACATAATTCTCCTTCTCACTGTAATTGAGTCAATGCTGACTCATAGTGACCCCTTGTGGGTTTCTGAGACTATAACTCTTTACGGAGAAGAAATCCCAGTCTTTCTCCCTCTGAGCTGCTGCTGATTT
>NW_022103896.1:84899745-84901497 GCF_000313985.2 Echinops telfairi | reverse complement strand
CCCAACCTAGTGCTCCCCAAGCCCAAAAATCCAACATTAACCCATTTACCCATATGTCCAACACCAATCCACAAAGTCCTCCTCCATCTCACAAAACACACACAATGATGCTGACTGCAGGAGGAAATCTCAGTCAGTGAATGTGTAAGCATCTCAGCACTGGCAGGGGGTCTCCACACGGCTGTTCCAGCACCCAGGCCTGCACTGGGGTAGGGCCATGTAGTTTCTCCTCAGGGATGTCTTGCAGGAAGTGAACCTTGCCATTTAAAGCAGGGAACTGGCTAAGGTAGCTGCACCTTGGTCCGACCATAAGAAAGAAAAAGACCCGAGAACTAGAAAGGTGAGGCTCACTGAGCCATTTATCCCCCTGCCCTTCGATCAATCCCACATGTGTTTATCGGCCAGGTTGGCACAACTAACTAACTCAGACCCTAATGAAATCAAAAGGATAAGTACACAGTACTACGAAGGATTGCACTCCAAGAAATTCAACAACTTGGACAAATTCTTCGAAAAATAATTGCTTGCTAGATTATTCCCGATGAACATCAAAAATCTCGACAGACCCATAGCAATAGAAGAAATAGACAAGGTTATCAAGGGATTACCAACAAAAAATTACCTGGGCCAGATGGCTTCACAGGAGAATTCTACCAAGATATCAGGGAAGAACTGACATCAATCCTACACAAACTCTTCCAGAACATAGAAAAAGACGGCAAACTCCAGAACTCCTTCTATGAAGCTGCTATAACTCTGATACCAATATCAGGCAGGGATCCCACAAGAATAGAAAACTACAGACCAATATCCATAATGAACTTCAACGCAAAAGTCCTTAATACTGGCCAATAGAATACACAAGTATATAAAACAAACAATTTACCATGACCAAGTGGAATTCATACCAGGGATGCAGGAATGGTTCAACATACAAAAGATCATTAGTATCATTCGCCACATTGAAATGAAAAACTATAAGAACCGCATTATATTATCAATAGATGCAGAAAAAGCATTTAACAACATCCAACACCAATTCCTGTTTAAGACACTCAAGAAGATAGGAATGGAAGGAAAATTCCTCAAGATAATGTGAGCTATATATGAAAAACCAACAACCAACATGATAGTCAAGGGTGAAAAGACAAACATAATCCCACTGAAAAAGGGGACCAGACAAGGATGAGTCTTGTCCCAATTCTTATTTAACATCATACTGAAGGTTTTAGCTATCAGCATAAGGCAAAGAAGACATCAAAGGTATTCTCCTGGGAAAGGAAAAGGTGAAACTTTTGTTATTTTCAGATGATATGATTTTATATATGGAACATCCCAAAAGCTCCACAAGGGGAGTACTGGAAACAATAGAGGAGTATAATGGAGTAGTAGGATACATCATCAACAAACAGAAGTCTACTGGACTGCTATACACCTCAGATAAGACCACAGAAGAGGAGATCAAATAGGTGGTACCCTTCACAAGAGCCAAGCATAAATTGAAATATCTAGCCAAGCATAAATTGAAAAATGTTACATCTGATTAAAAGAACAAAAGACTTATATGAAGAAAACAACAGAACATGATTACAAGAAACCAAGAGTGACTTCAACAAATGGATGTATATCCCATGCTCGTGGATTGGAAAACTCAATATAGTAAAGATGTCAATTCTGCCCAAGGCACTATTATATGAGTTTAATGCAAACCCAATACAATTACCCTCATCTTTCTTCAACGAAATGGAAAAA
>NW_022103896.1:84863776-84898748 GCF_000313985.2 Echinops telfairi | reverse complement strand
CTACTGGGCATATACCCAGAAGAGGCAAGAAACAAACCACGGCCAGACATCTGTGCTCCAATGTTCATCTCGGCATAGTTCACAATTGCAAGGAATTGGAAACAACCCACATTTCCATCAACATATGAATGGATTAAAAAGCTGTGGTCCATACATACAATGGAGTACTACGCATTGCTAAAAAGCAGTGATGAACACATGGAGCACATTGCCTCATGGGAAGAACTGGAGGAAATTATGCTAAGCGAAGTAAGCCAAGCACAAAAGGGCAAGTACAACAAGTCCGCTGAGGTAAGCTTTAAAAAAATGCAAAGGGGACATAGGGAAAAAGCTACTGTATACAAACATTCCTGGGGTGAGGTCCAGATGGTATGGCAGGGCCCAGACCAAATCAAGGGACACATATGGTAACAAACTAAAAAGGTGGAAAAAGAAATGAGTAGTGGGGGAACAGGGCACTTACCCACCCAACAGGAGAGTCTTGTTTATATCTCAACAGGGGAAGAGAGACCAGACTTCAACCCAGTTCTTCTGGCAGGAAGCAGGAAACAATTAGAGAGGTCTGAGGGGCTGGCCCCAATCCCAACTACATGGACAGACACCCCTCCCCACAGAAGAATTTACTTTAGAGGACAGCACTGAGGCTACAGCTCAGGGAAAGGGACATGTCTGATCAGAGCACATGGGAGCAAATGAAGGGGGAGGAAGAGAGAGTGGAGCACAACCTGGCCCACCAAACGTTGAGGATGATATCCCCACCTAGAGCAGACAATGTACAGAGAGCACCATATGGCTGGCCCCACTATGAGACACAACACCCCTCACTGACCCATAGCCCTACAGAGGACAACACTGGAGACACAGTGTGGGAATTGCGCACGATCTGACCCAACCACACTGAGGCAAAACACTAAGGGTGTGCAAAAGAACAGCAAGGGGAACAGAGCAAGGAAGTCTCGAGGGAGTACCAAAAATAGACTTTGGGGTCAAGGCGTGGCACCCCATCAGACTTGATCGGAAAAGACTCCTAAAGGTCAACAAACAGACCTTGAACTATTTAAAGACTTTTATAAACAAAATCACTGTTTTTTTTGTTGTTATTTTGTTTTCTTTTGTTGCTTTGTTTTGCTGTGTCTTCTTTTTGTGCATATTATTTTCTCTGCAGGTCTATCTAGATAAGTTGGATAAACAATCTGGAGGAGAAAACAACATGGAAGAGGGGGAGGTGGGGGAACGGGGTGAGGATGGTATAAGAGACCTGGCAGGACTTGATCAAGGGAAATGTAACTGAGAGGAATTACTGAAACCCAAATGAAGGCTGAGCATGATAGTGGGACAAGAGGAAAGGAAAAGCTGATAGATCCCGGCTATCAAAAGATGAAGTATCTATAGTCTTAAAAGGTTGAAGGTAAACAAGCAGCCATCTAGCTGAGAAGCAACAAAGCCCACATGGAAGAAGCACACCAGCCTGTGTGATCACAAGGTGTCAAAGGGATCAGGTATCAGGCATCAAAGAATAAAAAATCAAATCATTGTGAATGAAGGGGAGTGCAGATTGGGGACCAAGACCCATCTGTAGGCAACTGGACATCCGCTTATAGAAGGGTCGTGGGGAGGAGATGAGCCAGTCAGGGTGCAGTGTAGCAATGATGAAACATACAACTTTCCACTAGTTCCTAAATGCTTTCTCCCCACCACTATCATGATCCCAAATCTACCTTAGAAATCTAGCTAGACCAGAGGATGTACACTGGTACAGATAGGAACTGGAAACACAGGGAATCCAGGGCAGATGATCCCTTCAGGACTAGTGCTGAGATTGGAGATACCGGGAGGTGAAGGGAGGGTTGGATAGAAAGGGGCAACTGATTACAAGGATCTACATATAACCTCCTCCCTGGGGGATGGACAATAGATAAGTGGGTGAAGGAAGATGTTGGACAGTGTACGATATGACAAATTAATAATAAGTTATAAATTATCAAGGGTTCATGAGGGAGGTGGGAGCAGGGAGGGAGGGGAAAAATTGAGGAGCTGATACCAAGGGCTCAAGTAGAAACAAATGTTTTGAGAATGATGGTACCAAATGTACAAATGTACTTGATACAATGGATGTACATAGGATTGTAATAAGTGTTGTATGAGACCTCAATAAAATGATTTAAACAAAAAGTTTATTTAGTGCAGTTTTCAGAAGATACTTAAGAATACTTGATCTGAGCCTTGTTCCTCAAAGTTATGAAGCTTAGAACTTTCACAACTTCCCATTTTATTAAGGCTAAAAGATTTCTTTTTCTAAGTACATGTAAAAAAGTAATGATTACAGCCAAAAAGATACTTCATATGAACATCACCCATCTCTCTCTAAATAAATAGATCTCTGCCTCTTGTCTCTCAGTTTGTTGTACTGTAGTGGCTTGTGTGTTGCTACAGGATATGTCAATGGTATTTCAACTACCAGCATGGTCAGCCAAACTGAACAGGTTTTAGCAGAACTTCCAGACTATGAACCGACTACACAGAAGGAATAGGCTGTCCACTTCTAAGGAATTAATCACTGAAATTCTTATGGACAGAAGAGAAAAATTGTTAGATACGGAAAACCTCAGAAAAGAAGTAGAACATTGTCATAGATAGTGTCAGTAGAAGAGCCCATCAAAATATGGCACACAAAATATGATTGAAGGAGAGCTGACTTCTCAAAGTAGAGTTGACTAGTCGACCATAATGATGTGCATGGAGTAAAGCTTGTGGGAGTAAAGCCTTCAGGACCTTCATTTGATTAAAGGCATAGCTCAAAATGAGAAGAAACATCAAGTAACAATTGAAACTTGGAATGTATGAAGTATGAATCTGGGAAAACTGGAAGTTATAAAAATAAAATGGAATCATAAAAATCAGCATTCTAGTGATTCGTAAGCTGAATCAATTAATAATGAGAACTTGGGATGTATGAATTATGAGCCTAAGAACATTGGAAAGTATTATAAATGAAAAGGAATGCATAAAGATCAATAACGTAGGCATTAGTGAACTGAAATGGAATGGAATCATGAGGTTACAATGCTAAGAATGACAAAATCAAATGTAATAGCTTTATATTCAAGATATATCTTGAAATACAGTGCTGTCGATGATAGGATTAGATGTCTCTGCACTCAATAAAATCTAGTCAATTCAAATGTTATTTAAATTTGAGCACTAACCACCACAGCTAGCGGTAAAGAACTTGAAGAATTCTTCCAATTTCTTCAGTCTGAAATTGATCAAACATACATTTAAGTGCATTGATAATAAATGGTCATTGGAATGCAAGAGTTGGAAACAAAGAGGAAGGAGCATTACTTGAAAAATATGGCCATAGTGCTAGAAAAAAAAGCCAGAGTCCATGATAGAAATATGCAAGACAAACGAGTTTTTCATCCCAAATACCTTTGCTCAACAGCACAGTGACTACACATATGGACTTCTCCAGGTGGAGTAATCACATTAACTATATGTGATGGAGAAGCTCTATATCAGTAGCTAAAACCAGGTCAGTAGCTAAATGTGGAACAGACCATCAATTGCTCATATGTAAGTTCAAGTTAAAGCTGAAGAAAACTACAAATCTGGCTAGACCCGAACATGTAAATTGATACAGATAAGAAATCTTAGCACAGGAAATCCAGGGCAGATAAACCCCTCAGGAACAATAATGGGAGTAGTAATACCATGAGTGTAGGGGGAAGGTGGGAAGGGGAGAAGAGAGGAACAGATTGTAATGATTAACATATACCCCCCAGGTCCCCCTCTTCCCCTAGGGGGATGAACAATAGGCATGTGGATGAAGGGACACAGTGGACAGTGTAAGATATTAAAATAATAATTTATAATTTATCAAGGGTTCATGAGGCTGGATGTGTGGTGGAGGGAAGGGGAAAAAAGAGGACCAAGGGCTCAAGTAGAAAGAAAATATTTTGAAAACAATAATGGCAACACATGTACAAATGTGCTTGATACAATTGAGGTTATAAGAGCTGTGAGATTCCCCAATAAAATGATTTATATAAAAAAAGAAAAACCAAAAATGAGTCCACAAGAACCAAAATATACCATGAATATCTCACCTAATTTCCAGACCATCTCAAGAACAGATTAGATACATTAAACACTAATGACAGAAGACGGGATGAGCTGTGGGATTACATGCAGGGTATCATAGAAGAAGAAGCAAAGGATCATTAAAAATACAGGAAAGAAAGAAAAGATTCGATGTGGACATTAGACGAGACTTGGAAATTAGCTCTCATTGTAGAGCAGCTAAGACACAATGAAGAAATGATGAAGTAAAACAGCCGATCAGAACATTTCCAAGAGCACCTTGAGAAGACAACGTATCATAATGAAATGTCTAGACCTAGAGTGAGAAAACCAACAGGAAAGACACGCTTAGCATATTTCAAAGTGAAAGAACTTAAGAAAAAAATTGGGCCTGAAGTTGCAATATTGAAAGTCTTTGCATGAACAAAATATTGCGGGATTCAAGAAGCATCAAAAGGCGATGAAGAAAAGACTCAAGAATCATTGTGCTCAAAAGAACTCATCAACAAACATCCCACCATGTCAAGAGGTAGCATAAGGTCAAGAGATAGCAGAGTTCCTGTCAAATGGATTTTAGTGAAGAGCAGGAAATACCAGAAAGATAGTCACTTGTGTCTTATTGACTATGCCAAGGCTCTAGACTGTGTGGGTCACAACAAACTACACAGTCACTAGAATGGGAATTCCTGAACACTTACTTCAATGTGCTTATGCAGAAGCTGTACACCAAACAAGAGGCAGTTGCCCAACCTTCCTAATGCTGCAACCCTTTAATACAGTTCCTCATGTTGTGGTGACACCCAACCATAAAATTATTTCATTGCTACTTCATAACTTTAATTTTGCTACTGCTATGAATCGTAATGTAAATATCTGATATGCTGGATATATTTTCATTGTTACAAATTGAACATAATTAAAGCATAGTGATTAATCACAAAAACAATATGTAATTATATATTGTGAAATATTTATTTCTAATTACAAACAAATGAAATTTTGTCTTGAAGCTTGGTATAGCATGGGTAACAGTCTTAATGTAACAACAGTAAACTACATTGCTACATTTTGCAACAGTATGGGTAAAAAGCCAACATCAGTGGGAAAGTTGAGATAGCTTCTTTCTCACCAGATCAGAAATTCTCGGGCAGTCTTTGCAAGAGTACAGCGAAGATCATTGTCCACAACAAGTCTACTTCTGTATTTAGACTTGATAACCAACAAGCTGGAAAACCCTGTTTCACAAAGATAATGTTGTTGGAAATGGAAGAAGAAGGCACAACATAGTCTCAGGACAGGATATGACTGCAAACATGTGATCCAGAAATTTGTATCTGGTATTGTAGAGAAATCAGTTCTCGCTGCATTGCTGTTAATAAGTTCAATGAGCTCCTCTGGTGCTGTCTCAGGAACATCTTCCACTTTGACTGTGAATAGGCTTCTCGCAAGTGCAAATTGGGTGCCAGGTAGAGTTGGAAAGTTTGATGAAATTTCATCTGCAAGCATGTGCAAGTGTCCTTTCACAGAAATTACCATCGTAATCCTTTTGTCTGATTCAATGTCATGTTCCTCAAAGAAAGCAGATAAGGTACGCAACAAGTACATTTTATTTTCATTCAATTTTTTTTTTTTTTTTGCCAAAGCTGAAGTTTCATTTGGAATGATTGGATCTTTCCAGACAAATCGAGGCATGTTGCATTTGGTCCTTGCAGTGATCAATTTAACTCATTCAAGATGGCAAAGATGTCAAACTAGTAAGCTATTTTCTGCAGTTCACGTTTATCACTGAAAAGTGCTTTGAACTGTGGTCTTGCTTTCTGATTAAAAAACGTTTTGAGTTCATCACAAAGCTCAATAACACATTTTAAAACTTTTCCTCTTGACAACTATTTCATGTAGAAAAGAACATTAAGAAAAGAAAATATAGTGAACATTTTTTACAGTATGGTTTTACCTCAATATTTACATCAGGAATTGAGAAACTACAATGTGTTATTTGTTGTGAGGTTCTATCAGCCGAACAAACTAAAACGCCATTTTGATAGCAAGCATCTGAGCTTTGCTGGCAAGGATACCAATTATTTTAGAAGCAAAGCTGATAGACTCAAGAAAGTCAGACTTGACACTGGTGGCAAGTACCACAAACAAAATGTAGCAGCCGTTGAAACTTCATATTTGGTGGTACTCAGAATCACCAGAGCTATGAAACCTCACACCATTGCTGAGGATTTATTGTTGCCGGCAGCCAAAGACTTTGTTCAAGATATGATTGGAGACAAATTTGTTACGAAATTGAAAGCAATTTCCTTATCAAATAACACTATCTGCAGAAGAATAGATGACATGTCTGCTGGTATTCTTGATCAGGTAATTCAGGAAATTAAATCTGCTCCACTTCTAATATTTAGCATCCAGCTTGATGAATCCACAGACATTGCAAGTTGTTCGCAGTTACTGGTTTGTGTGAGGTACATTAGCGATGGCGACTTGGAAGATGTGTTTCTTTTGTGCAAGCCCCTTGAAATGACAACTACTGCACACGATGCATTTGACACAGCTGGTTCATCTCTGAAAGAGCATAAGCTCTCTTGGGAAAAGGTTTGTGGTTGCACCGATGGTGCTCCAGCTGTGCTAGGATGTCAATCTGGATTTCAACGTTTGATACTGAATGAGTCACCAAAAGTCATCAGAACTCACTGTATGACTCATCAGCAAATAGAGTTACAAGAAGTAATGAAAAGCGTCGACTGTTTTTGCAACTGTGCAATGAGTTGGATTTGTCGAACAATGCTTAGCTAATATATAACACATAACAATAGCTTTAGTAATACAAAAGATGATACATGGCATAGTTCAGTCAATAAAGTTCATTAACATTTCCTATGATTTACCATTCTCTGTGTTGTTGTTTTTTTTTAACCAACCTGTTACTATCACAAGGGGGCAGTATTCACATCAACCACAGCTGAATATAAAAAGATCGATCAGCATTCAGATTAAGTTGCCAAAGTACAGATATTTTTCCTATTTTTGCAGTAATTGATTTTCCAGTACATGATTTTACATTTACCCAGTAATTATAATTCATGACGTGTCATTTTACCTCCATTACTGATGCTTTCAACACAGTATCTGCTTTCAACAGAGTAGCTGCTTTCAGCACAGCAGCTGCTTCCTACACAGTAGCTGCTGTCTACACATGTGACTGGTCTGCATAAGTACATTATGGTACCAACCCAGTCAAATACACCTGTATTTGTACGGGGTGTATGTGATGTGGTTGGCATGATGATGTCATCATGCTGGGTACTCGTATGTGGGCGTATCTGCATGTGGGCAGATCCCCCTGCATATGGATAGAGGAGCAGTGTCTCAGTTGCTAAGACCATTGGTAGGTAATATGTGTTTTCTGATGGTCTTAGGCGACCCCTGTGAAAGGGTCATTCAAACCCCAAAAGTGTTACAACCCATAGGTTGGGAACTGCTTTTTTGTTATTGCATAGTTTAAAATCAGGAAATGTATGTTCAGAATTGCTTAATCTCACTATATTTATTCAATATGTATACTGAGAAAATTATCAGAGAAGCTGGGTTATTTATAGAAGACTTTGGCAATAAGATTAGATACTTATTAACAACTTGTGATATGCAGATGACACAACCTTGCTTGCTGAATGTGAAGAGGACTTGAAGCAATTGCTGGTGAAAATCAAGAACTGCAGCCTTCAATGTGGATTACAACTCAGTGTAAAGAAAACCAAAATACTCACAACTGGACCAATGGATAGCATCATGATAAATGGAGAAACGATTGAAGTTGTCAAGGATTGTGTCTTGAAGGGATCCACCATCAGTATTCAAGGAAACAGCAAGATATCAAATGACACATTCACTGCATTAGGTAATGCTGCACATGACCACTCTAAAGTTTTGAAAAGCAAAGATATTACTTTGAGCACTAAGGTGCGCCTGACCCAAGCCATGGTATTTTCGGTTGCCTTATGTGAAAGTTGGACATTGACTATAGAATACCTAATGAGAATCAATGACTTTTAATTATGGTGCTGGTGAAGAATATTGAAAGTACCCTGGGTTGCCAAAAGAACAAACAAATCTGTTTATGAAGAAGTACAGCCAGAATGCTCCTTAGAGGTGAGGACTGTGATATTTTCTTTCATGTACTTTGGACATGTTGTCAGGAAAGACCTGTCCCTGGAGAAGGACATTCTATCTGGAAAAGTAGAAGGCAGCCAGAAGACAGACACAGTTGCTGTACCGATGGGCTCAAACATAAAAACAATTGTGAGGATGGCATAGGACCGGCTAGTGCTTCATTCTGTTGTACCCAGGATAGCTATGAATCAGAACTGCCCAGACACCACCTAACAACTACAACATATCTTTAAATGTATCTATATCTATGCTAATATCTGTATGTATATAGCTATATTTTAAGCCCAGTCTTCTCTTTTGCCATAAAGTAGATTTGTTACTACAATAAATGTCAAATACTCTAGAACAATGATAATTCATTTATTAAAGACCAAACCAACCTACTGCCACAGAGTTCATTTCAACTCATAGTGGCTGCAACACACACACACACACACACACACACACACACACACACACACACAAATCTATTCCATCAAGTCCATTGTGACTCATGGTGACCCTACATGGGGTTTCTTAGGCTATCCATCTTTATAGTAGTAGATAGTTTCATGTTTCTCCCTTGGAGCAGCTAGTGGGTTTGAACTGCCAACCTTGTAGTTAGCAGTTCAATGCATACCTGACAATGGCACCAAGGCTCCCAGGCTCTGTAAATATTTAGAAAAACAGACAGCTTCATCTTTCTCCCAGTGAGTAACTGGTGATTTTGAACCACCAGCCTTGTAGTCAGTAGCCCTTCAATTAACCCCACATGTGTTTATCGGCCAGGTTGGCACAAAAATCCTTAACTAGCTCATTGAGCTACAGAATTTTTCAGTGGCTTATTTTCAGAAGTCGATTTCCAGACTTTTCTTCCTAGTCCACCTTAACACTGTTACCAAAACCTATCCAGCATCATAAAAATATGCATGTTTTCAAGAAGGGTCACAAGAAGCATTGGCTAGAATCAAATCTCAGTCTCCTGCATGAAAGGGGGAGAATTCTACCACTGAATCACTACAGGTCCTACTATTTATGTAGTTTTCATTTAAACACCAGACATAATGCTAAGCTCTTTGCTCACATTATCTAATCCAATTCTCAAGTTTTAACTAGATATTAGTATCACCATTTTATAATCATGAAAGCCCAGGCTAGAATGGTTAAATGCTTTTCTCAATAAGGACGTGAACCTGGAGCCACAGATCTGAAGTCTTGCATTTTAGTACTCGGTTGCTGTACCCTCTCACTCATTCCTTCCTGGAGTGTGGGGGCTGTCAAAAAATTAGCATTCAGAAGGCCCCTGGTCTGATCGACATTAACTGCATTTTCTCACACCTTGCACACTATGGCGATGAATATGGTGTATCCAAAATTCTCAGAAGTCTTCCAAATGGCATTGCTATCTGGGGTATATGTTTTCACAGTAATGAAAAGCATAACTAACTCAGGGTTGAATGACATCTGCTTAGAGGCTATTAGACCAGCGGTTCTCACCCTGTGGGTCTCAACCCCTTTCACAGGGGTAGCCCAATTCATAACAGTAGAAAAATTATAGTTATGAAGTAGCAACGAAAATAAATGTATGGCCAGGGAGTCACCGTAACACGAGAAACTTTTTTAAAGGGTCATGGCATTGGGAAGGTTGAGAACCACTGGGTTAGACCATTTCAATGAATCTGTCTCTTATGAACCAGGCAAGGCACCAACTGGTAGCTATTGGCAAAAGGAAAACCCACATCTGAGAAGAAAGCAGAGCTTGTATAAAAAGGAAACAAGTATGATCTTTTTAAAGATTGTAATTTTTAAATTCAAAGAAGATGCCCAAAATCACAAGTTTTCTTCTTTCTAAACTCTGGACATGTTTTCCCTTTATTTGAGAGTAAATAGTCAATTCATTAATTTAATATTAATAAGCCATCACATAACTAAACTCAGCCTTAAGGATGCAAAATGTAAGCCCATGGGCATTTGATGTGCATGTATAATATTGATTCTGTATGTATTTTCATAAGTGATTTTACATTTCCCCACTTGAGAGTGAATGAAAAGAAACTGCTATTGGGTATTTAATCCATTGTGCAGACAAATGGCCGGGATCATCTTAAACTCCTGTGAAAATATTTCTGCCTCATTTTCGCGAGTATTGTTCTCATTCTCTGCTTTATATCCTTCCTGTTCCCTCCCTCTCTCTGGACCACTCTTTATTGTACATTTAGTCAACTCTCCGCTTTTCTTAAAAATGTTTTTCATGGCCCTTCCTTTCTAACTTTTTAGAACGATCTATTTTTCAATAACACAAATGGAAACTATACACACAAGTTCTGCAGATAGAATGCACAGAAATCAAATTGACTACATCTACTGGAAGAGAAGACGGGAAGCTCAATGTAATCAGCTACAACCAGGCTAAGTGCTTACTGTGGAAAATATCATCAATGGTTTGCATGTACATTCAGGTTGAAGATGAAGAAAATCAAAACAAGACCAAAATACGACCCTGAGTCTATCCCACCTGAATTCCAAGGACATCTCAAGAACAGACTTGCTGTCTGGAAAACTAATGATAGAAGATGCGGTGAGCTGTGGGAGGACATCAAGAACATTACTAATTAAGAAAGCAAAAGGACATTAAAAAGACAGGGGCAAAAATAGAAGTCAAAGGGAATTTCAGAAGAGACTCAGAAACTTGCTCTTATTCGTAGAGTAGCTAAGGCCAATGGAAGAAACCATGAAGTCAAGGAGCTGAATAGAAAATTTCAATGGGAAGCTTGAGAAGAGAAAGTCAAATATTAGAGTGACATGTGCAAGGACCAAGAGTTAGAAAACCACAGAGGAAGTGCCTGCTCAGCATATCTTAAGCCGAAAGAATTAAAGGGGAAAAAAATCCAAGCCTTGAATTGCAATATTGAAAGATTTTATGGGCAAAATATCGAACGATTCAGGAAGCATCCAAAAAAGATAGAAAGAATACACAGATGTTCAGAGTCATTGTACCAAAAACAAGTAGTCAATATTCCACCACTTGAGGAGGTAGCATATGGACAAGGGTCCATGGTACCAACAGAAGAAGCTCAAGCTGCACTGACAGTATTAGCCATAAACAAGGGTCCAGGGTGATGGGACACCAACTGAAATAGTTCGACAAGCTGATGAAGCACTGGAAGCACTTCCTTGCCTATGCCAGGAAATTTGGAAGATAGCTAGCTGGCTGACTGGAAGAGATCCATATTTGTACTCATTCCAAAGAAAGGTGACTCAACACCATGCTCAAATTACACAACAATATCACTGATATCACAAGCAAGTAAAATGTTATTGAAGATGATTGCAGTCTTGAAATATTTGAAGCAGCTCATCCAGCCATAATTTCTCTTACAAAACAACCTTTCCCTGCTTATGTCTGGTAAGAAGGTAGGGGAAGATACTGATAAGATTCACCTGTGAGTAACTGTGAGCAGGATTCCCTGGAGTAGCATCCTAGTATGTATATAAAATGGCAGGAGGAGGGATCTCTTTACTAGCAAGAGCCACAGTGGAGCTTGTCCACTGGACCTGAGATTCCTATACAGTGACCGCTCCTGGATCCATCTGACAGCTATCCCATCAGCGAGCAGAAGCAGAACCCAGAAGTCAGAGCATGGAACAAAGTGACAGACTTCCCAAGCCACAGATTAAGTTGAGTGCGTTTGTGCAGGAGGCTCACTTTGGGAGCGGGGTGCCTCTTGGCACTTAATTAGGGAAGTTGGACTTGCTGGCCCACTGAAGGGGAACACAGTGCCTTTGGCCTGGGGCCTACTGGAGTGGGGTGCCTCTGGGCACATAAATCAGGGAGCTGGGTCTGGTGACCCATGGAGTTTGAGCTGAATGCCTTCATGTTGAGGCTGAAAAGTGGTGTGCCCTTTGGGGATTTATTAGCAGACCTGAAACTTTATAATATGTGCTGGTTTACAACTACCCTGAACATCTCTCTGGCATTATGACTGGTTAAGCTCCTTAAAAAACACCTAAATCACGAATTTTCTCTGTGAGTTTCTGTGTAGACATTATAATGGTTATTAGAACCCAGAGAGAGAGATAAAGTAGAGAAATGTGACACGGAAAAACAGAGAACATTAATTAAGGCAACTCAATCATCCAACAACAGTTGTAGTGGTACATTGACAAGTAGCTGCCAGAGGGTTTGGCTGCAATTCAGAAAAAGGACACGGGTGGTGGGGGGTAGGGGTGGGGGGAAGGTGTCATTGATGACATCAGGTAGAGCTTGGCTGAAAGAAAAAATACCAGAACGATGTTAACTTATGTTTTATTGATTCTGTAAGGACATTTGACTGTGTGGAACATAACAAACTATGGATAACCTTCAGAAGAATTTGAATTTCACAACTTCATTGTACTCATGCATAACCTGTGCGTGGATCCAGAGGCAGTTGTTCGAACAGAACAAGGTGTTACTGCATGGTTTAAAATCAGGAATGATGTGTGTTAGGGTTGTATCCTCTCACCATACTTATTCAATCTGAAAGTTGAACAAGTAATAAGAGAACTGGAGTCTATGAAGAAGAATGCAGCATCAAGATCGGAAAAAAGGCTTACTAACAACCTTTGATAGGTAGAGTACACAACCTTGTTTGCTGAAAGTGAGGAGGACTTGAAGCATGTGCTGATGAAAACCATGGATTGCAGCCTTCAGAATGGATTACAAGTCAATGTAAAGAAGGCCAAAATCTCACAACTGGACGAACAGGTAGCACACGATAAATGGAGAAAAGACTGACGTTGTCCAGTATTTCATCCTGCTTTGATCCACAATCAGTATTCATGGGAACAGCGGTAAAGGGATCAAAAGACAAGTTGCCTAGGGTAGATCTGCTGCACAAGATCTCCTTAGAGTATTGAAAAAGAAGGATGTTATTTTGAGGACTAAGATGTGCCTGACCCAAGACTTGGTATTTTCCAATGCCTCATATTTATGTGAAAGTTGTACATTGAATAAGGAAAACTGAAGAACTGATTCTTTTGAATTGTGGTGCTAGTGAAAAATATTGAAAGCACTATAGATTTCTAAAAGGACAAACAAATCTTTGTTAGAAGAATAAATGTCGGGGGTTTAAGTGGAGAGAAAATGTTTTGAGAATGCTGTACAAATGCGCTTTACACAACTGATGTGTGTATGGATTGCGATAACAGTTGTATGAGCCCCTAATAAAATGTTTTAAATAAATAAATAAATAAAATAAAATATACTGCCCTTTAAAAGAAAAAAAATAAAATAAAATATACTGCCCTTTAAAAGAAAAAAAAGAAGAAGAAGAAATGTCCAGAGTGCTCCTTCGAGACAGGGATGGTGAGGCTTTGTCTTACCTACTTTGGACATGTCGGGAGAGACCAGTCCCTAGAGCAGGACACCATGCATCGTAAAATAGAGGGCAGCCAAGATGAGAAAAGCACTGGAGAAGATGGAGTGACAGAGTGGCTGAACACTGGCTCAGGCATGTGAACACTTGTGAGGATGGCCAGGACTCAGTAATGTTCCACTCTGTTGTGCTCTGGGTTGGAATCAACTCAACAGAACCTAACAACAACATTTTTCACATATACCAAGCTGTGGATACAGATTTATTGAATACTTTCTTGATGCCAGTTTTTAAAAAATAATTTTATTGGGGCCTCATACTACTCTTATCACAATCCATACACACATCAATTGTGTAAAGAACATTTGTACATTCGCTGCCCTCAACATTCTCAAAACATTTGCTCTCCACTTAAACCCTTGTCATCAGTTCTTCATTTTTCCTCTCTCTCCCCCTCCCTCATGAACCCTTGATCATTTATAAATTATTATTTTGTCATATCTTGCCCTGTCTGATGTCTCCCTTCACCCACTTTTCTGTTGTCCATCCCCCAGGGAGGAGGTTATATGTAGATCCTTGCAATGGGTTCCCCCTTTCCACCCCACCTTCCCTTTTATATTAAAATTTGTAACTTGATTATTTTCTCTAATTCTCAAAGAAGCACTAGGACACTAAAAGTATCTGCAACTATACGTTTTTCTGCTCCCTACCCCTTTAATCTCTATCATCTAAATTTCTTCTCTGCTATTTAACTTCAATTTCCTATAGCATCCAAGAGTCATCTGAGACCAATCTCATCATTTCTACAACTACAACCCCTTTCGCCTGCATTCTCTCTTTCAGGTATAAAATAATCTTGTAGCCATTCAGGCTCAACATCTTGACTTTTCTAAACCCCTCCAACACCTCATTCCTCATCAACTTCTGTAGACATAATTTCTAAGTGTTTCTCAGACTACTATCCCCTTTCCACCCCTGCTCCAAGGTCCTGGTTTACTGCTTCCCTAGCCCAATGCAATCAGCCCCTTTTCGTTGCCATACTTCAGTCATTATGTCAAATCTATTCCCCACGGCTATCAGGGTAAATCTCCCAAAATGCTATCTGACCATGACAATCCTTGGCTTGAACCTCTCAAGACCAAATTATTTTCTGTTTTCAAGTTTTGAAGCCATGTGTTTTCAGTAGTGGAATGCATTTTGAATGAAGTGGAGAAATTTTTTTGATAATATAGTTCTTTATACAGTTATGTAGACACTTACCATATATACTTGTGTATAAGCTGAGTTTTTCCGCACATTTTTAATGCAGTTTATATAGTAAAATTAGGTGCTTCCGCTGATATTAGGGTCGGCTTATACTCGAGTACAAATGGTATGTCTGAAAGGCTCTCAGGTATTGGGGTTGGTAAGAAGAAGCCCATTTCTTCAGATCCACACAGTTAAACAGTTCTCCACCTACTGGCATCATGCACTGAAATTGGGATGGCCGTTTCCCACTAGACCCCAGAGGGCGAAATATAGATGGGTATTATAGGTCTTACAGGCCACAGAAACATTGAAATCTCTTAGGGCACAAGTTTCCTGTACAATAAACTTCAAGCTCTTTAGTAATATCCATTAGGACTCAACTCTTCCATCTTTCTCCCTCACTCTCTGTCTCACAGTTTATTCTCTGACTATATAAGATCCTAATTGTTGCACACTGGTTATAAATAAGCATCCTTTCCTGGAATACCTTTACCTTGCCCTGCCCCATCCCAATTTCCCTGGGCTACTGACACTTGAGTACTCTGATCTAGCCTTTGCTCCATGTGTTCTGGGCACTGGAGGGTTCCTCTATCAATACACTTACCCCTATGTTGTAATTTCTGACCTTGTCATCCTTATCATGTGCCAGTGATCCCCTATGGGCAGGAAACACAACTTTACACTCTTTCAACTCCAGCAACTAGAACGTTCCCAGGCACACTACGGAATATTTCTTTCCCTCCCCTCAGCTTCTGCTGCAGGACATTTGGTATGGAATTCTCAACTTCACAAATTCAAAAACAGGACCCTCTCAATTTCTGAAAGCTGAAGTTCTCCTAGTTGTTCTATTATATGTTAAATTATGATTTATATAATTGCCATATCTTCATAAAATTTGATATTATTTTTAACATAGCCATTTATTCACTAAGCATTTACTCTTTCTCCAAAGACAAAAGATCCACCCTCTGCCCTTATAAAGCTTATAATAATTTACTGAATGTGAAAATTGAAATATAAAGTGATTGAGGTGTACGTGGGAAACTGTGGAGAACAGGATGTTATCTGAGATAGTGAGGTTCCTGGGTAGCGCAAATAATCAACACATGTGGTTGCTAATCCACTACTGGGTAGTTTGAGTCCACTCAGAGTCACCGCATCAGGAAGACCTGGCAATCTACTTCCAAAGAATCAATCATTAAAAACCTGAGGAAGCTTATTTCTCTGACACACATGGAGTTGTCACATGCTAGAGTTAACTCCACAGCAACCGTGTTTTGTTTTGATTTGCTTTTAGGCTAATAAAGATACTATTTACTGAATGTTTATAGATACTGTTCTAAGTACTTGATATTACCTCTTCAGTCCTTCCTGTGGCCTTTGAGAGGCAAAGAAATTTGCTCAGGTTTACTCCGTGGTAAAATCTAAGGGCAGGTCAGTAAAATTGCAAAAAGCAAACCCTTCACTACCTTGGGCCATAAGGAGAACACATGTATGGGCCTGAGATTCCTCTCTTAGGCTGTGGATGGACTTTGTAGCAGTTACTCGGGTCCCTAGTCAGTTAATATTAAAAGAACATGCACCACATAATCAAAATCTATTAACACAGCTTGGAGTTAGCTTCAGTTTCACAAATTGAGTGTGATAACGCTGGATCTTTCATGCTTTCAAAAGTCCAACTCGAAGGTCACTTCTGGCACTTGCTAATATAGAAAGGATAGGCAGTGTAAAGAGTTAAAGCACTTAGCTGCTAACCCAAAGATTAGAGGTTGAGATTGCCCTACCTGCCTCGAAAGGAAGACCTGGCAATCGACTTAAAAAAGAAAAAATCCACCCTTCAAAACACTTGGGGTTGTTTGATCAATACTTCAGAGATACATGTTGGAATTGGATATCCCCCACCCCACCCCACAGAAGGGTTATAAGGAAGGGATGATTGAACCAAGGTGCAGTATAGCACCAACAAAACACATCATTCCTCTAGTTCTCAATGCTTCCTACCCAGACTACCATGACCCAGTTGAACCTTAAAAGTCCAGCTAGAAAGGAGAACACATACTGGTACAGGTAAGAGCTCTCGACACATGGAATTCAGGACAGACAAACCCTTCAGAAATAGTAGTGGGAGTAGTGATATCATGAGAGTAGGGAGATGGTTGGGAGGGGGAAGGGGGAGAAAGAGAGGGAAACTATCAGAAGGTTGGATATATAGCCCCCCGCCCTCACCCATTGGGGACGAGTTACATAAATGTGGATGAACGGATGCAACGGACAGTGTAAGATACAAAATAAATAATAACAATATATAATTGATCAAGAATTCACAAGGGTAGGAGGGTGGGGTGGGGGAAGGGGGAAAAAGAGGAGCTTATACCAAGGACTAAAGTAGAATATGTTTTGGAAATGATGGCAACATATGTACAAATATGCTTGATATAGTTGATGTATGGATTGTTATAAGAACTGTAAGAGCCCCAATAAAATGATTAAAAACAAACAAACAAACAAACATGGTGGTAGATAAAATAGTTCAATACGGAAAGTCCAAAGGGCAAAGTGGTATAGTGCTTCCCAGTAAGCTTCTGACCAACATATAAGAAACTTAAAAATTGTGGGAAATCTGTTTGAAACTTGGCTCTGGTTTCCAAGGAGGTGGAACGGTGGTTGATTCAAGTAGCAAGTGTTTTTCAGAGAACAATAAGACAGGTTTGGAATGTCCCTCTCCAGTCTCTTTGTTTGCTGAATCCCTGCCTGAATGCCTTTCCTAGGCTAGGCATAAGATTGGAAAATCACTACATAGTACCATTTTCTTTTTCAGACCATGGACATTCCTTTCTATTCTAAAAAATGTTCACTTGTTGCATCAGATTATTTGGCAAATCGTTAAAAAGGGCCACTGATAGACTTTTCCTGGTAAAAGAAGAGCACTTGGAGTGTGCATTATCAGGTTTTCTCAACTTCAATAAGCTCAACCCTTTACAAGCAGATGCTATTGATGGGGGTGTAGTTATTGTGACAGGATTACAAACCCCAATTACTGGGTTGGAACAAGCAGTCCTTGTGTGTTTAAAGTTTGTTTGGATAACAAATGAATAATAACTTTCCATATTTAATAAAGATGAAAAGGGAGCAGAAAAATCACACCTCTTCCCCCCACTCTTTTTTTGGCACCCCACAGTCTGAAGAACTTGAACTCTATCAATTTCACAACTTCACTGCAGATAATGGTCTCACTGGTTGAAGACAAAATTAAGGCCAAACAAAGTACAGAGGAAAGCCAAGGTGTACAAGGGAGCAGGAGGCAACCTGCAAGACATTCACCAAACTTGCTTTGCTGTGGCTTTGATCCTTCCTGAATAAAACGTGACTTTCTGCTTGCATTAAAGTTCAGATCAATCCTTGAACTATAACCTTGGGACAAGAATCAGTCCAGGCACTATAGGAGAACACAATTTATACCATTCTGCTTTCATAATGGATAGTCTGGGGGGAAAATGTTGTGGTTGGGTTTTGTTCTATTGTCATGAGAATCAGAGTTATAAAAATAAACCCATAGGAATTGTTGATGAAATGTAGTAAAAAGGTGTGCTTTCCTGACCATCTACATAATTACTATTAAATTCATTCTCTTTGTAAGAATTCACCCAATGTTTCAATGGTGCATAAAATATTTAGTGGTAATTTTAAAACATGCACGGAGACAAAGAATAAATAGGATAGTATATCTTAGACTTATTTCTTTAGTACTATTGGTTCCTGAACATATGAAATCTCTTGAAATGGTTGGATTCAATGAGTTCTTTTGATTCAGTGACTCTAGGTATTCATGTTTTCTTCCTTTGATGTTTCCTGTATTGTTCAATATTTTACCCATAGAATCGTTCAATATTACAACTTGAGGATTGAATCTTTTCTTAAATTCTTTAAAAACTGCTAAGCATGTTCCTTTTTGGTTTTTTAACTCTAGGTCTTTGCACATTTTATTGTAATATTTTATATTGATCATCCAGGTGACTGTACTCAAAGTAGAGTCTACCAAAATGTCTTAGAATGAAACTTTCACAACCTTCATTTGCTACTTGGGCACAACTCAAAATGACAATAAACAGCAGCAAACACCTATTAATGATCAGAATGTGTAAAGTACAAAGTATGAAAATGATCAAAGATGAAATCAAGAAGCGCTGAAAATTTTTGCAACTATTCACAATTCAAAAGTTGGGAAGAAAAAGGAGTAGCTGGAAATTTTGGCTGTGGTTATAGAAATGAAACTGGGAATTAAATGATAAAATTTTCAAGTCCAACTGCTTCTTTATTGCTAATATCTTTTTCAACATCATAAGCAGCTTCTTATACATGGATTTCAGCAGTTGAAATAAACAGGAATTAAATTTGTTACATATGTGGGAAAATACAATGAAGAAGTTTAATATCAGCAGCCAAACTGTGGCCAGAAACTGACTGTAGAACAGGGCATCAACTGATCACATTAAGTTCAGGTTCAAGCTAAAGAAAATTGAAAGAAGTCCAGGAAAGCCAAACTATGAGTACATCCTACCTGAATTTTGTGAGCACCTTAAGAATAGTTTTGAATGATTGAACACTAATGACAGAATACTTAGCCAGCTGTAGGATGACATTATAAAAGGTCAAAGTAGATATCAGAAGAAACTCTGAAACTTGCTCTCTTTTCCTTTGTTACACTTTATAGTCTTCTTACCAATATAACATGAAGACCCATTATTAACTTTTAAATGTACATTTTTTCTTTTTTTCCCCATAATTATTTTACTAGGAGCTAGTCTAGACATAATACTCCATAGTTCAATCACATCAAACAGTATTGTATAATTGCTACCAAAATCAGTTTCACATTTTCTTCCTTGAACTCCTTAGACCTAAGCTCCCTTGTAGTCCCCACATACCCCACTACACGCCCCCTCCTCTACAACAACCCTTATTCTGGTTGCTGTCTCTACAGTTTCATCTATTCTGGGTTTCACATACAGAAAAACACAAAACAAAGATTCAAAAAGTCTCACCGCAATGACAAAATACAACAGATACTTGCTCTTGGTTTTAGAGTAACTAAGGACAATGGAAGAAATGATAAAGCACAGGAGCTGAACAGAAAATTTCAAAGGGCAGCTGCTGGTGAAGACAAAGCATAAGAAATGAGCCAAGACTAGAGTTAGAAAACAAAAGGAACATGGTCACCATATATCAAGCTAAAACAACTGAAGGAAAAATTCAAACCTTGAGTTGCACTATTAAAAGATTCTATGGGCAAAATATTGAACGATACTGAAAGCATTAAAAGAAGATGGTTCATCTCTCCTGGATGGCTAGTGATCACCAGCGATTCCTCCTGTTGTTTGTTAGCCATTTGAGTGCCGTTCCTTGTGAATTGTCTACTCATGCTTTCTGCCCACCTTTTAACTGGATTGTGTACATCATGGTCTTCTTTCTTTTTTATATAATGGATTTCTACTTAACAAACCTCCAAATCATTTCTAAGAAAATGGGACTCAACACATCAGCAATCTCTATGCGCCTAGTGAACCCATTCTATTCAGGCTCCATAACCCGTGACTTTATTCCAGGTTAAATCTGTTGAGAAACTGTTAACAAGCAGAACCTACAGCAGAGGCACAATTCTGCATGAACTGTTGAAGGCCCAGCTGCAACTTACAAGCAATGTAAAATCCAACAGCTGCTTCAGGGTTCAGGAGCTGCAATTTGCCATGCAATCAGGTCGTGAGTGAATTGTGGATATATTTAAAGGTTGAGGCAACACCATGAAAGCAGTAACATTGGTGGGAACAGAGCATCAGAAGGGACTATGTCCATATCGACAGTGAAACCTTCGTGAGGCAGATGGTGTTCTGGCCTCATCACGGGAGATTCTGCATCTGCCATGGTGACTATTACGGGGTCTTTGGATATGTAGTTCTCCTGGAAGTAATGGAATCAAGAAGACCAATAAAAATGACATATATTCAATTGTCACAAAAGTATTCACTTAGAGTTTGCATTACTCAAAGTAGATGATCACGTAGTATTTGAACTAGTCACAAAGTATGAAAAGATCAGTGCATCTGTATTAAGCACTGTACTCACTCCTCTCTTAATTAAACATTGTAAAATTGATATTCACATTGCAACTTACATATTGCTCAGTTCAGTTACTATGATCGCCAGCCCCAGAATGTTTTATATATGAGCAAGTGCAAATGATAATATTATTATCTATTAAAAAACCTTTTTTAGTTTAGGGGCATATATAGCCAGCCACAGTATTTTCAATTGCCTTATATGATGTGAAAGTCGAACAATGAATAAGGAAGGCTGAAGAAGTGTCGAGGCATTTGAACCATAGTGCTGGAGAAGAATATTGAAGACCCATGGACAAACCGATCTGTCTCAGAGGAAGTGTGGCCAGATGCCTCTTGGAGGCAAGGATGACAAGACATACTTTGGACATGTTGTCAGGAGCGACTAGCCCATGGAGAAGGCATCATGCTTGGTAAAGTGGAGGGCAGGTAAAAAAGAGGAAGGCCCTGGAGGAGATGACTGACACCATGGCTGCAAGAATGGGCTCAGGTACAGGGATAAGGGTGGGACGGTGCGGGACTGTACAGTGTTTCCTTCTGCGGTGCGTAGGGGGGTTCTGGGTCAGTGCTGACTCAATGGTGCCTAACAACAACAAATGTTTGTAAAAGTGTGTTTGAAATTGATGTTATATAAAATACATTATTCAATTTGTCACTGAGGAGCCTTGGGGCAAGAATTGTTAAGAAGCCCCCCGGGGGGCATAATGGTTAAGCATTCTTCAGCTGCTAACTAAAAGGTCAAGAGTTTGTACCTATCATCGCCTCTTAGGGTAAAAAAGCCTAGCAATCTACTCCGGTCAAGATTACAGCCAGAGTGATGCTATGGGGACAGTTGATGAAATGTAGTCCCGTAGGGTCACATGAATCAGAATAAACTCAAGGCAGCCAACAACAGCAGTTGGTTAAGGTTGGGGTCAGATCGTTTGGAAAGTAATTTAAACAGCTGAAAAGGCATTCATAGTCCCCCGTGAGTCAAAGTAAACCTCTCCCTTCCAGCTCCTCGATCTGCTCAGCCACATGGACTGCACAATCCTAGGCTTCCTTGAACAATTAGTCAGTGAAGTCCCTAGTGAAGTGCAGAGGGGTGTGGACCACATCAGGTGACACTGTCTGTGGATGACAGCAATGTGACTGTCTAACATTTTGTGCAGTGTTTCAAGTTAAATTTATTACTTTTATAAAAACATCCCTGTAGTTAGTTATAACAAGAGCCTTTTTTTATAACCCCAGTGTACATGTGTCAGTATAATGAGAAGGCTAAAACTCTATGCTAATATACTTTTGGAACCTTCTAATGTTCTGTGGGAAGAGCTATCATTGCTCAATTACAATGACACCATCAAGTCATGGGGTTTCATCTGAATGCACTACACTCACTGTTTAGTTTTTGTTTTGTTTTGTTTTTCTTTCCCATGTCCTGCATCAAAAATATAAAACAAAACAAAAAAACCAACTCACGGCTATCAAGTTGATTTCCAGCTCACAGTGCCCTATGGGGCAGTTACAACTGCTCCTTTGGGCTTCCAAGTCTGTACTCTTTTCACCCCTTTTTCCCCCCAAGATTTTTATTGTGGATTAGATAAGGAGTGACATTCCATATCATCATTTTATAGTCAACAACCTAGACTATTATCAGATCTGGCTAATGTTGTCAAAATGTCTAGTGTTTTAGCTAAAGTATTGGGATAATTAGTATTTGGGATAATTACACCAAATTTTTTTTGAGAATGAAGTAGTAATTAAAAGAAAAAGAGAAAACCTTTGAAAAAGCTTTCACTCAGTTACTGATAATGTTGTAACCAATGTAATTCTATTTAGTAGAAGGATTTCACAAAATAATTTTGTTGTTATTACTCTGACATTATTACATAGAAGTCATTTAAAAAATAACTCACTTCCGTTGAAGTGGTTACATTCTAATTCATAGCAATTCTATGAGTTAAGCAAATTATAGCTGTATTTACCACATATTATTCCTTGTTTAAAATTAACAAGAAACATTATTAAAGATTGTGTATGATCTGGTACAGAATTAGTCCATTGGAGGGAGTGTTTGACATCGTAAAGTAATGTACTTGGTCAGACAACCTTAGTGAGATAGTTAAAGTTTATTGTGCCAACCTGGCCGATAAACACATGTGGGGTTAATTGAAAAGCAGAGAGATAAATGTCTCAGTGAGCCCCACCTTTCTAGTTCTCAGGTCTCTTGCTTTTTGATGGTCAGACCAGGGTGCAGCTGCCTTAGCCAGTTCCCTGCTTCAGCTGGCAAGGCTCATTTCCTGCAAGACATCCCTGAGGAGAAGCCACATGGGCCTACCCAGATGCAGGCCTGGGTGCTGGAGCAGCTGTGTAGAGACCCCTGCCAGCACTGAGATGCTTACATATTCACTGACCCGGATTTCCTCCTACAGTCAGCATCATTGTGTGAGATGGAGGAGGACTTCGTGGACTGGTGTCAGACATATGGACTTGTGGGCTTGGACAGCACTGGGTTGGGATGCTTTCTTGATGTGCATTTACCCTTTATTTTAAAATCTCTCTTATACATATGAGTTTCTGTGGATTTGTTTCTCTGACATACCCAGACTAACTCACCTAGTGACACTACAGCTATTGGTGGCTCACTTGCACTTTACAAGGTCTCCTTACTCTTCGGACTAAGCTGGTGGTTCTCAACCTGTGGGTCACGACCCCTTTGGGGGTCAAACAACCCTTTTATAGGGGTCACCCAATTCATAGGAGTAGCAAAATTACCGTTATAAAGTAGCAAGGAACATAATTTTATGGTTGGGGTCACTACAACATGAAGCACTATATTCAAGGGTCACAGCATTAGGAAGGTTGAGAACCACGGGACTAAGCACATTTCTCCTCTTGATGTAACAATGTTAGGAAAAGGAAGCACTAGTTGGCTAATCCCCGGAGGGGAACCGGGCCATTCCCTCATTCACTTGGCTCGAGTTTTAGATTACTCTCTCCTCCAGACACTAAGAAGTCTTATCTCACCACGCAGGTCTGTATTCAATCCATCCCTAGGGATTTTCCCACAAGAAATCCTCGTACAGAAAAGAAAGAGGGAGCGCCAGGATTCTCTGGGAGGTGGACTGGCAGCTCTCATTATTCTCATGCTATAGATAAGGAAGGCATAGCTGAAAGTTTGAGTGATTAATTCAATGAGCCACCACAAGTCATCGATAATGCTTAAAATGGAATCCAAATCTACTCGATCTAGGTTGAAAGTTAAAATGAGTTGCCCAGACATTATTCTCAATGGCTTTTGGAGGAATTAACTTGATAACAAATATTTTAAAATGCCGATTATAAATTGTATATCAAGGGATCAGAATGAGGAGAGCCCTATTCCTAAACCACTAAGCCAATAGAACTGGCCAGCGTTTTCTATGTGAATAGAGGCACTGTCTATACAACTGCACACAAACAGATGGTCCCAAAAGGGATTTCTCAAATTTCTTTCCCAACATGACATTGTGGCTGCTAACTTGTTTGGGACATACACCACACGCTATGTGATGAACTATTTTCCTATTCCTCTCTACTCCTGCTGTCCTAATGATTAGTCTCAGCGTCGGTGTCTATTGCAGCAGGTTTTCATCCATCCCGCTCTCGCTCCAATGCCCTTTCCAGCCCTTCATTCATTTCTTCAATTAACAATATATTCCCATACAACAATTAATAGTGTATCTATAATGATATGTCAGGTATTGAATATAACAATAAGTCGAGTAGACACGATCCCTAAATAGAAATGTAAGCAATAGAGGCTATAAAAGAGAGGAGGAAATGGGATTGAAGAATCATTTTGTGTGCCATTAAGTGTGCACACATGTATTTTGGATATGGTGATCAAAGAAAAAGAGACCTGCATGGACATCCAGTGGCAGGGAAGAAATAATACATGTGGATCCCCAGAGAGAGTCTTCCAGGCAGACAGAGTTGCACTTCTGCATTCCAAGCACATCAGTAATGTAAAATAGCAGCTTAGAGGGCACATGGTCAGAGCACACACAGTGGTGGGAAGTGTCAGAGCAGTGTCTGCTTGGGGGGTGGGGAATGAGGGGGGGTGGGGTGGAGATGAGCAGATTATATAAGGCCTTATAAGCCATGGTAAAGACTGAATTCCATTAGGAAGATCCAAATTTCCAGTGAGAAGCCACTGGAAAGTAATAGTTGTTTTTCCAGCAAGTAGAACAGTAAAATGTTTTATTTTAGTCTGAACACTGCAGTCCCTATGGGACTAGTAACCAAAAGGTTGGTAGTGTGAACTTCATGCTCCTCCCCCTCTCCCCTACCCAAGGTACCTAGAAGGAAAGGCCTGGCAATATGCATCTGAAAAAAGCAGCCACTGAAAACTGTGAGAAGCATACTTCTACTCTGACACGCATGGGCGGCCATGAGGAGGGTCTCGGTGCACACACAACACAAGACATTGTCTCCGTGCACATGCCGAGGTGACAGATGAGGAGGACTGGAAGCAGAGTGGTGGCAGTAACGATGGCGCATAAAAAGCGTTGTAATAGGAGTTGGAGAAAGAGACAGCAACAGTAGGGCAGGAAGTGCCCTGGACTGAGAAGGGAATACTCTTAGAAGAGCCGGTTTGTGTGAGAAACCCAAGACTTGTGTTCTGGACTTTGATGTGCCTGGTAGACACTCAAGGAGAGAAGTGAAATGGGAATCAGATGTTAACTGAGAGCAGGACGAAATGACCAGCCAAGAGCATTGAGAAGGAGCAACCAGTAAGCAAAGAACGAGTGAGAGCAGGGATTGGTCAGCAGGGAAGCACTGGGACTCTGATAGTCTCAGTATCTGCATCACACGGTAGGATTTTCATATCTATTTTACAGATGGTCATGAACGTAAGAATAATTATGAGTATTGTGGAAGACTGGGTGGTGTTTTGTTCTGTTGTACAATGAGTCATTGTGAGTCGGAAGCAACTAATTGGCACCTCACAACAATATATATATACATATATATATATATACCATATGTCTGTGCGTATATATATTATTGTTGTTATAAAGAAAAAAAACACATATGTGGCTTTTCTTTACAACAAAAAGCTTTTCTTTTAGAAAAATATAATATATTCAGAGAAGAAAAGTTAGAACAGAACACTTAATATGCAGTTTATACCCATCTTTCCTTCCATGTGTCTGCATAAACATGTTCATGAAGTAATTACTGCTATCATATTTACTTAGCATTTGTTCAATGTACGGAAGACATAAATGCAATTACATGCACTGGCTCCTGTAACGTCACCACTACTATGTCCATTGCCTTTGTGTTCTGCTTGTCCCTTTGGCAGCCCTGGGATTGGACCTCATGCTTTCTGACTCCAGACGCTGGGTCTTGCCAACTCTAATTCAAAGAATTGCAACTAAAATACACATATTGTTTTATAAGCTAATTTCCATTCAGGCTATTAAATAGCTTTGTGAATCACAGTTTTCAGATTTCCAAGCTTCTCACTAGAAAATGCCACTGTTTATGAGAATAAGTCAAAAGTATTGCTGCTTGCATGGGCTTATTCCAAACAAAACAGATTTAGACATGTCTCATTAATCAGTGGATGGTTGCAGAAAAGTTCTCTCAGTAATGGCCCTGTCTGAGTCTTACTAGGTTGTCTAAAAAAAAAAGGCCCAATCAAACTAGTGGCGTCTTAAGGGATCTTCTGGGCCAGGTAAATTCAAAGCAGAAATATCACTTCAGAAGGTAATGAAAATAAATTTAAAGACTCCAAAGGGTTGAACTTGATAGATTTTTTTTGAATGACATATGATCTTGAGGGAAGATGTTTTAAGAAAATTGAAAACTGCGTTGAGAGGAAAAGGCTGAGAAAGTTGTGCTGAGTAAAAAATTTTCCCACTAAGACAATGCACAATGCTCATTTGTGAAAGACAGCAAGGGCTGCCCTAAGTTAATTTTGTTAAGAAACTCTACCAAACCCAACCTACAGCGCTGATCTTGCACCTTCACACTTCTTCATGCTTCTTCAAAGGAACACAATGTGAGTTCCTGGATGATTCCAAACCTCCTATTTGGACTGGTGTGACTACAAGAATGCAAAATGATCTGGGGGAAGGTTAGAGAGGTGGGAACGTACCTTCAGACGCATATAGACCTAGATGGACGATATGTTGAGAAACACCAGCTTTGCATTTTGGTGATTTTGCTTGACAAAGATTTGTATGATTCTGTAGCAATCCCTTTAGACTTATTTCAAGTTTAATCAAGTTCTTACTTTTATTTTTCCTTTTTAAAATTCTCATTACAATTTTCCTTACTGATGCCTTTCTATAGAAATCTCTGGCTTTACATCCATATTATTCTGGCATTATCTCTGACAATATTCAACTTTTATTCACTAAATTTCCAGTAACTGACAGTGCTTCGATGTTACCCATGGGGTTTGGGATGACTAATCCCTCTGAAGAGGGCCACCTCCTCCTTCTTCATCGTTTGCTCTTAGTCTGGAAGCTCTGCTGAAACCTGTCCACTTTGGGCGCCCCTGCTGCTCTTGAAATACCTATGATATTGCTTCCAGAAGCAAAGCAGCACACAAGCCACCACAGTACAACAAACTGAAAATTTATGAAAAAGTAAGACCCTCTATGAAAACTGAAACAATCTCTTAATGCTTATTTACTCAAATACATGAACTACTAATAAAATAGATGGGAAATAGGTAGGAGTCAGACAGATTTGAATGAGTCCTATTGATATGAACCTAAATAAATTATTTATTGTTTCTGAACCCCCTTTATTCATCATTAAAATGCAATAACAATAACTTTGTTCTCAGTATTGCTGGACAATATTGCAAATCATTTCACTGAGGGCTCATATAGCTCTTATCACAATCCATACATATATCCATTGTGTCAAGCACAATTGTACATTTGTTGCCATCATCATTTTCAAAATATTTTCTTTCTACTTGAGTCCTTAGCATCAGCTCATTTTTTCCTCCCTCCCTCACTCACGAACCCTTGATAATTTATAAATTACTATTATTTTTTCATGTCTTACAATGACCAATGTCCCTCTTTACCCACTTCTCTGTTGTCTGGCCCCAGGGAGAGAGTTATATGTAAATCATTGTGACTGGTACTCCCTTTCTCCCCCCACCTTCCCCATCCTTTCCTGGTATCACTACTCTCATTATTGGTCCTGAGGGGTTTATCTGTCCTGGATTCCCTGTGTTTCCAGCTCTTATCTGCACCAGTGTACATGCTCTGGTTAGCCGGATTTTTAAGTAGAATTGGGGTCATGATAGGGGGTGGAGGTGGGGGGAAAGCATTAAAGAACTACAGGAAAGTTCTATATTTGATCAGTGCCATACTGCACTCTGACTGGCTCTTCTCTTCCTTGTGACCCTCCTGTAAGCGGATGTCTAATTGTCTACAGATAGGTTTTGGCTGGGCAATTTTTGAGACCTCAACTTATGTTGCTTTTATTTCCTCAATCATACTATTGCTTTATGTCATTACCTCAGAGGATATAGAATGACACTTTTGTTTTGCAAAGGCTTAATCCTTACCAAGTGGAATATTCTAGGAGGAAGTAAAAATGGTGGGGGTGGGGGGGGGAATAGAAGATTCTGTAGTAGGCAAGTGTCCATGAAATACAGCAGAAACATGAGGCACTCAATCCCCTCTCTCCACCCTTAGTCAAGACTAAAATATATTTTTCCTGAACTTGGAGAAGTATTATCACCCAGGCCAGGACCCTGGAATTAGGGCCTAGTTTATTGTAGCTTTGGGGACAGGAAATAGGATTATTTTCTAAGCGACAGACAGAACTAGTAGTTATCCAAGAGAAGTCCTGGGTCCACAGTTTGGCCATGCTCAGCAGAAACTTGGGGGAACAATGTGGACATTGTGCTGGAAGTTCCTGTAGCTTCTCATTTGGACCAGTTACCCAGGGCCAGTGACAACCCCCAACCCTACTCAATGCATTTGTGTTACCTGCGAGCAAGCTTGGCATAGCTTTGGAGATGGAGGAGGGGTAGTATAGAGTGTGAAAGATTATGTTTTTCACAAGCCCAGCAGTTTGAGGGATCAGTATCATAAATCAGGTCTCTCAAAATACTGACTCATAGGGACCCTATAGGACAGGGTAGAATTGCCCTTAGGAGTTCCTGAGAATGTAACTGTTTGTGGGAGAAGAAAGCCCCATCTTTCTCCCATGGAGGTGCTGACCTTAGCAGATCGCAGCCCAACATGTAACCATTACACAACCAGGGCTCCTCAAATCAGGTTTAGTTAGCAGAAATAAAGGCAGGGATCCTTCCTTTGACACTTGAGTGTCTGGCCATAAAGCCTCTCATATATATAATACGTTGTACTGTGTGTGTATATATATATATAGTACTATATACAGTACTATATATATATACTATATACTACTTATTCCTTTTGATTCTTATATTGACATGCTGAACCCCTAGCTAATGAGTAACGTATGAAACTAAGATACAGTTTGCTCTCGCCTTCTCTCTCTTTAGTTCAGTGGGGATAAAATGAGAGGACTCATACATATTGTAAGAAGTGCTATGGAGTCAGAAAAAGGGAACAAAAATCCCCTGTGCCTTGGAGAATTAAAAAAACCATCAAGACAGAACAACAGTTGAATCCGACCTTGAAGCATACGCAAGGAGAGACGAAAGGAGACTCTTGTTCAGGATCCTGATTAGAGACTTTCCAACAGTAAGGAAATAATAGGTGGGTGGAGTGGTTTCTAAGATTATAGCCAGTGAAAGAAAGCATCAGTGGAAACAAAGGACCAAACACATCCCTGTAAAGAAAGTGCTAGCTTCAAACCACGAAGTT
Source organism: Echinops telfairi (assembly GCF_000313985.2). Lineage (NCBI taxonomy): Eukaryota > Metazoa > Chordata > Mammalia > Afrosoricida > Tenrecidae > Echinops > Echinops telfairi. Next base: position 84,868,940 of record NW_022103896.1, on the reverse strand, counting down.
GAAGGAGGGTTTGGTTTCTCATCTGCCCTTCCCATGGCTCACTCTCCATGGTGTTAAAACCTGGCCTCAATTCTGCTTAAAAATGAATAGAAATTCCCCAGGTAAGAAATGGGAAAGGGTTGATGCAGAGCTGTAGAAGAGAACGCCTAGTGTTCAGGGCAGTTGGACTGCTACAGGCAGAAGGAACTAGGGGAGGGTGAGATAAAGGGACAGGCAGGTGGGACTCACTGGTCCATTAGGGCGACTATCTATATTTTAACTAATAAGCAGTTAGTGATGGTTGTACATAATTTACAAGATTTTTAATTATGCAAAATGTCTTGTCTGAAAATCCACTTAAGGACCCCTCTGACATGTGCCATCAATGGATGGCCTTTCCTTTACAGGAGTAGGCTCAAAGAACAAGCTCCCCTGACTCCCTTGCCCTGTGCATTTGGAAGGATCTGGTGGTGCAGTTGTTATGCATTGGGCTTCAAAGGGCATGGCTGGCAGTTCAAAACCATTAGTACCTCTGAGGGAGACAGAGTTAGTTAATTGTGCCAACCTAGCCGATAATCACATGTGGGGCAAATTGAAAGGCAGAGGGATAAATGGGTCGTGAGCCTCGCCTTTCTAGTTCTCAGGTCTCTTGCTTTGTGATGGTCACACCAGGGTGCAGCTGCCTTAGCAGTTCCCTGCTTCAGCTTGCAAGATTGACTTCCTACAAGACATCCCCAAGGAGAAGCTTCATGGACCTATCTCGATGCAGCCATGGGTGCTGGAGCAGCCGTGTGGAGAACCCTGCTAGTGCTGAGATGCTTATTTGTTCACTGACTCAGCTTTCCTCCTGCAGTCTGCATCATTGCCTCTGTTGTGTGAGATGGAGGACTTTGTGGACTGATGTTGGGTTAATGGGTGAATGTTGGACTTGTGGGCTTGGGCAGCCTTGGGTTGGGATGTTTTCGTGGTGCACACTTTGTTTACATAAAACTCTCTTATACATGAGTTGCTGTGGATTTGTTTCTCTAAAGTACCCAGACTAATACAGAGACAGACCAGGCTTTCCACTCAAGTAAACAGTTACAGTCACCAAAACCCACAGGGGGGTCGCTATGAGTCAGTATTGACTGGATAGCATGTTTGTTTTTGTTGTTGTTTGCAGCCTTATTTAGTACACATGGATTAAGTCTAACAAATAAACTCTGAGGAGTAAAGAGATCTTTCATGTGGACTAAGAGACACTATTTCTTCTTGGCCAAAATCACTTAGAATTCAGGTTGGTCTGCTATGGACACCATCTCATTGTGCCCTCCTTTAGCAGTATTTTTCCAAATAAATCTAATGAGAAGGAAGAGACAACAATCTGCGATGTGGCAACATGCAGCCATTTGCTTCTTTGACATTCTTTGTCTGGTATCACACAAGACAAGGCTGTGTATTGGTTTGATTCACCTATTAGCTTTCTGCGGCTGTGGCAGAATTTGGTGTCAAGGTTTGCCTGCATGGCCTTTTTTTTTTTTTTAACATGAACCATTTGTAGGCAGGGGAGAGGGAAGGTAAGGAAAAAGTTGGCATTGTAGGAAAAGGTGGATGTTCATATAAATTTACTTGGTGAGTTAATTTATTGTATCAACCTGGCCGATAAACACATGTGGGGTTAATTGAAGGGCAGAGGGATAAATGGCTCTGTGAGCCTCGCCTTTCCAGTTCTCAGGTCTCTTGCTTTGTGATGGTCACACCAGGGTGCAGCTGCCTTAGCAGTTCCCTGCTTCAGCTTGCAAGGCAGACTTCCTGCAAGACATCCCCAAGGAGAAGCCGCATGGACCTACCCTGATGCAGCCCTGGGTGCTGGAGCAGCCTTGTGGAGAACCCTGCCAGTGCTGAGATGCTTACACATTCACTGACTTGCCTTTCTTCCTGCAGTCTGCATCATTGCGTCTGTTTTGTGAGATGCAGGAGGTCTTTGTGGATTGGTGTTGGACATTTGGGTTAATGGGTGAATGTTGGACTTGTGGGCTTAGGTAGCAGTGGGTTGGGATGTTTTCTTGATGTGCACTTAACTTTTACATAAAACTCTCTTATACATGAGTTGATATGGATTTGTTTCTCCAAAGTACCCAGACTAATACACTTGCATATACACTTTCATTTGTTTAGTGAAACACTTAGGTTAGTCCTATAAAAACTAAAGCACAGGGACTACTTTATCAGGCACCCAAGTACTGTTCTAACCACTTTGTCTACATTAACTGATTTACTGCCTCATGTTATGTCAACCTGTGAGGCAGATGTTTGCAGTATCCACATACATACAGAGCAACTGGACTGAGATGAGTAGTGGAAACCCACCACTCCACCCCCAAATTCACGTCCACCGAGAACCTCAGAATGTGCTATAATTTGGAAATAGGATAAGGTGACCAGATTTAAAGCGGGACACCATTGACGGGGTGGGGTGGGGGAGGGTGTGTTCTTGATTGAAAAATTGGTCTATATGGACCAAATAGACTGTTCCCTAGCTTGTCGTGCATTCTTTCCAAAAATCGGGACTTTTTTTAAATGCCAAAAATTGGGACTGTCCTGCCAAAAGCGGGACGTCTGGTCACCTTAAAATGGGAGCTTTTCAGGTGCAATGAAGATAAAACTCTAGAAGAAATTATATTGTATTAGAGTGGGCCATAATCCAGTGAAAATGTACTTAGGACTCGGGGGGCGGGGGGAGGGCGAGATGCGGTATAACAATACAGGTAAGACAGCAAAGGAGAGACAACGATGTGGAAAGAGACATCCATATTGGAGTGATGCAGCTACAAGCAAGGCAGACCAAACTGCCAAGCAGGACTAGCAAACAGCAGACACGCGCAGAGGGTGGCAGGATGTTTCTCCCTCAGAGCCTTTCGCAGGGATCATCCCGGTTCAGCCTTCCGACTGCTTGACTCAGAGGATAGATTTCCGTGGTTTTAAGCCACCTAGTTTGTGGTGCTTTGTTACAGCAGCCACAGAAAATTAATATGACACTGGAGACCTGTGCCCAAGCACACACAGGTATAGAGCCATGGGACCTGGTTCCAGGGTTTCTAAACACTGTGCAGCCTTTTTGAGACAGTTCTAGAGTCATGACACCTGGTTTGCACTGAGTCATTAATCTGTTTGATTATTGCATTCTTGGTGATAAGCCACTTAGTATCCACATTTGTTCCCACATCCTTGTATATGTTTCACTGCCTGCCAGACTGCTACGCTGTTAGAGTAAATAAGCTTCAATTACCTTAAAATCACTCAGTATTGCCAGTGTTCCTATTAATACAAAACTGCTGGAGTGACACACATCGTAACAAGCATTTGAATTTGGAAACAATAAGGTTTTGTGATATGTATAATCCAGACTGATTTCAAAATAAAGGGGTCTTTACATTAAGCACCTTTGGAAACTGAGTCTGGACACTGCTTCTGATATTCATTGTTTTTATTATAATTCAGAGGTCATTAAATTCTTTATTTTGAAAGTAATACAATGTTGGATTTTTAGAAAAGTATTTTGGCTCCCATTTTTGTTCAACTATAGTAACCTTGGAAAATATGGGTCATAAAAATAAACTTGAAAAAAAACTTGAACTTCAAATTTAAAAGGTCAGTAAAAGCAGAAAATAGTTTTTGAATTAAGAAGAGACAATGTTTTGGAGAAGAATACCCAAATTTATAGGCTAGACATAAGCCTAACAGTGTCTTCAGGTCCGAGGGGTTCCAGATCATTAATATTACAGCCATGTGAGTTTGAAGGCTGTGATTATATAGGTGAAAAAGACTTCTCCCTTCCAAGCCCATGAAAATTCCATTTTTTAAAATATTTACCTTGTACACAGTGTCTTAAGTCCCAGGTATTATTAATTCAGACATCAGGCGATCAATAATAGTATTGACTCTGCTACTTTCCCATAAGATACTTTTGGCTATTCTGGGTTTCTTATTCAGACCAATTCTCATTATCTGATTTTTGTGCTTCATCTCTAAATCCACAAATATAATAGATATAGCTTCTGACATTATTAACCTCTACTTTTTTTAGCTTTACTTGGTGAACTTGAAATAAGTAGATGCTTGCTGCCATATGCCTTACCTTGTTGCATATATCCTTACCAATGAGGTTAGAATACAAGTGGCATTTGTGGGGAAAGCCCATGAAAATACATCAGATGTTTGGCATATCTCTCCCAAAGTTACTGTATTTGTGCACATCCTTTCCTATCCCCCACCAAACGAACTCTAATCATGGGAAATCCTCATGGTCCGGAGACAAGTAATTGGGTGGTCTGCATGCCTGGCCAGTCAGCCTTTTCTCAAATAACCCATTTCCCTTTCAAGACTACAGAGGTGGGCTGTGGGTGGGAAACCAGGACTTTATACCAGCATGTAAGAGTAGACTGCCTCTGGCTAATGGGATGACTGAGATTCTTCCACTGGGAATTTCGGATTCAATTACTTGAAATCAAAGACATAAGGGATATAGACAAATTTCATTAACGGCAGACATTGAAATGAAACTTTAAGATCTCTCATTTTGTTTTCTGTTTTGCCTGAAACCAGACTGTGCAGCTTCCTGTGGGTTTCCATGAGCCATCTCTGCCTCATTATAATGAATGACCCTTTTTGATTGAGCTATTTTAACTTACAATCAATGACCCGGATCAAAAGTGACAGTGTAAAGTGACCCAGGGGCAAAGCCTTCCATAAGCCCACATGCCTAGCTCTTCATATATATATTCTTCCTTAGTCGCTCAAATGGCGTCCCTCCTCCATCTTTAACATTTCCCTTCTTCCTATTCATCCCTACTCAAAATGGACAGAAGTCACAGATGCACCCAGTCAGAGAGGAGTAGGGTATCCAGAGGCCGGTTAGAAACTAAAGATAATCCCGAGGCAGAGCAGAGAACACAAGAGATCTACATCTGCCAAACAGAAAGAGCTGAGCTATTCCTGGTCAAGTGACATGAGAGACATAAATCAAAATCACCCTTAAGATCAAGGAGATCCTGGATTCCCTGTATTTTCAGTTCCTATCTGTACCAGTGTACCTTCTCTGGTCTAGCCAGACTTGCAAGATCGAATTTGAGTCATGGTAGTGGGATCGGGGAGGAAACATTTAGGAACTAGAGGAAAGTTGTATTTCTCATCATTGTTACATCGC
>NW_022103896.1:84855183-84862895 GCF_000313985.2 Echinops telfairi | reverse complement strand
GATAACAGTTGTATGAGCCCCTAATAAAATGTTAAAAATAAATAAATAAATAAAACATATGACTAGAAAAAAAAAAAAAAAAGATCAAGGAGATCAATAAGTCAAAGATTTCCATGCAGTGTTATCTTTACTTTTTATTTGGTTCATAAGTAATTTTAAATCTTTGGACTGGCTATAGAACAAAATTATAGTAAAAATTCAGGAACTTCCAAATTGCTTCTACATGGTTATACACTCATAAAAATTCAAATTTGATAATTCATTTGATGTTTTCAAAGAGCACCCATGTACATCAGATATCTGGGGAGCTGGCCCTTATTTTTAGGTTTCATGGTTCTAGATAATGCCTTTGGGTTAAAGTATTAAAGTGATAATGGACACCATGTGCAGGATATTTTGAAAAGCACTATTTCTAGGCTGTGCAAATGTACTATGCTCCACATTATTCAAAGCCATGGCCAGGAATTTGGGGTGCTAATGGTTTCTTCCCAGCAGTGACTTTATGCTGTCAGTACACCCCACTAGAGGCATATTCCTGGCACTTGGTCAAGCATTGCCAACAACCAGCAATTAGCATGTCCGCATAAACAAGTGAGAATTCCACTTGCTTAGTTGAGCTGAGCGAGCCGAGATCCTTCCCCTTTCCCAAGGGATTTCGATGTGCAGCACAAAGGAAATGACTTCTAATAGGAAAGATTTGATTTGGTTAGGACATAACAAGACACAATTCAGAGACTTAACACCTCATAGGACAATATGTCTTTCTTTTAGAAGTACATCCATTAGTTTGTTATTAATGTCAAAATCAAAGATGTATTTGCATAACTTTTATAGTTACAGCTAAATGATGAGAACTGATTATCGGCCTCCAGGGTTGTAAATATGGGGGTGCATATATTATAATTAAATATCTAAAGTTCTCTGTTTCTCCAGTACAAGGACATCCTTCAAATCTGACAAGTTGGGTGGAATGTATAGGGTGCAGGTATATCCTAACTGCAGACCTTGTTCCTGTACCCTTTTGTGCTCAATTTTCATTTAGCTCTTCCACAAGAGACTTATACAATCTCATTCATCTGCTGCCATTGGGAAGCACAAATCTGATCATTCTTTATCCAACAAATTAAATTCTTATTGATCAGTTGGTTCTTCTTCGCTTTGTTTTTGTCTTGGCTTCTTCCATTTATACTCCACCACAAGGGAAGCAGGTTGGACAAAATCAAAGTGATTAAACACCAAAATATTTGTAAACCAATGGTTCCTTCATGTATAAATCAAATGGAAAGGCGTTTTCTTTCTTTTTAAAAAAAATTTAAATCTATGCAACTGTATCTATTTAAACAGTTTTATTGGCATATATCACATATCATACAATTCAGTAGTTTAATCACATCAAGAAAAGTGGGGAGGGAGGGAGGAGCTGATGCCAGAGGCTTAAGTGAAAAGCAAAGTTTTGAGAATGAGGGCAATAAATGTACAAATGTCCTTTATACAACTGATGTATGTCTGGATTGTGATAAGAGTTGTGTGAGCCCCCAGTAAAGTGATAAAAAAAGAAAAGTTGTAAACCATAACCACAATCAATTTTAGAACATTTCCTTCATTCTTATACTCATTGTTATTAGCTCCCCATTTCCCACACCCAACTCCCCTGCAATACCCCCAAGAAACCATATCTTCAGTAAGCTCTTAAAAAGGGCATGTATCAAGTAGGGCCATTTCATAAGAACTAGTTGTTGATAGGTTGGTGTCAGATTAAGTGTGAGCCCCAAATCCATTCATATATCTATGGTTTATATATTGTCTCTGGTCCACCTTAGAGCCAGCATTGTCATTTTATATCAGATAACATTCTCAAGCATCCCTCTGGGACATAAGGTAATTCTATTGAAAGACATTTACTTTCTTATGATATCAATGATGGTTTTAATTTTTTCTTCCCCACACCAAAAAGTGTGTGTAGATAGATATAGAGAATTTTCATCTTCCTGTAACGCTTGCTTCGTGATTTTGTCTGCCTTCCAAAATTATAATGCAAACTAGCCAAGCATAGATAAGAAAGGTTTCAATGTCATATTTGATCTATTCCTAATATTCTGATGGTAAAATAGTCCGATGGGCTATAACTCTCAAAAATTTCACTTGAGTTTGAGATAGAAAAAATTTAAATAAGTAGAATTGCTAGGTTTAAATTAAATCAAACTATAATATAGAATTCAGGACTGAAAGAAACATTATTATCTGTTTCAAATGTTTCTTGTAAAAGATGAGGAAACAGGCCTTACAGAAGATAAGAAACTTGCCATTTTGGATATAATAATCAGGATGCAGATATGATCACACAGGGCATTTGAAGATAGAGGACATGTACGCATACCTACCTCCATGGCATTGGTTGGGTGGTGCTGCCACAGGGAGGCTGTCATCACAGTAATAAAGAAGGTGGTAACAGTGACCAATGATTTGAGCTTTTTAATAAAATTACTACCAATTAAAAAAACTGTACTCTCTTCTGAGAAAGCCAAAATCACTTTTTAGCATTCAGATGTATTTCTACATCCAGAGCAAAGAAGAGTGAAGAAAATCAAAAGCATATGGAAACCATTAGTACAGAAGGCAATGGACCACATGAAACTCAGACACCATGACTCCAAGAGCAGAAGTAGATGCTACTTGACTACCGTTCCGGAAATAATGGATAGAGTAGGAGAAAAATATGGGGCGAGAAACTAAACCGTAAAAGAGGCCAGGCTGATTGGTTAGGTAGGCATTGGTAGGAACCTGTACTATGGCCCTAATTTACACTTCAGGCCTGGAATAGGTCTCAATCTTGTGGCTTAATTTCAGCCAAACAATAGACAAGTTCATAAAATGAACAGTAACACTTGGAAGGTACTTAATTCTTAAAAATTCATTCATTTGAGATCAAAGGGGCGGCAGATGCATAAGGACAAAGTTCAGAATGCAGGTCAGGTGAGGAAAGAGGAAGAATGAATGTAGAAAAATACCGGAGGAAATAGGATGAAGGATGTTGTTACCTTGTAAGGATTCCAAGCAATGGCATGAAACAAAATCTGTATAAATTGTGGAATGGAAAACTGATTTGCTTTGTAAAACATCACCCAATTCACAATTTGAAAAAAGTATAAAACAAAATACTTTCCCAAATGAAACAATTATTGCCATAGAGAAAACAGAAACAAACTGGAAATACCAAATATTGGCACAGATGTGGGGAAATAGGAAGCTTTATTCATTGCTGGTGGGAATGCAAAATGGTACAGTCATTACAGAGAACAGTGGTGTGGTTCCCAAACAGCACAGCAGATGAAATGCATTTACTTAGAGAAACAAAATTAATTATTCAGGTATTTTTGAGTTTTGATTTTTTTACCAATTGCTTTATTTACTGATATTTCATCTCAAAGATAAGAAAGCATTGCCTTCAGCCATAATGAGCCACTGGAAATATTTAAATCAGGGAGTAATGTAAATAAAGAAGTAACTTGGGGGAACTGATTGTTCTTTAGGGATTATATCAATTTTAATGGGAATAAAATGGAGTCAGGAGCCCGGCTTATAAAGAAAATGCAATACAGCTAGTTTAGGGTAAGAGGAATGAGTTATCAGGTGGTATCAAGTCTGAAACAGACAGTGATGCAGATACAAAAAAGAGAGGAGAAAGCAAGAATAATAAGCGGTTGGGATGGAGGAGAGGCAACAGTCAAATCGGGCTCCAAGGTTTCATAATAAAGTGCCCAAACAGATAGTAAGTTACAGAAAGACCTACAGGAAGCATAGAGTCTTAAGTTGAAAGAAATAGTGTTTTCTTCCTTTTTTTTCCACCAATCTACCCTTCCATTCTTCATTCTGTCAGTCCCTATGTCTATAGATCCTTTTATATTCCCTTTTCTTCCTCCTTGCTTGCTTTCTATCCATTTATCTGCCCACGGATCTATTAATACATCAAGCTTATTGAGCACTACTGTATTGCAGGCACTGAACTTGATTATGAATAAGTCACAAGTGCAGTCTAGATATGGAGGTGCCACAGAAGAGAGAAGGGCAAGCAATTGATTTGTTTGTCTCCATCAGCTGCGCGTCTCTCAACCCACCCTTGACTTGGATAATGGCAACATGTGGTCCTTTAAAGAACTGATCAGAAAGTAGTGAGCAAAAACCAACAAAATGTGAACAGCTAGGTAGGGCTGTCAACTCCCACCTCTTAGAGCGCAGGGCACACCCAATCACAGCCTGGCTATTGGAAAAATCAATTCTACCAAGGACCATTAGGACCTTAGGACCATTAGTACATGATCCCAGGAGTAAATCCACATCAAGGACAGGAAGGATGGTTTATGAACACGGCTCTTGCCTTCTCACTTGTGCTTCCAATCAGCAATGGGAGCTGCTGCTTGGCTCCTTTTACAAAGATTTTCTTCAATTCATTAGGTAAAAACAAAACAAACAAAACTCTTGTAAAGGCAAGATACAGACAAATTTTGCCAGAGGTAAGATTTTCCTCTTTAGCCAAATATGTTGAATAGAGGGAATCATATGAACTAAATCTCTCCAGTGGCTTTCAAAAAAATAAATTCTTACATCCAGAATCACAATTTAGAGACAGACGTAGAAACACATACACACATATTTCAAGAATTAATAAACCACATAAATATACACAAAATGAAAACTAACAAAGTAAGCTAATGAAAATGCAGTGCTATTATATTGAGAATGCAACAGTGGTTCAGTGGTCGAATTCTTGCCTTTCATGTGGGAGACCAGGGTTTGATTCCTGGTCAGTGCACCATATGGCACAGCCATCAATCTGTCAATGAAGGCTTACAGGTGACCATGAAGCCGAAATGGTTTTGGTAGATTCCAGACTAAGGCAAATGAGGAATAAAGGTCTGGAAATCTATTTCTAAAAAGTAATGAAAATCCTAATGATACATAATAGAGAACATTCAAATAGTCACCAAATATATGAGGGGGGAAAAGCTCCATGTTGTTTGCCATTAGCGGGACAGAAATCAAACCCACAAGGTTATATCATTTTACTTCCTCTATGGCTAAAAGAAAACAGAAACAAACTGGAAATACCAAATATTGGCACAGATGTAGGGAAATAGGAAGCTTTATTCATTGCTGGTGGGGATGCAAAATGGTACAGTCATTACAGAGAACAGTGCTGTGGTTCCCAAACAGCACAGCAGAAAGAAAAGCTGCCGGTCCTGTACCATCCTCATAATCACAGCTGGTTTTAAACCCACTGCTATTACAACTACTTTGCCAGTGTGTGTGTGTGTGTGTGTGCGTGCGCGTGTGTGTAGGGGGGGCATCTTTTTCACTGACCCTCCACTTTCCAAGCATGATGCTCTTCTCTAGGCCCTCCTGATAATGTGTCCAATGTATTTGATCTGAAGTCTATGATTGCTGCGTCTAAGGAACATTCTGAAGGTACTACTCCTTCCAAGCCAGATTTCTTCTTCAAGCAGTCCACTGTGCGTAACTCGAATGATTCCGTTTATCTTCAGTCTTCCTTAAAACTATCACATCACCTAGCAATTCAACTTCTTGGTATTTATATCTCAAAGACTTGAAAGCAGAGGCTCCGACAGCCTTCTCTACAGTACACCAATGTTCATTGCAGCACTGTTCACAAGGGTCAAAGGTGAAAATAAGCTAAGTGCTTATCAACAGATGAATGGTCAAACAAAATATGGCACATACAAATATTACTCAGCTAGTAGGATCATTGAAGTCTTAATAGAACTACAATATGAATGGAGCTTGAAGAATTATGCTGAGTGAAATAAATTCCAAAGGACAAATATTGCATTACTTATATAAAAAGATAAGAAAAGGCAATGTACAGAGATTAAAAGTCTATGAAGAGTTACCAAGAGTGTGAGAGAGATAGCGAAAGGGGGTGAGGTTTAACGTGCTAGAAATTGCATTGGTTATGGGTAGGATGGCCGAACTAATTGTTGCAATTGATATAAATATGTTGTACACTTTTTAAAATGTGTGATATACTTACAAAGACTTTTAAAAAGACAGTAGCTGCTGAGGCTGCATATATACAAACAAAAACATGGGCTTTGTCTTCTTGGTTTAGTAGTGCAGGGTCATGGTTTCTTGAGAATTTCTAATTAAGTGGGCTAATAACATGTTTAGTGTTTCTACTGTGCGTCCCAATTCTCTGTGTGGTACCATAAAAGCTTGGAAGCACCTATACAAGACAAAAATGATTGGCCTCTGTTTCCCTAGAGCAACACAGGAAAAAAGGAGAACCAGGAATAAGAGGTCATGGATAATTGCCTCCATGAGTAACTGGCTCCTTTGCTATTGAGCCACAAGAACCGGATGGTGGCCAGCTACCATTACTGAACATTGTGATCAAATGTTCTGTAGAAGAATCCTGATCAAAGGGAGGAAATAATTTCCAACTCTCATGGATCCCAGACTTTCTGTAGCCATGGTGGTGAATGAATCCATGAAACTACTGACCCCAAGTAACCTAAACCTTAAACCCAAATACCCACTGATGTCTTACAACCCAGCAGTAATTTAGCTTAACGAGTAAAGCATGTGGCCTTGAGCACTGCACTCCTTAAAGATCTGAGATCAAGTTGACAGCAGCATCTCAAAGATCAGCCAGGAACCCAGGGGACATGAAGTTATAGAAAAGGGAGAGGAACAATTCAAAAGAGGGCGGGGCTGTGGCACAACCTAAGGGATATTTCAATGCCATTAAATGGTATGAAAAGAAAATGTTGATCGATGTATGTTTTACTGCGTATATTTTCAACACAAAATGAATGAATGAGTCCATGAATCCTAACAGTATAATCAGGAACTGAGCATTTAGATGGTGCAGGAGCAGGCAGCCTTTCGTTCTCTTGTTCATGATGTCAGCCTGGGTCTGGGGCCAATTCAACAATATCAATGAAATAAAACACAGACACTAATAGGGGAGACTCCATGAACCTCAATCCTTGCATTTTGTAAATGAGGATGAGTGCCTGACTACATCCTCTAAGTTGTTACATGTTTTCAGTGATTTCTTCAATTAACTATCAACAATAACATATTGATTTATTTTTCCTTTGTGGGAATATCATTAACTATGTTTAATATAATTGTACATTTATATTTTGTGCACGTGCCCAAGGGCTTCTGAAGAATGAGAGCATATGTAATTAATCAAATAAATTCTACATGATAAATAAAAGATATTGTTAAATGACTTTATGTCAAAATTAAACTCCCCTTAAAAGTCACCCTTTCCATGAAGTTCATCCTCTTTGGATAAAAAGTAGGGTTTTTTTAAGTAGTTCCTTTGTATATTTAATATGTATAGAAAAATGTAACTTAATCATTGTAATGTAATTGTCACTACAGTCAAACCGATGGGTGCTGTTTTTCACTCTGATGTGCCTTCTTCCCTTGAAGCCAGAAAGCCAGGCCCAGTAGTGGTGTCAGAGAAACGCTTTCCTCTATTGTTTTCTTAATTTCACACCAGACAAACACCTCACTGGTGTAAGATTTCTTTTATTAATTAATGCCGTGTTGCCTAATGTGGTAGATTACTTAATATGGCTCTTCCATCAATTATCTTTGTAATTTCTCCCAAATAACTGCGTTGCTGTTACTGTGAGGGGCTTCAAATTGGTTCCAATTCCCAGCGACACAAGAACAACCGA
>NW_022103896.1:84818939-84854777 GCF_000313985.2 Echinops telfairi | reverse complement strand
CACTATTTTCCCAGGCGGGCAGGACAACATGTCCCTAGTACATCAGATGAAGTCCCGCAATCTTCGCATGTCAGGAGCATCCCGGCTGTACTTCTTTCAAGGCAGATTTGCTTGTTCTTCTGCCAGCCAATATTCTTCATCAACACCATACGTCAAATGCATTAATGTTTCTTCAGTCGCCCTTAGTCATGTTGGATAGGACTGTGCGTGTGTGAGGTAGTTGTGGCTCATCTAGAGAACTGGATAGCTGCTAGTAACGTAAATCAAGAGCATGAGCTTTGGGGTGTTGTTATTGTTGTTAGGTGCCGTCCAGTTGGGTCGGACTCACGGGCACCCCACATACAACAGATGACACACTGCTTGGTCCTGTGTCATCCTCACAATTGCTCTTATGTTTGAGCTCATTGAGGCAGCCATTGTGTCAATCATCTTTTGAAGGATTCCTCCTTCTTGCTGCCCAACTACTTTACCAAGCATGATGACCTTCTCTAGGGACTGGTCTCTCCTGACAACATGTCCAAAGTACATGAGATGAAGTCTCTCCATCCTTGCCTCTAAGAAGCATTTTAGCTGTACTTCCTCCATGACAGATTTATAGTGACCATCGCCTGGGTTTCTGTGACTACAGTTCTTTCTTTACAGGAGCAGAAAACCTTACCATTCTCCTGTAGAGCAGCTGGTGGTTTTAAACTGCCTAGCTTGCCGTTGGCAGTCCAATGCCTATCTAACAGCTTTCTACAGTGCCTCCTCTATTACCAAACACAAAAGAAGAACTCTTTAATGAACAGATTAATAATAATCCTAATAAAAAAACTAAAGTGCAACAAAAGCCTTTTATAGGGGGTCTTAGCCATTTACAAGTTTGGAGAAGTTAAAGTCTACTCAATATAACATGAGTTACTTGGCAAATATGAGACATTGGTAACTCTTTTTAACTCTTCTAAGAATGGTGGGCATGCAAACATCTGTGGAGAGGACATCCACTGGTTTTACCTTCTAGAGCACCTGTGGAAGCGTACCTACTTTAGTGCTCCTTTCAGGAACTGCCGACCCACCCTATGGAATGCAGTCTCCTAATAGGATGGGTACTCCATCCTCTGTTGGACAAGATGGGGACATACAATATAAGATCAGCCAGTCGAATCATTCATTCTGTCTCCTTAAAGAGATAGCCCACTTTATCAAGTCTTCATCCTCAAAGCTGTCTTTCAATTACATTAGATTACTTAAAAATAAACTTCTGATTAAATTAGTCAAAATCAGTGAAAATAAGCGGAATAGTATCAAAATGCCCTTGGATTACCAAATGTGCTTACCCATGCATCTGTAGTGAGATTATTATTCACTCCCTTAATAATTTAATCAAAATGACCCAGCCACTTTGTGCTACAGATATTATGGTGAATAAAACTCAAGTGAGACTTTGTGGCTCTTTTGCTTCTAGGAGACAGAAATAAGGAGGTAAACTAATACAATACATACTAAAACCAAACTCACTGCCATTGAGTCAATTCTGACTCATAAGGACACTATATAGGACAGAGTAGAACTGCCCCTGTGGGTCTCTGAGACTGTAAATCTTTATTAGAGTAGAAAGTTTCATCTTTCTCCTCAAAATACATTCTGCATATTGTTAATGTTAATGTGTTCACCAGGGTTCTCCAGAGCAGCAAAGCCAGTGACACGTGTATGTGTATGTATACAGAGATTCATATCAAGAAATGGTTCACAAAATTGCACTGTTGCCATTGTTTGTGGTTAAGTGCTATCAAGTTGATAGTGACTCATAATGTATGACACTATGTACAACACAATGATGCACTGTCCAGTCCTGTGTCACCCTCACAATTGTTAGATTGGAGACCATTGTCCCAGTTCTTATGTCAGTCCATCTTGTTGCGTGTCTGCCTTTCTTTCACTGCCTTCTTCCTTACCAGGCAAGATGTCTTTTTTTGGGGACTGGTCTCACCTGATAACATGTCCAAAATACATGAGGCCAAGGGAAGTCCTGTCAGCCTTGATTCTGAGGAGCATTCTGGCTGTTCCTCCTCTAACTCAGATGTATTTGTTCTTTTGGCAGACCATGGTACTTTCAATATTCTTTGCCAGCACCATATTTCAAATACATTAATTCTTCCATTTCCATAATGCAAATTTCATTTGCATATGGATCAGGTGCACCTTAGTCCTGAAAGTAACATCTTTGCTATTCAACCCTTTAAGGAAGTGTTGTGCAGGAGATTTACCGAATGCAATGCATGTAGAAGTAGGTGATCCCAGTCCAGTTCAAGCTGGTGGGTGAGATGTAAACTGAAGGCTTCTCCTGCACTCCGATAGCTGCAGGGTCTGATGAACAGGAAGTGGGAAGATGAAACAGGGAAACCACAGGCTGGTGGATGCCAAGCTGAATGAATTCAAGATTGGCCAATTACCCCAAGGGCACCAGTGTTCTGAGAGCTCCTAGAATCACCAGGAGACATAACAAGAGGTCAACAACCAGATACAGGATCCAAATCCAGCAGGAGAAATTCGCTACCTTCCAAATACTATTTGTACTAAGAGTAGGCCACACCCTGAGTGAAACCTCCCTCGGTCAAATCAAAGCTGGGACCAGATCAAGGAGGTCTATTCTCCCAATAAGATCCCTGGTAGCACAGTGATTATGCATTGGGTGGCTAACTGTAAGGTCAGCAGTTAGCAACTACCAGTTGCTCCTTGGGAGAAATACAAAGATTTTTCTCTTATGAAGATTTACAGTCTCAGAGTAGAAGCAGCAGCTCTTCCTTGTCCTAAAGGATTAAGATGAGTCATAATTTGATTTTTATACTTCCCACATGATATTAGGAGAGACCAGTCCCTAGAGAAGGACATCATGTAGTAAAAGAGAGAGGCAGTGAACAAGATGAATTGATAAGTGACTGCAACAATAGGTTCCAACATTACAACCATTGAGAGGATGGTGCAAGACGAGGGGGCGTTCATTCTGTGGAATATAAGTCACTCTGAGAATAGGCAACAAAGAAAGACTTGGCTTTCAACTTTGTAGGAAAGAGCCTCTGAAAAACTTATGCAAGGCTTTGAAACAAGGTCAGAGACTGAAGGCCTAATGCGGGGAAGCAGAATATTGTTGGACAGAGTGCCACAGTCTGGGCTCCTCTATTCTGAGGGCCTCAAAACGGGACTGAAGAGGAGCTACTTTCTCAGAGTGGAGTCGCTCACAGTGATGGGAGTCAGTCAGATCAAGCCTATGAAAGAGGAGCCTTCAGGATCTTCATTTGCTGATGCAGCAAGACTCAAGGTATACAGAAACAGATGCAAACAGCTGCAAGTGATTAGAACTCAAAACCTGTGAAGTAAGAATCTAGGAAAACTGTGGTGTAAATGAAATGGAATGCATACATATGGACATTCTAGGTATTATTTAGCTGAAATGGATTGGTATTGGCCATTTTCACTCAGAAAATCAAATAATTAACTATGCCAGGAATAATACAATCAAGAGGAACAGCAATGCAGTTGCTATCACAGGACGTTGCAAAGTCAATCGTGAAGTACAGGAATTGCTAGAATACCAATTGAAATGTTTCAATAAGCTGATGAAGCACTGGGGGCACTTATTTTTCTATGCCAGGAAATTTGGAAGATAGCTATTTGACCACCTGACCGTATTTGTGCCCATTATATAGACAGGAGACTCAACTGAATACTCAAATTATAGAAAAATATTATTGATATCACCTGCGATAAAATTTTGCTGAATGTCATCCAAGAACAGTTGCAGTAGTACATTGACAGGGGAGCTGCCAGAGGTTTGGGCAGGATTCAGAAGAGGGTGTGGAACCAGAGGTATCCTTGCTGATGTAAGATGGATCTTGGGTGAAAGCAGAAAGTTGTTTACTTGTGTTTTATGAACAATAACAAAGCGTTCGGCTGTGTGGACCATAACAGACTATGGATAACCTTGAGAAGAAAGGAAATTCCAGAACACTTCATTGTGCGCATGTGGAACTGTACATGGATGAAGAGGCAGTTTTTCAAACGGAACAAGAGAATAGTGCATGGTTTAAAATTAGGAAAGGTGTGTGCCAGAGCTGTATCCTCTCATCATACTTATTCAATCTGTATGCTGAGAAAATCATCAGAGAAGCTGGAATACATGGAGAGGAATGTGGCAGCAGGATCGGAGGAAGGTTATTCACTGCCTTCGATATGTAGATCACACAGCCTGGCTTGCTGAAAATGAGAAGCACCAGAAACACTTGCAGCCTCCCTGTGGATTTTACAACTCAATGTGAAGAAGACCAAACTCCTCGCAACTAGACTAATAGGAACCATCATAATAAATGGAGAAAGAGTGAAGTTGTTGAGGATTTTGTCTTGCTTGGATCCACAGTCAATGCTCAGGGAAGCAGCCTTGAAGAGACTAAACAATGTGTTGCATTAGGTAAATCTGCTGCACACGACCACTCTGGAGTATTGAAAAGCAATGATGTTATTTTGAAGACTAAGGTGTGCCTGAGCCAAGCCATGGTATTTTTAATTGCTTCATCTGCATGTGAAAGTTGGACATTGAGTAAAGAGGACAAAAGAAGAATGAATGCAATTGAATTGTGGAGCTGGAGAAGAATCATGAAAGTATTTGGACGGATAAAAGGACAAAACCATCTATCTTAGAAGAAGTACGGCCAGAGGGACCCTTGGAGGCTGGGATGGGGCGACTTCATTCTAGATACTTTGGGCTTGTTTTCGGGAGATGCCAGTCCCTGGAGAAGGGCACCATGTTTAGTAAAGTAGAGGGGCAGCTAAAAGGAGGACGAGCCTATAGAGAAGACGGATTGACACCGTGGCTGCAACAACGCGCTCACGCATGGGAACACTCGTGAGGATGGGGCAGAAGCAGAAGTGTTTTGTTCTGTGGTATGTAAGCTAGCTGTGGGTCAGAACCGATTCGATGGCACCTGAGAACAGTGAGTCAGGACTGAATCGAGGACACCTAACAGCACCCACAATTATCCCTACAAGAGCGTGGCTGCTCCAAGGAAGAGCCCATCGTGGAGGTGACCACACTGTGTTACATCCTGTCGTGGGAGAATGCTGGCCCACCCATGATGACATCAAACCTACCTATTACAAACCAAAACCAAGCTCACTGACATCTGCTCAGGGCTGACTCACAGCAACCTCCTGTGGGCTTCCAGGACTGTAACTGTTCTCCTACCTTATTCTTCACCATCACAGTTAAGAATAAAATGAATAAAACGACAGTGGTATTAGCTACTTTAGATTCAGTGATCAGAAAATGCTCTGGGATGTGGACAAAACTGCTCTCATTAAAGGCACTGTGACATGTTTTGACAGAATGTCAAGGACTTGATATGAATAAGGTCTAACTATAATGTTTGACATTGTGGGGTGTGACTTATTAATGGACTAAGGAAGCGTACTGGAGTCCCTCAGTACTGTAAAAAACTTAATGTGCTTAGTTGCTAACCAAAAATTTGAAAGTTTCTGTTTACCTAGAGTCCATCAGAGGAAAGAGCTGGCAATTTACTTCCCAAAAAGTTAGCCATTAAAAACCATAATGAGCCCCACCACCCCCCAAAAAAACACCATAACGAGCCCATCTCTATTCCCATACAAATAAGTCAGGATCCATTTGAGGGCAACTGATTTGTTTTTCAGTTAACTGGTATTTTAAAAGCACAATAGGATACAACTGAATAGAGTATAATAGAATAGAAAGTTTTTACTTTTGTGGGTCATGGTTCAAACGGGTTTGAAAAGACATGATCCTAAAATAAAGTTCTGAGAATCCAATGAATATACATATTGCTAAAAATAATATCAGGATAATTGAAGACAAACGTCTGCATAAGCAAAGGTGGTGAAGAAAGCTGATGGTGCCCGGCTATCAAAAGATATAGCGTCTGGGGTCTTAAAGGCTTGAAGATAAACAAGCGGCCATCTAGCTCAGAAGCAACAAAGCCCACATGGAAGAAGCCCAACAGCATGTGTGACCACGAGCTGTTGAAGGGATCAGGTATC
Source organism: Echinops telfairi (assembly GCF_000313985.2). Classification (NCBI taxonomy): domain Eukaryota; kingdom Metazoa; phylum Chordata; class Mammalia; order Afrosoricida; family Tenrecidae; genus Echinops; species Echinops telfairi. The sequence continues at coordinate 84,848,732 of NW_022103896.1, read as the reverse complement.
AAGCATCAACGAACAAAAAATATCATTGTAAAGGTGGGTGAGTGCAGAGTGGAGACTCAAATCCCATTGGTAGGCAACTGGACACCCTCTTGCTGAAGGGTTGTGGGGAGGATACGAGCAAATCAGGGTGCAGGGTAGGAACGATAAAACATATAACTTTCCTCTAGTTCTTAAATGCTTCCTCCGGCCCCCCCACTATCATGATCCTAATTTTACCTTACAAATCCAGGTAGACCAGAGCATGTACATTGGTACAGATAGCAACTGGAATCACAGGGAATCCAGGACAGATGACTCCTTCAGGACCAGTGGTGAGAGGGGCGATGCCTAGAGGGTGAAGGGAATGTGGGGTAGAAAGGGGGAACCAATTACAAGAATCTAAGTATTGCCTCCTCCCTGGGGGATGGACAGCAGAGAAGAGGGCGGAGGGAAACATCGGACAGGGTAACTTGTGACAGAACTATAATAAGTTATGAATTATGAAGGGTTCATGAGGGAGGAGGGGGGAGGGAGGGGAAAATGAGTAACTGATATTAAGGGCTAAAGTGGAAGGCAAATGTTTTGAGAATGAAGAGGGCAACAAATGTACATATGTGCTTGACACAATGGATGGATGGATGGATTGTGATAAGAATTGTACGAGACACCAATAAAATAATTTTTTTTTAAAGAACAGGAAAATGGAATAGAGGATGCCCTCAGCATCTCAGCATTCCAAAAGCAGGCAAGGAACTCTCTCCCTGATGGAAGTAAAGCCAACTGATGGGCTCTTCAGTTGGCTAACTGTTGGCAAGAAGAATTTATCTATTCCACACTTAAAAAGCACAGAGCAGAAAATCTACTCTGTGGCAGGTCTTTGCATCAAGCAATAAGGAGGTTGATTTAGCATGCTCTCTGCCCTTAAGGTAGCTGAAGGCTGGAATCAAAGAGTGGAATGAAAAGGTTTAATGCCATTGTATTAGTGGATGGAGAAACTCTTTATGAGACTCTCTCAAGAGGAACTATAAGATAATGAATACGGCCCACAAAAGAACTCTGACAGTAGAGCACTCTAAGAAAGCAAACAACTCCCTTCTCCCATCCTCATTTCGAGAGTTCAGCAAAGAGGGGTAGCTGGTGGGAAAGCATACTTCCTGAACTCAGCTGAAGAAAGAAGAGTGATGGGGAAACGGGGTTCCCAATGTGTGCTGAAGAGCAGGAGAACAGAGGAACCACAAACGTGAAGGAAATATAAATCCTGAGGAAAGCAAACTTGGCTCTGGCCATCAAGAGCACCAGAGCGGAGCCCAGGGACTTCACCTGTGGATCAGGAATCCACCAGTCCTGTTGATCAAGTCCCTGGAAATGATTGTAAAAAAGGGTGGGGGGTGGGCGGAGGCCCAGCAGCTCTGCCAAGACCTTGCTGAGTCAGTGACAGACCTTGGAAAGATTCTTGCTGGCTTTCTCAGAGTCAGAGATTATAATTAGTGTCATTTATCCATTTGCATTTGACTACACACTGTGGAGCATGCTAGGATCCTTGGTGGTGCAGTGAGTTAACTATTGGATGGCTAACAGAAAGGTCAGCAGTTTCCTGTAAAGTCCGAGGACAGTTCTACTCTGTCCTAGAGGGTCATAGTGAATTAGAATCATCTCAACAGCATCAGATTATGAATTATGATGGGGTAGTCACATACTTTTATGTCAACTTGAGATATAGAAGTATAGGGGTGGAGTCTAGTCTGTCAATTAAGTTACAGCCTGATGGTATTGTGGACATGGCCTTCCATAAGGAGGACCCTGGGAACCTCCCCCTCTCTCTCTGCCTTCACCTCCATGTTGACTAGTCACACTGAGACCTCCGTGAATCCTGTGATATGGCCACCACCATTGTATCCACACAACTCTGAAGCCACTAGTCTGTGATCTTCCTGCATTCTGCATCATTGCATGTGGCTGCTTGAGTCTGAAGAGGGACTTGTGGACTAGTATCAGATTTATGGGCTTAATCTGGACTGAGCTGGGATGTTTGCTTGATATATAATTAGTTCTTGATATAAAGTTCTCCTACACATACATGAGTGTCACTGGATTTGTTTCTCTAGTCAACTCGGCCTAACACAGATAGGTTGACATTTTTCTATTATAACACAGGTTCATACTGTTTATCTTAACTGTTGTTTTTGATTGTTGTCTGGGGTTGTTTGGTTTATTACCCATGGGTGGAGATGAGAGGAAAGAAAGAAAAAACATGGACTTCCAGAGGTATTGCTACAACCAGCATTGCTTGGTTCTAGTGTTCAAGGGCAAGCTCTAATTTAATGTGGGCTGGCAATGATAGCAGGAACAATAGAGTCAGTAGAACCATTGAAGGCCCAGGGAGGAATTACAGGTATATCTTCACAGAAGTGATGCATAAAGAGGGGTTTTGCATAAAGAGAGATTTGTACATCTTGCCCTATTATCTGTAATATTATCAATTGTAGGTTTGAAATTAGTTGCCATTGAGACCATTCCAACTAATGGGTCCCGCAGACATATCAGAGTAGAATTGTGATCCATAGAGTTTTCAATGCCGAGGTTTTCAGAAGTAGATCACTAGATCTTTCCCTGAGTTGATTTAGCTGCCAAACTTCCCCTTAGCAGCCAATCCCTTTAACCACTGTACCACAGAGGGGCTCCATTATGAATTTAGGTGGTTATGCATTAGCTGGTAACTTCAACGTTGGTAGTTGAAGCACACCAGCTGCTCTGAGCGAGAAAGATGAGACTTAGTACTCCTATAACGAGGTAAGCTCACAGAAACCCACAGGGGCAGTTCTACCCTTTTCTATAGGGCTATTATGAGTCAGAAATGACTTGAGGGCAGTGAGTATACATAAATTCAAAACACTGTCTTAAGTTTAAATTTACCGTCAATTTTATAATCCTATAAATTATTATACTCATTTTAGATTGTGATTACATATAAAAATTGAAATATCTAGCTCAAGATCACCTAGTTATTAAGTAATAAAGGTATGATTGGATATGGAGAGTAAACAAGAGAGGTCTTAAAAAGAGCCAGACAATCTAGAAGATGGTCAGAACCTCAACCTAAATGGCTGCAGTTTAGAAGAGAAGACTCATGGAGAGGAGTAGGAAGGTTCTGGCACAGTTTGCCTCAGGGGGTTATGGAGCCGATCCACTCATTTGGGACTTTCCCCACTGATTAACACAGAACCAGGCTTGATTTGTACTGGGCTCCCAAACCAAACCAAACTCACTGCCACCAGGTCAATGTCAACTCAGCGCGAACCTACAGGGCAAGGAAGAACTGGTCCTGTGGGTTCCCAAACTATAACTCTCCATGGAGTAGAAAACTCCATCTTCGACCTGAGTTATGAACTACAAATTTCAGTACTTGAAACTAGTTGTTGCTAAAGCAGACACTGCTATAACCTTTTAAACATTTTTTCCCGTCTCCTTTCTATCCTGAGAAAATTAAATATGATCATTTTTATTGGCATTGCAGCAGTTGTACAGGATACTTAATGTTCAAGAAGATTCACATGCTTTCCTATCCTTTGTTGTGCATAAGTGAACATGTTCAGAGTAATTTTCTTTGCTACAATTAATCACTTGTTTATTCATTTGACTATATAAGCCAACATTTGAAATGTATAGTCCTCTACAATACCAGAAGTTTTTATCTAGAAAATTAAGAATATAGTCACCTGGAGAGAAGGACAGCTGTAAAATCCAGTGTCTGCACTCCGAAAAGATGCTAAGCTGAACTATTCAGGCAATGGATTTGCTGAGACACAGTCCAACATTTTATAAGAAGACATGCTTCTACCTATATTTTCATAATTCCTAGCGCTAACAATACATATCTTTTGCTTACATATTGATTTTAGATTCTAGTTCTATAATTATCAGGGAACTATCAGGGACATACTTCAAAGTGTTGGTGTAAGATTACAAAGAGAGTATTAATGAATTCATTAAGCCATTCATTCAAACCCTATTTGTTAAGTGACAGCTATGTACCAAGCATAGGGTAATGGGAGATGACAAATACAAACTGGAAGAGAATATGGTGTCTAATCTTTGAGGGATAAAAACAACAACCCACTGCCATTGAGTCAATTCTAATCTACAGTGACCCTTATGGCACAGAGCAGAACTGCCCCCTTTGTGCTTATGGTGCTGTAAAGCTTTACAGGAGCAGCCAGCCTCATCTTTCTCCCATGGATTTGCTGCTAGGATTGAACCACTGGTCTTGCAGTTAGCAACTCGATGTGGTCCACAGCTCAATGAGTGATCCCCAGATCACTGTGTGATCCATTATGCCAAAGTGTTCCAAGATAAACCAGTATTCTAAGGGAAACATAATATTAAAACAAATGTATATGAGTAACAAAGAGGGAGTATGTAGTTCTTCTCTTTTCTTAAAGCTCCTATAGAACATAAGATATAAAACTTAAAACAATTTCAATGCACTCGTTTCTAAAGCAAAGAAATAGTTTACCTATGTATGAACTTGCAGCTGACTAAAAAAAAAATTATTCTAGCAGCAGTCAATATTCAGCTGGCTGGCCTGAAAAGCGGTATTGAGAGGTTGTTTACTGCCAGAGCCTAAGGTTCCATGTTCTTTCCTGCGTCACCAGAGTCGGGATAAGGTCGGATTATTCCTCACTGACAACACATCCTTTTTGTCTAAAGACCTTAGATACAAGACTAAGTCAGAAAGTATTGCTACTAAGCTTCCAGTTCATATATGTATGGGTTTATTTTTTCAAATGTTCAAAAATGCCTCTGTGATTGGTGGATGGCTGCATATAAGATCACTGAGTGATATCTGAGTCTTGCTAGGGTTCCTTGAAAAAAAAAGTCCAATCAAAACAGCATATTCTGAGGGGATCTGTTGGGCCAGTTAAATTCAAGTTAGAGGGGGCAGCTCAGTGATTTATGGCAACTGTTTTCTTTGGGATTCCCAATGGTTAATTTTGAAATTTATCCTGAGGAATATTTTCCCCCTTCACCACAATGCACTTGCTCATTCTTTGAAGTAGCAAAGGTTTTCCTAAAAGAAGTTCACTGGGGAACTTTACCCTATCTACTCTACAGCCTTCTTATTGCCCATTTATACTTGCATTTGTTCCCCAAAATTCAGAGAGCTCTGAAAAAGAAAATGATTTGAATCTCTTATGGGTGCCAAAGCTGCCATTCTAAAGTGAAAGAAGTAGAAAAGGGTAGAATTAGTCAGAGTGGCTCGGGAGAGAAAAACACCATATTCAGAAGTGTATAGCCCTTGATGGAAGATATGTTGAAAAACAATAGCTTCCTCTTTTGATATTTTTGTATAAGAAAGGTTTCTATTATTTTGTAGCAACCCTTTTCTACTTAACTTCATATTTATTCTTTGGAGTCTCTTGGTGAGCAGATCAACTTTAAGATAGCCTCATCTCAATGGAAACCATGAAGACCCACTTCTGCCTCTCTATTTGCTAACTGGCCCCAAGTAGAGTACAGTCTCCCAGAATCTGTGACATCTTACCATCTGCAAACATTTGCCAAGAATGAATTGCTACTCTCAGCAGGAACTGTACCCTCCAGAGTGAGGTGAGGAGAAAAGATTCTGAATGGGAAGACAATAAAGAACCTCAGTAAGGCCATGAATGGATCAGTTGTCACTTCCTACTGAAGGGACAGAAACATAAAGAACAAAGACTTTTACAAGTACCTTAGACATCACAGTATCTCCTGTAATTACATAGAGTTCAGGAGAACTGAGCTTCTGAATGTTTGAGGAATGGTTTACAAAGTTCTAATAAACTCTGCAAGTTTTATGCTAGAATAAAGGTGTCTTTCTAAAGGATAAACAAAAGAAAAAAAAGGTGGCTTCCAGAATTTGGCTTAAGAAAGGATCTAAAATTTCACCAGGTACATATTACTGTCTTACTTAGTTTACCACTGTAACACTATATATAACACTATGGGGGGCGGGGATTACACTTTCTTTGCTTCAGTTTCCTCATACCTAATGTAGGAAAAGTGGTACAAACTGACTTGTTTTTGTAAGGAGTAAATGCACTGTCTGTGAATGTGACCCACAAGTCTTCTCTCTCCATTCCTATCTTTCCAGGAACGTTTGGTGGCAAGCAGACAGAACACAAGAAAAAGCGAGTGTCACAGGGGAAGGAAGCTAGCAGGGCACCAAATGAGATTGATACCAACTCCAGTACATGAAAACATGCCAGCTAGAAATAAAGTTCCCGCAGGGTGATGAGGGTGCTCACGTGCAAAATTGTTTAAAGCTATGAGGCCGCTACCCCTTAACGCCTTCATTCATCTTTCCCATATGTTCCCCTCCATGTAATGGAAACCCCTTATCTTAATGGGTCTGTTGAGGGCAGACTATTTCTTTCTAAGAAACAAGAGGTGGGGGTGAGCTCTTAAGTCTAACTCTCGTTACACTAACTCAGTATGCAACTGGATCCAACATGAGCAGTTACTGGGCAAGCAGAGATTATATTAAATGATAATGTTCTCTGATCCATTAAGAGAACCACCTTGTATTTCCACCCACATCTGCTGATCAAGTAACACCAACAGGGCCAGCAGAGCTCGTTGCTGTGAGACACGTACAAGGGAAAGCTTTTTCACATATCCCTATCAATAACCAATGCTAATTCCAAGTCCAGATAATGCACTAAACATGGTGTTTGAGGCAGGGTTCTCTAGAGAAACAGAGCCAGGATATGTGTGTGCTGGCGCGTGCACACACACACACACACACACACACACACAGATTGATACAGCAAGAAGGATTATAATGGCTATTTAACCTACACAGGGGTACAGAGGGCTCAGTTCAACTCACTTTCGTGGAACAGTTAATATACTGAAGGTCCTCCAACTCATGCAGGCCAGTTCAAGGTCATGGAAGCAGCTAGCAGGCGTCTGCTCTCAGGCACTGGAGAGCAGGGTGGGGCAGCAACAGTCAGTATCACAGGAGCAGAGTGAAGCAGACCTGATGGGTCTGCAGCTCTAGGGATGTACACACAGCAACACAATCCACCAACAATGTGGTGAAGCAGGTCTCCAAGGAGCCTCAAGCTCTAGGGACACGATCCATGGTTTGGCTCCGCCAACCTATAGTGCAGCACACAGCTGAAGCAAAGAATTAGCTCAACGAGCAGTTTGCTGGTTGGATCACCATGGAGAAAGAGACTAGCTGCCAGCCTTAGAATGTATTTTTCTCAGTCGCCTGCCAATCAAGCTGTGACCTGATTAAACTCTGCCCACACATTCCTATGGAGGCCTAGTTGGCACAATAAACCAAACTATCACACATGGAACCGGGAATAAATCAAATATTGCGATGACTTTAATCAAGTTAAATGTTTTTGCTTGTTTGAGATGAACTTGTTTATCACTAAAAACTCCAAGTCCATTTCAATTACTTTAACTCTCATTTTTTTAAGCCACTCAAACTACTACTTAGGTTTTCAGGAATAAGGAAACTGGAGTGTTTTATTTTTTAGTGATTTTGGTTTTTAAAGAACCATAAAGTATATGTGTGTGTATGACAGCCCATCTTAAGATATGAAATCAACAATATCCTGTTAAACCATGCATTCCCCACCCCATCTCCTTCCTCCTATCTTCCTGTTTCCACCCATGCCTGGCCTCCTCATAGTCATCAAAGTCTTGTCTATTGGTATATAAACCACATTGTTTTCCTTATAACAATGGTGATATTAAATATTTATCTTTGTAAGATTGAATAAGTTTGCTAAAAATCATGCTAAGCACAATATCAATCAAGTCACTTTTGAATTGTATAGCATTCACATACAGCGTTATGTCTTAGTTTTATAAACAGTAATATTTAAAATTTACCTTTAAAATGTTTGGCATATTATGGATACAATCTAGCATACATTAAAAAAACATAGATAATAATTGAATATAAACTAATTAAGATATATAGGGAATAAGGAAGACTAGAGAGTACTGTGTTTTAATGATAATGATGAAAAATATTTAAAATGTCATTGTCAGCCAGAAGAGCAAGCCAATCGATCTTGGCTAAAATGCTCTAGAGAATCACAGATGGTGAGATTTTGCCTACCATAATTTGGAAAGTGTTATTTGAGGGGGTCAGTCCCCGGAGAAGGACATAATGCTTGATAGAGTGTCAGCAAAAAAAGAGGAATACTCTCAATGAGATGGACTGACACAGAGGCTACAAAAATGGGCTCAAACTTAGGACATATGGTGATGATAGTACAGCGCTGAATAGTGTTTTATTCTGTTGTACTAGGATCGGCATGAGTTGGAGCTGAATTGATGACCCCTAACAATAACAAAAACATCACAGCAAACATCTAAAAAATACTGGAAATGTTAATATTTATATAACATGAAGTTTTAATTTATTGTCCTTTGGGTTTCATTTTTTATGGTCTGTTGGTTTGGACCCAGTGCTTTATATTATTCATTTATTCACTTACAATTATTGCATCCATTACAAAATAACCATCAAAATTGAATTACTTAAAGAAAAATTGGTGGTCAGTTTTGGTGGTGGGACATCAAGAGAATTTTACATTGATTATTGAAACAAGTAAGTTTGATGGCTCATTTTTTTGTTATAGACTATGTCAGATATTCTATTTAAAACATTGGTATATAATAAAAACTTATATTTTTATCCATTACATTGTTATAATCCAGTTCATCTCCTTTTGATAAAATAGCATATACCAGTTTTATATACAATCACTAATATTATTGTTGTTGTTATGGGTGTTAGGTGCCTAAAGGAAGTTCTGACTCATAATGCCCCTATGTACAACAAAACAAAACATTGTGTAGTCTAGCACTATCCTCAAAATTGTTATGTGTGAGTCCATTGTTGCAACCAGTATCAACCCATGTCGTTCAGGGTCTTCCTCGTTTTTCTCACTTTCTACTTTACCAAGCCTGATGCCCTTTCAAAGGGACTGGTATCCATGTCTAAAGTATTTGAGCCAAAGCCTTACCATCTTTCCTTCTAAGGAACATTCAGGCTGTGCTTCTTCCCAGACAGATTTGTTTGTCCTTCTGACAGTCCATAGTGCTTTCAATATTCTTCACCAACACGACACTCAAATGCATCCATTCTCTGGTCTTCCCTATTCATTGTCCAATTTCACATGCATATGAGGAGATGGAAAATACCATGATTTGGGTCAGGTGTTTCAAAGTGACCTCCCTGCTTTTCAATATCTTAACGAATTCAGTACAAAGATTTTCCCAGTGCAATATGTCGATTGATATCTGACTGCTGTTTCCATAAGCACTGATGGTGAATCCAACCAAAATTATATCCTTGGAAACTTTCATCTTTTCTCTATTTATCATGAAATTGTCTACTGATTTAATTATAAAAAATTGGTTTTCTATATGAGTTGTAATCCCTACTGAAAGTTGTCATCTTTGATTCTCCTAGGTAAGTGCTTCAAGTCCTCCTCACTTTCAACAAGCAAGATTGTGTAGTTGGGATATTTCAGAATGTTAATAAACCTTCCTCAAATCTTGATACAGTGTTCTTTTTCATACAGCCTGGCTTCTCAGATTACTTGCTCAGCATACAGATAGAATAAGTTTCATGAAAGGATACAACTCTGATACACACCTTCCCTGATTTCAAATCATGCAGTATTCCCTTGTTCCATTTGAATGACTGTCTCTTGGTGCATGTACGGTTTCTGTATGTGTACAATGAAGTGCCCCAGAATTCCCCGTCTTCTCAATGTTATCTATAGTTTGTTTTCATCCACACAGTTGTATACCTTTGCACAGTCAATAAGACACAAGTAATTATCTATGTGATGTTTTCTCCTTCCGTCTGATTACATTCAAAAAGAAGTTATATCATGGATAGCTCACACATACATATACTCCTATACTAGAGGAGTTCAGAAATTCCTGGAAATTTTTCATTATATTTCATTCTATTATTTCATTAACTTTTGAAAGCATACACACACACACACACACACACACACATTCCCTAAACAACAAAAAGCAAATCTATATATAAGCAGGCATCAAAAAATTCATGGACAAATAGAATTAAAGGATAATGAGTTCTTTCTCCCTTGAAACCCCTTTGTGTATGTACACACATTATTTAGAGCAGTGGTTCTCAATCTTCCTAATGCCGTGGCCCTTTAATATGCTCCTCATGTTGTAGTGCCCCCAACCATAAAATTATTTTCTTTGCTATTTCATAACTGTAATTTTGCTGCTGTCATGAATCATACTGTAAATATCTGGTATGCAGGATGTATTAGGCGACCCTCTGAACGGGTCATTCGACTGCCAAAAGGGTCGTGACCCACAGGTTGAGAACTGCGGCTGCAGGGTAAAGGCAATGACAATAATCAATGTGGGTTAACAGTCATCTCCTTTCAATGGGAATTCTTTTGGGTGTTGTTTATGTTTTAGAGAACACTGGGTGCTTTTCCCTTTTCCAGTCACTCTATTGTTAACCAGATAGCTACTCCCAGAAAGGAGCTTTTATTTACCTTTTAAAACATTAAAATGTACCACATATATTCATTTTCCATTTTGTCCTTTTTGTAATTGTTAGAACCTAAGAAATGTGTATAGTAAACATACACTTTCATCATTATATAGTATTCCCAGGGGCAACAAATTACACAAAGGGGCTTCAAAAATTCATAGGAAAAAAACCCATTTTCTTTTATTCTATTTCCAATTTAAGGATAATGAGGACATCCATATACAGATTTTTTTCTGACAGCTGAGAAACCTCTGTAGTCTTTCTCTCCAGCTAGGCATTGCTTAGTCCTGGCTACACCTTCAATTCACCTGTGGAATTGACAAAATGCTGCTGCCTCTGCCCAGTAAGAAGGAGCCCTGGTGGCTTAGTATGTTATGCACCAAGCTGCTAACTGCAAGGTTAGCAATCCCCAACTACCAACTGTTCATTGGGACCAAGATGCGGCTTCCGATTTCCATAAAGATTTACACTCTTGGAAACCCACAGGGGCAGTTCTCCCTTATCCTATAGAGTCACTATGAGGAAAGAGCCATTACCAAAGACTGTGTCAGTTAGTCTGGATATGACCTGAAATTTAGGGTTTTAAAATTTTTCTCCATGTGATTTAATTTCCTGCCATAGTTGAGAATACTGTTCCAGGGAAGTTCTTCAAACTACTTTGGGAAGAATGACATGGAGGCTTTTTATAGTTACAGGTTGACAAGGCGACCCTGATACTACATTCTTCTTCATGTACACTAGCTTCCCTGACAATCTGCTCAGCATACAGATTGAACTGTAGAGGACACAATTCTGACTCCCACTTACCTTGATTCTTTTGTTCACACAACTGCCTCCTGATCCGTCACGCACGGGGACCATAGGAACACAATGAAGTGTTCTGGAATTCCCACGCTTCTCAAGGCTCTCCATAGTTAGTTCTGATCCACATAGTCGAATGCTTTGGCGTAGCCAAGAAAACACAAATAAGCATCTTTGTGATATACTCTGCTCTAAGCTAAGATCCATTGCACTTCAGCAATTATATCCCTAGTTCTGAGTCCTCTTCTGAGTCTGGCCTGAGTTTCTGACAGCTCCTTGTCAATGTATGCTCTGTCCACTGTTGGGTGATCTTTAGCAAAAATTTACTTGCATGAGATACTAATAATATTGTTCTATAACTTGATCATTCTGTCGGATCACCTTTCTTTGGAATACGTACAAATGTTGATCTCTTCCAGTCATTGTCCACATAGCTGTCTTCTAACGTTATTGACAGCGACATTCTCACAACGGACGAATAGTTAATAAGAAAAAATGGAGAAAAGATGAAAGCTTGTAGAGGATTTCATCTTGCTTGGATCCACAATCAATGTTCATAGAATCAGCATCCCAGAGATCAAATGACACATTGCAGTGAATCAATCTGATGCACAAGACTGTTAAAGTGACCAAAATCCAGGATATTACTTTCAGAACTAAGGGCACTTGACACAAACCCCCGTTTTCAATGGCCTTATGTGCAAGCTAGACAGTGAATAAGGAAGACCAAGGAGGAATTTATGCCTTTGTATTACTGTGGTGCTAGTAAAGAATATTGAAAGTACAATGGGTTGGCAAAAGAACAATGGAATCCTTCTTTGAAGAAATACAGCCAGGATATCCCTTAGATGGTAAGACTTCATTTCATATACTCTGGACATGTCACGAGAGACCAGTCCCTAGAAAAGGACTTCGAGCTCGTTAAAATAGCGGGGCAGTGAAAAGGAGGAAGACCTTCAACAAGTTGATTGACCCAGTGCTGCCACAATGGGGTCAAACATAGCAATTATGAAGATGCATAGGACCGGAGGATGTTACATTCTATTGTACATAGGATGCTGTGAACCAGAACCGACTCGGTGGCAACTGAAAACAACAAACCTAGACATTTTCACTCAGTGAATCTGAGATGGCTCCTCCTAGAAGTTCATTTATGCATCCCACATCTGGGATTTTTTTTTCTCTTTGTAATCATCAGGGACCTTGGAAAAGTGCAGAGGATAGCAGTAAGCTGAGCTCATCTAAATGCCAATATCCATCATTGCAACGAATTTACCGGTATACCTCCTCTGGAAGTACCTTTGCCCCAAGGGACATAGACATGGTGTATGTAAAATTCTAATTCTGGAAATGCAGAGGTAGAGAAGGTGAGCCTGATAGAGTATAATAGTACTAAGTCAAGGCCGAGTTTAGAAGCAAGGGCAACAGGTGGCAGGCTGCCCATCTCTGTGTTATACAATGCATTACAGCTGTACATGACAAGCTTCACAGTGCACAAGACATGCCCGTCATTGTATCAAACACCTGGATACTATAAGCTTCTTAACCCATACTATGCTAAGCCTGAAATTATTTGAACTTTTGGTGTACTTCACATAAACCTTCAGTGGAGTGGTTCCCTTCGTAATGTCAAACGCCAGCAACCTCGGGATAATCCTGCCATGCTGGGTAAGTTCCTGGACTCTCCCTAAAAGTCTGCATGAAGGACGAGAGCTGCTTGGTAGACCTCGGCAGCTCTCTTGGAATATTTGCATTTGACTTCCAAAGAGATCTCATTTCTTATTTCTTATTTCACTTTTCATTAATGATGACCCCCTTTGTTCAGCTGACCCACAAAGGCCCACGAACTCCAGACCCGCATTTCCAAACATAAATGGCAGTCATTTCCTTATGCATGGCAATATATGCCGAGACCCTCCCTTGGGAGTGAGGTACTGGGCCATAATCATGGAACACATAATTGTAATGGTTGTATTATTGGTAAATCTGCAATGGTCAATTGTTGGTCTGAAAGAACAATTCCAAGTATGTAGAGTATACACTGGGAAAAATGCCTCTTCCCTGGCCTACACTCACGGCAGTCTGAAGCATGCATTATTTAGCTCTTGCTAAAAGCTTTGTAAAGCAACTTCAAATTTCCCCTAGCAGTACCCATCCTGGTTGGATAAATCACTTCACTTTTGGTAAGGCCATGAGGCAATTGGCTACAGTGACTTATTGAGCCTCAGGTCTCTCAGCCCTTAGTTGATTATGTATTCTCTGGCTTTAAAAGGCATATGATATGTCCAAGATATTGGGTACCTTTCAAATTTGGAAGCAATTCTGTGTTAAGGTTTCCTCTCTATTAGTCTGAATAGCTATTGGCACACATCCCTTTCTCTCAATTTTTTTTTTTTTTTTGCCTAATTGAGACAGATTCTTGAGCTACTGCTATTCTTTTATGGAGGTAATAATGAGTAAAGCTGATCTCAACGCTTGTATTTTATAAATAAAGAAACCATGTCTCAAATTTAGCAAACAAATGACTCTTTTAAATAGAGCATAAGTAATCTGATACCATACTTCCCAAACAACATAAACATAGCCCTATTTAGACAACAAAATATTGATTGAAAACCGTCTCTTCCTCTAAGTGCTAGGTTTTGTAAGCAAAAAGATGCTACACAGACTCAATAGGAATCCTTGGTGATTTCCATCTCTCTCCATAGCCATCAGAATGCTGGTTTTTCAATGTGGCCACGCCGTTGCCCCTAATGTCACATGAACCCCTGGAAAATTCCAGAATCAGGCATAAAGCCTCAGGCCCTAAATCTCATAATTACAAGGCTTCCATACTATCACAAGCAGTACTGATGGAATTAAGAAGGTCTCTTACAGACAGTTTAAGAGGAAGAGTCAAAGAGAGGGAGAAGCTGACCAGCCCCTAGCAGCTGAGCCCCAGGTCAATTACCAAACATTGGAGGAACCAATGTTTCAATGATGGAGAAAAGTAATAGTACGATGGACATGTAATATACCATCTACAGAAAGAAGGGGTCTGGAGGGGCCATCATTCATATTCCTCTCTTATTATCCGTAAATTCTGGATGTTCATAGGCACATCCTAATCCTGTGGGCTAAGGTTACTGTTTTGGCTCTTCTGATAATGCTCTTATGAACTTTATATTTTAAACTCTAAAAGGGAATCTGTCCAATACTAAAGCACTCGCTTCTGCTAATTTTTGAAAATGAGGTTGTATGAAAAGCCCTGATTCGAATTAAAGTTTTAAAAAATTGCTAAAGCTCCTCCTAATTTTGTGATGGTTCTGAGACTCCTGAGACAGACAGAAAAATTAAATGACAAACTTGAAAGGGTTATTATGAAAATTAAACATCTTACTTACCTGCAAGTAGAAAGATATAATACCATTTATGTTTTTAATGAAGTATTGAACCAGTTCTATAATGGTTTCCATTGATTCTGACATAGCTCTCAGAAGCAAAGAACAAAAAGGTTCTTCATGCGGATATAAACTAAGCTGAGTCTCCATGGCCTGAATGAGGTATTTGAGCTTTCATAAAAGTGACTTTATTATCAACGTCTTGAGTAATCATGACAATGATGGCAACTCTCATTTACTCTGTTGGATTAATAGTAGTTCAATGTCAATCTAAAACATAGTTCCTTGAACTTCAATAACCATTTTCTGGAATTTGACATAAGTAACTGCAAGTCAGCAAAAGTAGTAAAGGAACAACTTAAATTTGTTAGGGGAAGATTAAATCTTTCAATTTAATTTAAGTCAAGTAAAATTATAACTAAAATAGAATCGAGACCACAATTACTATAGTTCCTCTTTTCAATACACTTTACAACTGTAAATTAGAATACTGTATTAAAATAATGTTTTGCTTGAAAAATAGAAGATGAATTCCCCTACTGTCAGTAACAATGAACTAGAGCCTATCAACGACCATAAAGATGGCTCGGTCTGGACAGTGCTTCATTCTGGGGTACACGAATGTACACCAGAGCTCAACCCCATTCAGCATCCTTAGTACACAGCGATTTTACAGCTGGACATCTTCTGCCACTGATAGCGCTAGAGGAGAGCATTATGTGTCTTTGGTCATCTATCTTTCTGGCATACATATCTTTATATTTTATATATTTTAATAGACCATCAAATGTAGAGTCCAAAGATTGTGTAGTGAGCCTGACACTGATTAACTCTAAAACTGGATGTAGGCCATGAAGGCTTGTGAGGTTTGGTTCCCTTATCTCACAGTGGGGTCTACCTGTGGGACAAGTTTGTGGTAAATGTGAAATAAAATAGCTGCATGAAAAGGGATTTTAGAAATAATTCAACACTCGAAATATGTAAGTTTTCATTAATAGGTATCTTAACTAGAAGGAAATGATGTTGATGATGACAACTACGGTTTATTTAGTATCTACTATAAACCAGACATTGCATTAAGCACTTTAGATGCATTATTTCCTCTCCTACATGTAATCTGAGATCATACAATGTAAGTTTTGCAGTTTTGCAGTCTATGAATAGCTAGGCTGCTGATTTTAAGCTCTCTTCTTGTACCTTCTCTTTTATGACAGTCTGATTCTGTCTGATGCAGTTTTGGAAAATGCCTTTGACCTCTGTCTCTATGCTATTACCTCTAGTTCTATAATGGATAATTTTATAATGCTATATTAGTATGTATGAAATGACACTACAAATATATTTATTGCGTTAAATGTGCCTACATTGTGGCACATTTTTAATAGTTTCTGTATATATGGACTGAATTTGTTTTTTACTTGTATTTACTTGCTTTATCTTCTCTTTACAACTGTAGGGAACTTTGGTTATTATAACCAGTGTTTATAGTTGGCTCAAAGGTTAGACTGTCAATTTGCTGTGCTTAAGGTCTAATTATATTTTCTGCAGATATCAAGATGGATATTATCTATTATTACCACATAGAGTGGGCCAGGGAAAGTGTGTTATATGTGTCCTGATATTACAAAGAGTTAACCACTAACATTTATGCAGAGTAAGTATTGAACAACAGTAGAGATACCATTCGCACTGCGATGGCTATCTGTTTGCTTAGGAAAACTTCCTGCCACTGAGGATGTACAAGAGGGCCCTGGCTCCCAGGAGGAAGAGCCTGGACATGGAGTGATGCCTCGACTCAGGAAGGTGGCACCAGCAGTAGGTATGGAAAGTATGTGTGGTGGGATTGCAGAAAGAGCTATAGAGGGAAGAGGAACCTAGGACAAGCTAAAAATAAGGATACTCTCCTCACCCTGGGAGCTGCGGTGCAGTAGTCCAGCTGCAACACATTTGCCACCGAGGGCCATGAAGCAGCTGCCATTGTCCAGGCTGGCATTCCAGGTGGGCTGCCTGTGATGCATCAAGCAAACTCTGCATTCCACCAACCAGCCTTTCAACATGACCCTGGACGATGGCAGTGATTTCACCAACCGTTTTCCCACCAAGTACCAGCAGGTCCTGTTAGGCATTCAAGACATCTCTGAGAAGTTCACGTCTGGAGTCCGCACCTATTGCTTCTTCAGGGGAGAAGCCTCCATCAGCATAAACAACTGTCATCAAGAGCAAGTTTGACAACCTCCACAGCTGCCAGAAATCCCTCCTCGATGGGATCAAGCAGGCCACAGATGTGGTGATTTCAAGCAAGGTGGCAACTGGTGGCAGGTTTTGGTGATATGGGTGAGGGCTAAGATGTGACCAAGGCTTAAGGGGTACACCTTCTATAAGACCTAAACAAACATTCCCTACAGCATATGGGCCATGTTATGTAAATTCCAGTATAAAAACAAACAGTGAACTGAGGTTTCTCTTTAATTATAACCAATTCTTTAGTTATTACTGTCAATATAATTGCTTGTTCCCTAGATACTGGCTACTGACTTAATGACTACATAATTACTGGTTAAAAATATACCCATACATTATTTCATTACTATTATTATCTTAATCTAGGGAGCATATTTTTCCTTCAAGAAAAGCAAGATATATTAGGAAGCACAATAGAGGGTAACACACACACACATACACACACACACACACAATTCTGTATAAAGAATTCACAGTTGATTATCCCAGGTAGATCATCTCTGGATGTTGAAAGTCAAATCTTATTGACAAATTCGTAGTGATCTGTCATCTCTTTGACTTAATTAAGCACTTTGTTTACATAAAAGGGATGCTGCAGAGAATGGAAGACAAAACTTTTAAATCTAAAATATAATTCCCTATTCTTAGGTAAAATACAAATTAGCAATTGTGCTTCAAGGGTCAAGTTTAGACTTCTCCTAGTCTTTTATATTGTTTTGGGAGGGGAAAATCCCCATAACTAGCTAGCTCTTTATCATGTTGGCAGTTCATCTTTATCCCACGCTGGGTAGTGCAATGAAAGGGGAAAGTGGGGAACTTTAGAGGACCCTTATTTTCGTGTAATAAATGAAACATTTCCCAAAGTTAAATACCAATATTCCAGGAATTACCAACCATGTTTGATGATCAGTGTCATGCTTCAGTTAGATTAACAGCCTTAATTGCCTCTTTTGAGCCCGAGAGTTTGAGGACATTTCAATGACTGCTGTGCTACGACCAAGAAGTTAGCAAAGGTAGCAGGGCAGTTATGAGTCAATGATAACCAGATATGGAATCAAACTTTTTCATCATCTCTTCTGGAAGCTTTACAGTGTCCATTAAGTGAATAACTTGTCATTTCAGCAATAGTCAAAAGCATTTACTTATCTTTACAGATGTACATATTTTCATCAGATATCTTTTATTAAATCCATAAAAATTGTGGCAAGCCCATAACAATGAAGGTGTTCTTAAATTTTTATCAATGTTCAAACATCTACAGCTGATTTCATGAAAAAATTCCCTAGTTCCATTGTGATTACTCTAAATATTATATTAATGCATACAAGGCTTTTTTCATGAGCTTTTAAATAACCTTACAATATTAGAAAGCTATTCAAATTAAGGCTATTTCTGTTTGTGACATCCTCTTACTGAAGGGTCGTGGGGAAGGAGACGAGCCAGTCAGTTTGCAGGGTAGCAACGATGAAACATACAACTATCCTCTACTTCTTAAATGCTTCCTCCCCACCACTCCACTATCGTAATCGCAATTCTACCTTATAAATCTGGCTGGACCAGAGGGTGTACACTGGTACAGATAGGAACTGGAAACACAGGGAATCCAGGACAGATGACCCCTTCAGGATCAGTGGTGAGAGTGGTGATACCTGGAGGGTGGAGGGAAGGTTGGGTAGAAAGAGGGAACCAATTACAAGGATCTACATTTAACCTCCTCCCTGGGGGATGGACAACAGAAAAGTGGGTGGAGGGAGACATCGGACAGTGTAAGATATGACAAAATAATAATATTTGATAAATTATCATGAGTTCATGAGGGAGGAGGGCAGGGAAGGAGAAGGGAAAATGAAGAGCTGATACCAAGGGCTCAAGTAGAAAGCAAATGTTTTGAGAATGATGATGGCAACAAATGTACAAATGTGGTTGACACAATGGATATATGTATAGATTGTGATAAGAGTTGTATGAGCCTCCGATAAAATGATTTTTATAAAACCTTAGTAGATATGAAAAATAGTTTTGTGAAAGTGAGTGTGTGTATGATAGCTATATAAAAGAATGGGAAAAATAAAGTAACAAACGATGACTTTCCCATTGGGATTATTGCCTTGCCATTAGGTAGAAGGGGGCTTTGTCAACTCAAACAAATCAACAAAATTACTCCAGGTGGTTTACATAGTAATAGGTAGGATTTAGTTTGAAATGGTTTTGCAAATGACATTGCCCAGAGCAGTAAAATTAAGCTCCAAACGAATACTGCCATCAAGTTGATTCCAATTTATAGTGACCCTACAGGACAGAGTAGAACTGACCCTGTAGATTTCCTAAACTGTAACTCATGAGGGGCGTCAAACAGTCGGATCTTTTTCCTGCAGAACGGCTGGTGAGTTTGAACTGCTGAGGTTAGTAGCCCAAGACATAACCACTATGCCCCAGGACGACCAGCAGTGAAAGCAGGACCCCCCCCATGTTTCTCTGAGGCTGTTGCATCAAGCCAATCTATTAATAATAAACTTGTCTGTGTCACTAACATTTAATGTTGCTGGTCAGTTTATACGTTTAAAAAAAGCTGTGGTTTTTAAAAAATTATTCATTTTAAACTAAACCATAAGTGATATGAAATTAGTTACACTCTAATTATTAACATAGATTATTGGGCATGTTCATTAATGAATGGCAAGGTATTGATACTCAGTTAACCAATCTTTCAGTTATCTATCACAGTGCTATAAAAAAAAAATCATTGTTTAGCCTAAAGAAGTAAAACCAGAAGTACACCTGGGAGAAGAATGTTTTGAAGCATTTACTGAGGAAAATCAAAGGTTACAGCCTTCAGTATGGATCATACCTCAACATAAAGAAAACAAAAATTCTCACAACCGGACCAATAAGTAGCATTATGAAAAATGAGACAATATTAAGTTGCTAAGAATATAGGCTTTCCCCCCCTGATTTTCATGTTACAGATAAAAAATGGAGACAAAAATAATTGTGCTAATATTTTAGGGTTATATGACCGCTGATGCGGGCTGGGGCTAGAACCCAGGCTTTCTAGTGGGCAGCTCAGGGATCTTTTCTTTACCACACTACTTCAACCCTGCGTGGGTGTTTTATCAAGAGAAAGTCTGGTAGAAATATAAAAGCACTCCTCTCTTGGCTAGAGGTCAGAACATTTGTTTGTTTAAGTAATAAAAACTATTAAAGAAGACCCTGCTTAAAATACAACCAGCACTGCACTAATGCTTAATGCTCAATACCTTTTCTAAGCTGAACAAAACCTCAATGCATTAAGTGATATCACTTTTTCCACTTATGGAGGAGAAAAATGAGACACAGAAAGTTTATTAGCCCAAAGTCATGTAAAGAATGCGGACATTTACAAAGATCTAGACTAGAAAGGTAATTCTTATTTCTTTTAAATGTCTATTCTAAATCGAACAGATCCTTTTCAAAACGAATGACTTCATTCATTGCTTCTTAAGCCTAGTTACATGATAATTCACTGGGATTGAAATCACTTCATAAGAAACAAGTACATAAATCTACATTAGAGGCAGTGATGGAGTGGCTGCTCAGGATGCAAAGCTAGCAGAACTGGTTCTATTTTTTATATTTATTATTAATTGGGAGTTAATATATCATATTATTAAACTAGCAAAGCTGGTTCTATTTTTTTAACTTATTAATTGGAAATTAATACAGATATCATGCCATAGTTCAATCACGTCAAGTAGTATTGTACAATTGCTACCACAATGTCTCCAAACATTTTTTTAATTCCTGGACTCGCTGACATCATCTCCCTTTTAATATCCCCTACCCCCACCCCACCCCACCTGAAACCCTTATTCTACTTGCTGTCCCTGTAGGTTCATCAATCCTCGGTTTCATATACTGAAAAATGGAAAAGCATATAACGCAATATCAAGAGGGTGAGCCTAAATGACATAACACCTCTGAGATATACGCTAATATGAACAATTGATATATTGATTGTTGTAAGAGCCTCCAATAAAATTATAACTATACATATATAAATAAAATGTTGAAAACCAGATCGGGTATAGCATGCATCAGAGTGGGGATCCACTGACAATGTTTCACCGTTCAAGTCAGATTTATCCCTTTGATCTTCTATAGCCATCGCTCCACTGCACTCTGCTTAGTGACCACTTTCCTCCCACCCCTCAGTTATCGATAGAGGGAGATCACCAGAGGCTTATTTCCTATGTAGTTCCCCCAAATGTAACTTGGGCTCCCACTGTCATCATAACCTTCTGCAAACCAGATTCTCACTACTTGGGTTCTGATACTAATCCCTCCTTCGACTTCAGATTATATGATTTACAATCCTTTGGTGACTGATGTTGGTGTGCTTCTTCCAGGTGGACTTAGTTGACATCTCACTTAGATGACTGCTTGTTTAGAGACAAGCATTTAAGACCCCATACACTATTTTATCAGATAGCCAGGCACTATCTAAATTTCTTTGCAACATTTTGTTATAGCACCCATATCTTCTGTATTCCCTACCTGAAGGGAAGTATCAAGCAGGACCATGATGTAAGAATTAATTGTTCTTAAATTGGAGCTAGGATATAATGGGAGCCCAAAACCCATTTCTGAATCTGTTTTTGTTTGTTTGTTTTTATCTGCTTTTGGATCCCTTTCAAAACCTCTTTGTCCCTGTGGAGCATAACAAACTTCTATTACTATTGTCTTTGATTAGCCCTTGGTACTAATTTTTTAAAGCCCCGTTGAAAGAGGGATTGGACCAATGTAGGCAAACTCCATATTACAGTACCTGAATTATTCACTTGTACAGAATCCTTTTGCAGCTGGATCCTGTTTACACAAACAATGGGGGTTAGCCGTCATGGAAATTTACAATACTAATCACTGAGAATTTCAGTCACAGGTTGGCCAGAATAACACGTATCTTAATACAGCACATAGGAGAGGGCTTCGATGTAGCAACACCATGTTTGTCCTCCTCCCAACTGTCTTCCACTCCATAACACCATCCATGTATTTTCCGACATAAGTCCTCTGGTTACAAGTGTGTCTGAGGTAGTGTCCAGTTCACTCAATAGTTTCTGCATCGGATCCTAACACGGCATCTGGAGAACGCCGTGCACCTTGAAGAGCCAGGATTCAGTGTCCCAGTGTTCTAAGGCACGCATTCCAGTTTCCCAGGATGCACCCAGAAGCCCGGGTCAATGTGGTCCATTTGATGCATACCACCCAAGACTTTCCCCGCTTAGGGTCTCCCAAAGCATTTTCAGTCATTCTTCCCCCTAACTAATTGGTTGTTCCTCCCTCTTCTTCTACCAACAGACATGCATTTGTGTTCCAGATGTGTCTGCTCCTTTTCCCCTCTCCTGACCTGTTTTTCCATCAGTATCCCTCATCCCTCTGATAGGGCTGTCTACCTGACTGGGATGGGGGAGGGGAAGTGGAAGGGTGTTACAGAGGGTGGGTGTAGGAGAACCTCATTATATCTTTGCATGGCAGCGACTCTGTAGAAAACATCCCCTTCCCCTCCCTTGATCAAATTTGATCCCAACTGATGTGAGGTGCCCTCTGGCAAAGCACCCTTCAAAATACTGACCTAGAGCACATGGCGTATGGCTCATTGACACCAGTCATGCTTTCTACCAGGCTGTCTGAACCCACTGGTCAGCAGACTGGATGCCCTACAAGCCTGAGCTCGTACCTGTTCTGCTGCTTGTTTCCAATGTCCAAGAGATTTTATGTTGCAACACCTTTACCCAAACCCAGGGTGCTATATTTATAGAATATGTACTCCTAAGCTCTTTGAAAAACAAAGGAATATAAGTTCTATATGTCAGAGATAAATATTAGTGGCTATGTAAAATGTGTTCTCCAGATAATACAGTTCTGCAATTCGTCACAGGCAACGTGCATATCTATTATTTATGTGTTAGATAACTTAGAAAGGGGATGTATGCTTATCTCAACCCTTAAATGGAAATTTCAACTTCACGCCTTCTGAATACAGAGAGGAAACATGCCATTTTTAATGGGATATTAAAAATTTCATTCTACAGAGCTGGAAGTGATGCTTAAGTAGCTTCACCTCTTGCACCTAATTACAGTAACTATCTATGCTCCCAAACATCTAAATGTGCATTTTCCATAAAGCCGCATGTCCCATTCACCCTTAACCACTCACATAATTGGCATGTGTTTATTTTACGGATTTATTGTTGCTTTTAAATATGAGTACACTTGTATGTTTCCTCTTCTGTACATGTGCCTCAAAGACAAATCATATTTAAAACCACACAGAATCTAAAACAGAACTTAATGAAGCACAACATTGTCTTATAGATTGACAGTGCTGCTGAAACTTGGTGTGTCTGGTTCCAGGGCACATTCCTAGGCATTAAGAAGGTACAATAGAGTTGAAATTTTAAATGGCATGTTATTTCATCACATATCTTAATTCTGGGCATGTATGAAGTGTCTAAGCAAAGAATTCTCAAGTCATTGTATGATTAATCATAAAACCTGATTATCTCAGCAGAATTTTTTAAATTATAAAACTAGATACTTACAAAGTAGTAAAGATTCATTTGTTAAGTAGCTGCAAAAGAGCTACACCTACCCTGTTTTTAGGTCTTTGGAAGATAGAACTTACATTACAGTTATATTATTCATAACCTGCATGACTGATTCCACGGCAACCAAAGCACTGTATCTAAAGCTGCTTCCTGAAAAACCCAATTTCTAATAAATGGTTGATTTATATAAATTAAGATGCTCATAAAATGCCTTAAAAGTTTCTTTAACTATAAGGTGACAGCTTAAATCTCTGATTATTCATACTAGAGCACCATCTCTCAGGCCTTACAACAAGCTTCGAATGGATGCTAACAGTCATGTTAAAAATGTTTTCTTTTAGTGTATTCTGAGAAAAGTACATGCATCAGAAGTTTATTCTTTGTTATTTTGAATTATATCACTTAACTTTGCTCAGTGTGTGTAAAATTCTGAAGTCGGCAGTGAAATGACTTTCCTCCAGATGACAACGGACACGGTTATTTGCCCACATTTACCTTTAATTGTCCTCGTATCCGAGGAGGCCCTAAGATGCCTAGTAAGGGGCCAGAGGACCACCTGAGGAAAGCAGGCCAGTCGCAGGTGACTGACTGTGAAGACAGTACCCACCCACACGAGCTCGTAGGCACTGCTGGATCAATCCCACCTTAACCCTCTTGGACGTATATCCTCCTTGAATTGTCGTTTAACCACCTGACACTAATGTGTAGTCCTGGAACCTAAAGAGACTCATGACAGACAGTTACTATTTCAGTTGAATAAACACGATTTCAGTTTATTCAACCAATAAAGAAAGTTGAACGATGCCACAGCCCTAGGCCTCTGAATGCATGCCTATTGCAATGCCTAACATTTATTATTAGGGATCACTCAGTCATGAATAGTAAGTAGTAGAAGTTAATGCATTATCACAGGACTGTTGATTTATCGTTCAAGAAATAAAGGCTCACTGAGCCAGGAAACATATGTTATGAGAGTCATGTGCTGGGCACTGTACAAGCCATTAGAGAGTTAGGATATAGAAGGAGAGGTTCTTATCCTTTATCTCTACTTTATCTCTCTGTGCTTTTGTTCTTTGAAAGGAATTCAGTACAGGACTCAAAGAAATCCACTCTACTCTTATTTTAGGATGTAAGAAATATATAAATAATAGCTTTGACTTTAAATAGAAACTGACCTATAAAATCCAGGTTGCTTGATGTCTTAGTATGTCAGGTTTATTGAAGAAATCTAGTAGAAAAAATTATCTGTCCCCATTGTTTAAAAAAAGTTTATCTAACATGACAAAATAAATTGGTCATTGGATTAAAAATCCACAATCTTAGTTGGTGATACTGGCCATATGTTAGGTCAACAAATCTTCTACAATGTGCCTGACAGTGCGGTACAAAGATGAGGGAAACACCATAAAGATAAAAATATGCTTTCAGTAAGGAAATCCGAAAAAGTGCTGGAGGACTCAGAGGTGCAAGGTCACACTTAGAACAGCAATAGCAATAGTAGTAGCAATAGACAATTGTTATTGCAACCTGAGTCAAGGGCGGATCTTCTCTGTAGTGTCACGAAGTGATGCGCCAAGGGGCTAGTGAGTGTGGATTGGCCTCTTCCGGTGCTTTATGGAAGACACAGAGGGCAGCCTCAGAGGGCTAGTGGTGGGGTGGTGGGTGCCGCTGAGTTGGTTCCAACTCACAGTGACCCTGTGTACAAAGAAGAAAACATTGCCTGGTCCAGCGCCAACCTCACCAATTTTCTTATGCTTGAGCCCATTGTAACAGTCACTACGTCAATACATCCTACGAACAGTCTTATTTTTCACTGCCACCTCCCGCTCCACTTTACCAGACCTGGTGTTCTTTCCCAAAGACTGGTCTCGCCTGATCATATGTCCTAAGGAAGGAAGAGGAAGCCTCACCATCTTTGCCGGTAATGTGCATTCTGCCTGTGCTTTTCCCAAGACAGGCTTTACTGTTCTTTTGGCCATCCCAGGTAATTTCTATATTCTGCCCCAGCACCATAATTCAAATGCGTCTACTCTTTGGTCTCCCTTAGTCAGTGTCCAACTTTCACATGTATATGAAGTGAATGAAAATACTACGGCTTGGATTAGGGGCACCTTAAGCCTCAAAGTACTTCCTTGCTTTTCAATACTTTAAAGGGGGTTTGTGCAGCAGATTTTTCCAAATGAATGCATACTTTGATCTCCTGACTGCGTTGTCCATGATCATTGATCATTCATCCAAGAAAGATGAAATCCTTGACAAAGTCAGTCTCGTAGCTGTTTATCATGATGTTACCTATTGGTCCAGTTGTGAGGATTTTGGTCTTTCCATTGAATTGTCATCCACACTGAAAGCCGCAGTCATCGGTCTTCATCAGCAAGGGCTTCAAGTGTTCCTCGCTTTCAGCAAGCAAGGTTGTGTTATCATCTGCATTATCACAGTGGCCTTCCTCCAATCCTGATACTGCATTCTTCTTCACATAATCCACCTTCTCTAATTATTTGCTCATCATGTAGACTGAATAAGTATGGCGAAAGGACAGAACTCTAAAGCACATCTTTGCTGATTTTAAACCAAGCAGTATAAGCTTGTTCACACAACTGTCTCCGGATCCATGTACAGGTTCCGCATGAGCACAATGAAGTCTTCTTCTCAAGGCTATCCACAGTTTATTATGGGCCACACAGTTAGATGCCTTTGCGTAGTTAACAAAACACAAGTAAACATCTTCTGGTGTTCTCTGCTTTCAGCCAAGATCCATTTGACATCAGCAATGATATCCTTTAATATATATCCTCTCTGAATCCAGACAAGTGCCCTGGCAAAATACAGCTGCAATTGTTATTGGATAATCTTTATTAAAATTTTACTTGCACGTGATGTTAATGATATTGTTATATAACTTTTGCATATTCTGTCTAATCACTTTTGGGGGGGATGGGTAAATACGAATCTCTTCCACTCTGTTGGCCAGGTAGCTAGCTTCTAGATTTTTAACATACAAAAATGAGTGCTACCAGTGTGGTCGGTTTGTTGCAACATTAAAATTGGTATTCCATCAATTCCTGGAGTTTACTTTTGGCTAAAGCATTAGACTTCTTCCTTCAGTACCATTGATTCTTGATCACATGCTATTTCTGGAAATGGTAAAATGTCATTACTTCTTTTTGGTACAGTCGTTGTGTTATTCTTTCCATCTTTTTAATGCTTCCTGCATCATTCAATATTTTCCCTGCAGAATCTTTTAATATTGCAATGCAAAGCTTGATTTTTTTCTTGAGTTCTTGCAGTTTAAAATATCCTGAGCATGTTCTTCCTTTTCGGTTTTCTACATCTAGGTCTTTGCACGTATCATTATAATACGTTACTTTGTCTTCTACAGCTGCCCTTGGAAAATTTCTCCTAAGCTCTTTTACTTCGTCATGCCTTCCTTTTGCCTTAGCTACTTTACAACAGAGAGCAGGCTTCAGTCTCTTCTGACAGTCACTCTCGTCTTTTCTTCCTTTCCTGTCTTCTCGATGACTGTCTGCTTGCTTTATGTATGACGCTCTGGCGGAATCCCACAGCTCATCAAGACGTTTGTCTTCAGTGCTCCATGCACCAAATCTGTTCTTAAGATCTTCTAGATCCTCATGAGGACCTAATGTCGGGGGTTTAAGTGGAGAGAAAATGTTTTGAGAATGATGTACAAATGCGCATTACACAATTGATGTGTGTATGGATTGCGATAACAGTTGTATGAACCCCTAATAAAATGTTTTAAAAAAAAAAGATGTTCTAGAAAATCAGGTGAGATACGCGTATGGTCATATTTTGGCTCTTGTGGAGTTGCTTTCATTTTCCTCAGCTTCTACCCAAACTTGCATGTGAGCAATCGGTGGCGCGACCCACAATCAGATTCTGGCCTCGATTTGGCTGCTGATATTGAGCTTTTCCGTCGTCTCTCCCTAGAGCTATAGTCAATTTGATTTCTGGATATTCCAGCTAGAGAAGTTCATGTGTATTATAGTCACCTCTTGTGTTGTTGAAAAAAGCTATTTGATATGAGCAAGTCATTGGTCTTGCCAAATCCTATCATGCTATCTCCAGCTTCATTTATATTACCAAATACTGTATTTTCCAAATACTTTTCCTTCCTCTTTGTTTCCAACTTTTGCATTCAAATGGCCAACAATCATCCATACATCTTGATTGTATGTTTGGTCAATTTCAGACTCAATACATTGATACAATTATTTAATTTATTCATCACTATCTTTAGCAGTTGGTGCAGAAATTTGAATAATTGTATTTCCTTGTATGTGTATAGATATTATCTGATCACAGACATCATTGTACATCAAGATAGGTCGTGAAATGTCCTTTTGACGATGAATGCAAGCAATTCCTCTCAAATCTGCCAATCCCAGCTTAGTAGACCATGACTTCCTGATTCAATTAGCCAATGCCTACCTGCTATATCAATCTTTATGTATTTCATTTCATTTTGAGGAATCCTAATTTTTCTAGATTCATACTTTGTACATTCCAAGTTCCAATTACCAGTAGATATTTGCAGCATTTTCCTCTCATTTTGAGTTGTGACCATTAGTAAATTAAGCAGTAGAAGCCATTCTAATTCAGTGGCCATGAATTCAATGATCTGGGGGAGGTTATCAAGTGGCACATCTGGCAACATGAGTGACGGAAGTATTCTAACTATAAGACTGTATGGAAGTCTCCCTGCCATTTACTCTGCTGCTGGTAGGAATAAACATATTCCACATTCAGAGTACTGAAAACATAAATTGCGCCTGAAACCAAAACAAACAAAAAAAGAAGGGTCAACCCAACTAGTTCTGTCCCAAGAAAGAGATGAAACCCTGAGTATTTTCCATAAACTACTAAAACCTTGATATCCTGACATTTGCATTGCTCATATATGAAGATGAATCATGAACTTGGAGGTGCCAATCATCACACAAGAAAACTGTAGTTTTTCTGAGATTAACTGGAAGCTTGATAAATTCGGTCATATCATGTGTATTGCTTAAAGACCTTTACAACTTGGTTAGCTCCTTGTACTTCTTTATAAACTGCATTTTGCTCCCACCCCCCACCTCCTTGATTCTGAGTCTTTCACTGCTTTATAAGGAGCATAAGGGGAAATTTTTATATACACCTAATCCTCATTTATCAACTCTCTTATCATTTGACATTTTGCATTTATGACAATAGTAAAAAATTATGATTCCATTATTGTACACATTAATGATGTACATCTTCCCATAATAAATACCATAGTGTAAAGTGAGAGTGTGGCTGGCTGGAGTGAAACTTATGCATCAACTTGGTTGAGCTGTAATTATCATTGGTTTGGTAATTATGGAGTGAAACAACTTGGCAGTTGTGTAATGGTGTAGTCATTCTCCATTTTGTAATTTCAAATGATTATCCTCCACTTTTGTATGACACTGACTTTCACATGGTCTTGGAACTTAACCTTACTGATACAAGAGTACTGGGTGTGTATGTATGTGTATATTTCACACAGATATTTTTGTGGGGATATTTATATGTAAGTGCACAAAATACGTGTTTATTTGTATATATGTATCTTTGAGGATGCATGTATTTCATTTGCATAAAGAAACCGTGGAAGAATGTAGACGTATAAAAACTGTTACTGATTTGGAGCACAGAAGCAATGGGATGATTGGACCAGTTAGAGGTATGACATTTTTCACATAGTTTTGAGCTTCGAATATTGGGACTTATTTATGTTTAAAGTTTTAAAAATTGTAAAAACTTTAAAACCTGTGAGGTACATACTAAAATTATGAGTACTTTGAATATGAGCAATCTGGGGCAGAGAAAAACATGGTAACTTCCTACGGACTTATCTCGTAAGTGAAGGGAGTCAGAAGAATTTCAGTGGCCATAATGTGCAATGGAGTGGCCCCTGCAGAAACAAGAGCACAGAGAAGAAGAAACTAAAAGATCTGAAAATGTCTTTGGGCCACTTAAGAAATCTGTGAAAAGGGTGTGAGTAACACCACTCAGAGGGAGATGAGAGAGTTGTGTGCAATGACCCTGGAAGCTGTTAGAAATGACTTGTTATCTGTTGGGTGTGTGGAGGGGAAGAGACATACGGGTAATTACTGTCCTGTGGCTGAAACACAGAAGAATCACAGGACCCCAGAAAGGACAGGGGAAGCACGGGTCAAGCAGTCTTCCGAGAGGACTAAGACTGAGAGAGAGTTCC
>NW_022103896.1:84815687-84818143 GCF_000313985.2 Echinops telfairi | reverse complement strand
GCCCTTCAGTTAATCCCATTTGTGTTTATGGGCCAGGCTGGCACAATAAACTATCTCAGATGCTTTGAAAGATGATGATAAGGGATGTAATTTCTAACAAATAGCTCATCTGCAAAATACCAGTACACAAAAATTATTCTTTAATGAATCAAAAATGTATTCTTATCAATCATAACTATGGGAAATGATGTATACTATTTTCTGAGCTAGTTTTTAATTATTTAATATATGTCTTTGTGTTTTGAGGCATTTCTGTGCTTATCTAAAGAAAGCAATATAATCTATGAAGTAAATGTACTAACTATTCTCAGAAAATAATAATTTTAGAAAGCAAACAACGGATATCAAAAATACCACCAAAGACTTAAAAAAAAGCTATTAGATAATACTGACAGGAATCAGAAAGTTCATTGCTAAAGAAAGAAGATTTGAGAAACACTGACCTTCTGAAGACTGACAGTAAAAGTCTGAGGTGCATATCCAACCACCTACACTGGCTCTTTGCCAGTGAAAAAGCATTTAACATCTGCACAGTTAGAGGAATACCTGAATTTGTTTGTCAGGAAACATTGCTACCTTGGGTGTTCTATTTTCTGTTCTCTGCCTGGAATGTTTCCAGAGAGCTCACTGTGTAGTCTAGCTTCCAGATTAAAACAAGGGTAATCAATATCGAGAGAAGGCAGTGAATGTTCATGTGTCATGAATGCCTGTATTAGTTTCCTACTGCTTTTATAACACACTCCTACAAATTTAGTGGCTTAAAAGAGCACAGGTTTATGACTTTCAAGGATTTTGGTCAGTAATTTGTCATGGGGCTTCAATAGACTAACACTGAGATAGCGGCAAGAATGCGTTCTTTTTGTATACTCTAGAAGTGAGGATGGTAACATTTCACATACTTTTGACATCTTGTCAGGCGAGACCAGTCCCTGGAAGAAGAGATCATATGTGGAGAAGTGTAAGGAAGACCCCCAACGAGATGAAGCGGCACTGTGGCTGCAGCCCCGGTTCAAACATCACACTGATTGTGAGGACGAGGCAGGACCCGCCGTGTGTCACTCTTTTCAAAATAGGATCACAATGAGTTAGACCCACTCGACGGCACCTAACAACAACAACAGAGAGAGAAATGTGTATCCTTGTTTTTTCTGGGTTTTAGAGGCTGTTATCATTCCTTGGTACATTATCACTGAGACAAAACCAATTAATATAGCCCTACTAGCTATAATTCCTTATGTAATGTATTAAAATCTAGACCCTGCCTGTGGCTAGGATCCCATTTGGGAGTTAATTCTCTGTGACAAGGAGCTATGGTATTGTTGTGGTTATGAGTTTAGGCTATTAACTTGGAGGCCAGCAGTTTTAAACCACCAGCCATTCCTTGAGAGAAAGACCGGACTTTCTACTCCCATAGGAGTTACAGTTTTGGGAACCCACAGGGGCAGTTCTACCCTCACCTATAGGGTCACCATGAGTCGGCATTGACTCAGTGGCAGTGAATTTGGCTTGGTTTGGATTTCTGTTACAGGATTAAGGTGAGGATAAGTCCTAACCTTAGTAGAGGGAGTGACCAAGCAGCACCCTTGGTTTCTTTGGTGGCATCTCTCCACCCTGTTATTGTTGTTGTTGTTCGATGCTACGGAGTCAGTTCTGACCCATAGTGACCTTATGCACAACAGACTGAAACACCACAAATCTCACCATCCTCACAATGATTTCTGTGCTTTCGCCCATTGTTGCAGCAATGATTGCAGCATTGTTGCAGCTCCTTGAGGGCTTTCCTTTCTTCACTGCCCCTCTGCTTCACCACACGTGATATCTTTTTCCAGGGCCTGGTCTCCACAGACAGCATGTCCAAAGTATGTAAGACGAAGTCTTACTATCCTTGTCTCTAATGAGCACTCAGGCTGTACTTCTTCTAAGACACATTGGTTTTTCCTTTCAGCCATCCATAATATTTTCAATATTCTTCTCCACCACCATAATTCATATGCATCCATTCTTCTTTCTTCCTGATTCAATGTCCAACTTTCAAATGGCTTAGGAGGTAACTGAAAACGCCATGGCTTGGGCCAGGTGCACCTTAGTCCTCATGGTAACATCTTTGCTTTTCAGTACTAAATGGTATGATTTGAGACACCATCCTTCATTTTCCTTAGGGATGTGGTCTGCTCAAAGACAACCACACCTCCATCCAAGTATTCCTCAATGTATAAGAGAATCCACAGTAGTCGGAAGGGTATGCCCAAGATCACTGTCTGAAGTGCTAGGTGTCACCAAGACCACATGCCTCAGAGACTTTGGCATGAAGCTTTAGAGCAGCAGTGCCAAGACCATGGAGCACCTTCTCCTCATCTGGCCCAAGACCATGGAGCTGTGAGACAGAGTGAGAAGCAGGCTGGCTTCCTGGCCCATGGAGATAAAGGCCAAGGACTTCCCCCCGCCCCTTTTTTTTT
>NW_022103896.1:84812246-84815212 GCF_000313985.2 Echinops telfairi | reverse complement strand
AGAGGAAAGTTGTATTTCTCATCATTGTTACATCGCACCCTGACTGGCTCATCTCCTCCCCGAGACCCCTCTGCAAGGGGATCTCCAGTGAAAGGCCAAGGAATTTTATGGCTGACTGAGGAGCGGTGTTGCTGTGGACCAATGACTAGATCCTTAACTGTTCACTGATCCGGACGTGTGGTAACCTACTGACTTCACTGATAAACTCTTTTACTTGTAGGCATTGTTTGTGTGTTCTGTTTGGCTGTTGCAACGAATTACCAAACCCAGCTCAGAAATGGCGTGCTGGAGGAGGCACGGCTTGGCGTCAGAAGAGGCAACGGAGGATGAAGCATGGAGGCACGTATGACTCCTACCACGTGGCAATGGGAAACCCCAAGGAGGTCAGATATGTTCACAGCCACTGCTATTTATTGCAATCACCGGCATCTTCAAAACTAGCACCATCACATATTTCTCACGCTTAATCGATAGTTATGTTTCCTTTTCTTTCAGGACTCTCTCTTCCAATGTGAAGGACACTGTGCTTATGTTTCACCCACTCAGCTAATCCAGGATAATCTCTCTTTTCTAAAGTCAGATCATGATTGGCTGCAACCTGATTTCTTTTGCCATATAAACTAACATTGTTGTAGGTTCCAATAATTACAAAACAGACATCTTTAGAGGCCATTATTATGTCTAGCTGTCACAGGACTTTACATTGTAGACTAGTTAGTTCAACATACATCATCCAAGTGTAGTATATTTAGAACAGACTGTAAGCTTTTGAATAATATAAATATAAAGAAAATGAATATGGTTTAGAGAAGGAAAATACCTGTCTTTCTAGAAAATAGTAAGCTATTTTCACAATTCAAAATACATTCAGCATTATAAAATGGCAATGTTAGTATAAATTAAACTGCACTCTAAAAATTGTCAGAAATGTGGCAAAAAATAGATATTGATTAGGAGTAGAGTGAGAACTTCTTGCGGGCACAGCCCCTTTTTATTAGGGTTTTTTAGCTAACTAGGACTGAAATTTGAATTTGTAATAGTAGATATTTC
Source organism: Echinops telfairi (assembly GCF_000313985.2). Classification (NCBI taxonomy): domain Eukaryota; kingdom Metazoa; phylum Chordata; class Mammalia; order Afrosoricida; family Tenrecidae; genus Echinops; species Echinops telfairi. Next base: position 84,814,162 of record NW_022103896.1, on the reverse strand, counting down.
TACTGTAGACTACACAATTTTAAGTTCTTATTCAATTGAAAAGGCAGTTTAGTACGACTTTATCTGAAATCAATAAAGCATGCAGGAAAAAAATTATTTTGCACAATAGTACTTTTCTTAACACAGAAGGAGACTTGTCTTCAGCCTTGGTGCCCATACTGTTATTATGGTGTTTTGAAAGGATTTACTCTAATACTGGATTTTTGTCCAGCATTATGTTGGAAATAGGGAAACACAGAAGACCTTGAAAAAGTAATGAGTTGGTGACCTTCTGAAACTCTGAATTGATGACTTTCATATTGGCTTTGGCATTTACTGCTCAAATCAAATCTTTGAAAAGAGATGAAACCATCAATGGACATCATTGCCATTTCTCCTGCTTTTTCCAGGTTCAGCCCAGCAGCATTCAGAGGCAGTGAGCCAACTGAGAAAACCACACGCACAAAGGCTCAAAGAGCCACACAGTCCACCTCAATGCAAAGGTAATGGAGTTTTATATTTGTGTCTATATTTAACTACATATAAAACCAACAGCAACCCGGTGCCAGGTTTAAAGACTTTAATCATGTCAATATTTCAAAAAACCCATATGAAAAATCTGACTATTCTTCCCAAAGTCTACAAAATCAATATACAACTTGTCTCCAAGGGGGGAAAAGCTTAATCAAAGAACAGTTGCAAAGGAACATTTTTTTGTAAGTATCCAGTTCCAAAAAGCTCATTAAGAAGTGATCTATCTCAGAGCACAAAGGAGCCAACAAGGGGGGGGAAGAGGAATAAAAAAAGAGTGAAGCACATCCTGGCTCACCAAGCCCTGAGGATAATGTTTCTGCTCAGAGTGGCAATGGACCGAGACCGGCCTCACCACGGGACACAGTGTTCCTCACTGACCCATAGCACCATTGGGGACAACACTAGAGACACAAGGCGGGATTTGGGCCCGCCCTCAGCCCACTACACTGAAGCCAGCCACTGGGGGCATGCAGCAGAGCAGCGGAGGGAGCAGAGCAATAAAGTTCCCAGGGATAGATGTGAGGCCAAGGCATGACACCCCAGGAGACTCGACTGGAAAGCACTAGTGAAGGACAACAAATAAACCCTGAACTATTTATAGTTTTTTTGTGTGTTGTTGCTGTTGTAGCTATTGTTTTACTTTTTATTGTTGCTTCTTGTACTCAGTATTGTGATGGTAAATATTGTTGTTGCTGCATGTCTACCTGGAAGGGATAGGCGGGATAAACAAGCTGGAAGAGAGAACAACGGGATGACAGTTCCGGGGGGACATGGGAGAGGCGGAGGTGGGGGAAAGGAAGTTGGTGTTAACAAACCCAAGGACAAGGGTACAACAAGTGAACCAAAATCAGTGGCAAGGAGGCTGTGAGAGGCCTGGCAGGGTTGGATCAAGGGCAATGTAATCGAGAGGAACTCCTGAAACTCAAATGAAAGCTGAGCATGATAGCGGGACAAGAGGAAAGTATCAATGTCCAACTTTCAAATGGCTTAGGAGGTAACTGAAAACGCCATGGCTTGGGCCAGGTGCACCTTAGTCCTCATGGTAACATCTTTGCTTTTCAGTACTAAATGGTATGATTTGAGACACCATCCTTCATTTTCCTTAGGGATGTGGTCTGCTCAAAGACAACCACACCTCCATCCAAGTATTCCTCAATGTATAAGAGAATCCACAGTAGTCGGAAGGGTATGCCCAAGATCACTGTCTGAAGTGCTAGGTGTCACCAAGACCACATGCCTCAGAGACTTTGGCATGAAGCTTTAGAGCAGCAGTGCCAAGACCATGGAGCACCTTCTCCTCATCTGGCCCAAGACCATGGAGCTGTGAGACAGAGTGAGAAGCAGGCTGGCTTCCTGGCCCATGGAGATAAAGGCCAAGGACTTCCCCCCGCCCCTTTTTTTTT
>NW_022103896.1:84808920-84811216 GCF_000313985.2 Echinops telfairi | reverse complement strand
AGTGACTATTCCATAGGCTTTCAATATCCAGGGAATTTTGCATAGGACCACAGTACTACCATAGATTCCATGCACACTGACTAACAGTTTTCCATGTGTACATTTCAGAGTACACTGTCAAACCCTTGTTTGTAAACTCAGGGCAAAAGTTCTGGACTTCCTTGTGTATACATATGAAGAAGTACCACCAGCAATGAAAGCTGAGAAGTTGTTTAAGAAACCAATGATAAAGAGGATCAAAATAAGTTTCCCCATGGTCTTGATAGGAGGATGGAGATGAACTGATAGACAAAAGTGGGCAGTGGGCCTCAGTTTCTGCCAGTAATTCTGCCATCTCGGAACAAAAGCTGCAGCATCATGAAGCAGCTATAATGGAATGATGAGAATACGCATGCATTGTGAAGAGTATAACCAATGTCACTGAACAATACCTATAGAAATGGTTGTATGGAACCCTAAACTGCAATGTGACCCTTCAGCAAAATTACATTAAAATGCTTTAAAGCAAGCAAACAAAAAAACACACAGAAAATCCTCCAGAGTGGTGTTCCCGGTTCTGTAAGTAGAGCCCAGGAAGGGAGGGGGGTGTACAGAGAAATAAACAGATTTATTTTTAATTTGTAAGATAGCATTTCACACAATTTAGATTGGATAAAGCACTTAAATTCACTTTTTTTCCACCCTCCAATTTAGAAAATCAATTTCTCCTATGTATTAGTGATGAGAACACACACACAACATAAATTAAAACAACTCTTCTACTCGGGTCTCACTTTTTCATAAAAGAAGGAATTAGCTTTACAAGTAGAAGTGTTTCGAGTTAAACTATTGACTAAGAATTTTAAAATATTGATTCCCAAACTTATATGTATAATCTGTATGCTGTACTCGTGTAACGTTCATCTTTGTAACAAAGTAGCCTGTAAAGGATCAAAAAGATCTCGAGGCATTGTTTATAGGAAGCTATCTGTGCCTGGAAGTAGTGAATAGGACTTGTGGTCATAGTGCCGGCAAGATCATAAAGCCAGTCTGGCTGTAGGGGAGCCATGAATGTAGTTAGCTAAAAGGCAATAAAAGGAAGTCTAATAAGCATCTCAATGTCAGCACACCACAAACAGAACCTCTGCTGGTGGGAGGGGGTCCCCAGCACTCAAGCGGGTCCTCAGGAGCGACTTTGCAATTGTGGAAAATATTAAAGACAAGCAGACGTACAGCAGGGGCACCAGGGCTCCTCGTCCCAGGTCAGGACAGAGAGAGAGAATATATTTTCCACTGGGTATATATAGTGGGGCTTACACATCTTTCAGAAGGCATGCAAGTCACGTAGCAACATAATACAAAGTCAATGGGTGACAATGAATTAGAGGGTAACTTAACAAACCAGCAATGGAAGTGAATCATTGTCTTGACCTAGTGCTAGTTGACCTCAATCCCCAGGGAGCCCTCCCCAGGGGGCTGCTACATTTATGGTGGGCTGGCTATAGAGAGGGTTACTGGAGGGACTATATCCAGACATAAGGATGTATATTAAGATTTATTTCTATCTCATAACCGTGAAAGTCTTCCCCCACCAGAGCTGGTTTTCCAGATCTGTAATTAGGAGCATGGATGATTGAGCTGCATTACATTCTCATCCAGTCCCTCAGTTTATCACAACTCCCTAATATCTCCACTCAAAAACACTTGTTCTTTCTGGAGTCCCCCATCATATTAAGGGATAATTCAAGATCAAACAACTGGATGCCATCCTGGTTCTTATCTATTTCTTATATTCCATATTCATTCCATCAAGAAACCCTGTTAACGACAAAATTAAATATATCCAGAATCAGACCATTTCCACCACTTCTGCTACTTAAATCTGTTCCAATCCTCCATCCCCTCTCCCTTATAATTACTACAAAAACCTTGAACCATCTCCACACTTCTACCTTTTCCATCCTGAAATCTACTATCAGCACTAAGTGGTCCTTTCAAAATGTACATCTGATCATGACTCACCTCTCCTTAAACTTTCAGACTGCTTCACTTACCCCCCTCAAAGCAAAAGACAGTCTTTGCCTGGGTCGAACTGAATTCAGTAAGTTCCTTATCTCCTCCTTGACAACCCTTTCTCATATGTCAGACACGCTGGCCTGCTCATAGCACGTGGAAGTACTGTCCTAAGTGCCCTGGCTGACACATCTCCACATGCTGCATACCTTATTCCCTTGTCTAAATGCCAGCTTCTTCCTCTTTTTTTAAATCGTTTTATTAGGGGCTCATACAACTCTTAGCACAAGCCATACATACATCA
>NW_022103896.1:84760845-84807383 GCF_000313985.2 Echinops telfairi | reverse complement strand
TTCAAGCCTTTAAGACCCCAGACGCTATACTTTTTGATAGCTGGGCACCATCAGCTTTCTTCACCACATTTGCTTATGCACCCATTTGTCTTTAGACATTTCTTTTTGCCTGTACTCATCATTGCTATGAGATCGTCGCTTCCTGCTCGCCTCCACAGTCATGTCCCTAGGAATCTATTAATCCATTTGCTGTCTCTACAGGTCCACCTAATCTGGGCATCATCTACAGAAAGACAATCATTCTTATCTGGTTTTTGCTTCCTTGTTTTTCTTTGTTATTGTGTCTGCAGTGCTAGAATAGTGACTGACATACAAAACGTACTTAATACATAAGTGTGGAAATATTACTCTCCAAAGTTTACTGGTTGTTAGGAGCTGAGGAAGGTGGTAAATAAGGAGTTACTGCTGAAGGGCAGGTATGATCATTAAAAAACCCTACTAGACATGAATAATAGTAATGGTTGCACAACATGGTGATGTAATTAACATCCATAAATTGTATATTTTTAAAAGATTTAAAACGGCCTCCTATTGTTTAGTGTATATTTGACAAAATATAATTTTATAGAATTTAAAATTTAAATAAAACTTTAAAAGAAAACACTTCAGATCATTTTATGTGTATGGAGTAGTTATTTTCTTTTAGGCTATCTAAGCATTTATATCCAATTTTTCCATAATTCTTTTTTTCTTTTACTTTTAACTACCATATTATCAGAGGTTGCAGATGGCAAGATAAAGATTTAGGTCACTCAGGTTTTGAAATGTCTCTGTGCTGGCATTGATTATGACACTAATATTAATCTTCAAAGTTCAGAATTTAGAGATTTTGTGTTTGTTTTTCTCTTTTATACATTTCATGATTATTTGCAAGCTGCATATTGCAAATTTTTATACAAAGTAGGCAAAAATCATATTTTCTGGACTGATGATTAATGTTTTGTAACACTGGGCATTAAAAAAATATATCATTGTCAGGAATATTAATGGTGCATACTATGCATGAAGGTCATTGCATGGTCAAGGGAAGATCTTAAAATAGCCAGCACTTTGATTAGCCCTGATTCCTTTTTTGTCTTCCTTTCCATGTATTCATTAATACTTCTCTAACATAACATTAGTCTTACACTGAGAGGTTTGTACAAATCAGCACTCTAATTGCAAATAAAGACCAGCTAAGTAAAACTTGTCTTGTCATCCAAAAGAAAGTATTGGTAAGGAGAAGTTTAAAAAAAAATAAGGGTAAAAGAAGACAATGAAATGAGTACAAAGGTTAAAGGCAACAGAGCCTTGTAATATCAGTAATAACACGAATTTATAAGTGGATACACAGATAGACACAATTTGAACAGATATAGGAGGGGGAATGTGACCATACCCACAAAGATGCAGATTTGACAGGGTTGATTTCTATATATGTCCTACCTATGCTGCAAATATCTCCAAGAACATGGTAGAGCAAACCGGGAACACAATTATTAAACGTTTTAGCCCTAACTAAACACCGTGAGGGAATATCATTGCTTGTGAGCCTAGAACCATAATCTCACAGTACAACAAAGTCAATTGGCATAAGATAGTCCACAAAGACAATGTTTTACATTCTACTTTGCTGGGGATCTCTGTACGTTAGGGTTGACTTGATGGCAGCTAGTACGAGATCTTCTAAGGGGCAACTATTGGTCTCTCTGTCTGGTCCAAACAAGAGTGAAGAAAATTAAAGACCAATGGGAACAATTAGTTTAATGTACTAAGGAAGCACATCCTTACATATCTAGTCTTTACACACCTTAGTCTAATGTACTAAGGAAGCACATCCTCTACAATCCTAAGACCAGAACTAGGTGGTTGGTGCCTGGCTATCACTACCAACTGCTCTGAAATGGGTTACATTGGAAGTTCCTGCATAAAGTGGGAGAATAACATGGAAAAAAAAAACATACTATGGAGAATGTACCAATTAAATATCATTAGACTAGGGTAAATTAAAAAGGTATATCATAAAGCCACAGGAATATTTACACAATGAGAACCCATTCTGGTGGTGTAGAGGTTATGCTGGGCTGCTAACCACTAGATCAGCAGTTTGAAACCATGGGAGAAAGATGAGGTTATCTACTGCCATAAAGAGCTACTGTCTCGGAAGCCAGATGAGCAGTTCTATTCTGTCCTATAGAGTAACTTTCAGTCAGAATTCACTGAGGGCAGTGAGTTTATTGTTTCTCAGCTTATCCTCCTTCCAGATCCATACACCTCTGAGGGTGCATTTCTCTAACCCCTGCTCCAAATGGTTTAGACGTCAAAACACCAGTCTTTGCATCCCTGAGGGATTCAAATCATGTTCCTTTGAAATGTTCTTTCTGTTTTAAGAACAAAGACAAGTCTGGAAGGGGCAAGTTCAGGGCTGTAGGATGGATGGCATAAGATTTTTGCAATAAAATTCTCCTAGGACTGTCCTTGCTACAATTCAAGAACGAGCAAATTTCTTGACCTTGTTCTCTTCAATGCAGAAGCATTCTAGTTGGTTAAAACTTCTCCATATTAAACCTCAGTCATTGTCCTGTGTCATTCAAGGGAAATGTATCAATAATAATCCCCTGGCAATTAAAATACAAATAAACGAACAAACCTCTCCACAAGTGAATGGCCTTGAATTTAACTGGCCCCACAGACCCCCTCGGTAGCCTGCTTTTTATTCTGCCGTTTCTTTCTGAAGGCCCCCTAACGAGACTAAGAGAAGTGTATTACTGTGAGCACTAGTCTTCTGCAGCCATCCCCTGGCTGCAGACTAGTTTAAGCACATCGTATTTGGAGTAAATACATGTATTTCTGAACTAGGACCGTAGTAGCAATATTCTTGAACTTACCCTTGTACAGATAAATACTCCTAAAGTGGAACCTTATTATCCAGGAAACAAATCATAAAACACGAGAGGCATTGTGGTGCTTGAAAAAGCACCACCAGTGCTCCCGAACAGTAGCTTAGGGGGTGCCTATGAAGTAGCATAGGCTGAGTCATATGAAATTGTCCTTTTCACAGACAAAAACAATTACGTGTGGACAATTTCGTTTGGTAAAATCTAATAACAATAATGTATGATATAAACGTAACTCACTAGAATAGATAATAAAAATATGACACAAAGCAGGAGTATGTTTACAGGAAATTGTAGCAGCACAGCAGCACATGAAATTCCTTGAGCAGGCTGGGGGAGGTTTTGCTAGAAGCTGTAGACTGCAATATGAGCATACCCTGCATTCTCTTGCCTCTAGTTACCCGAGACCTTGACTCTGGCAAGAACTCCAAGCAGCAGCCCCTTTGTAATTTCATTATGGTGCACACAGTTTAGTGCCTTTGCATAGTAAATAAAATACAAGTAAACATCATTGTGGTATCCTCTGCTTCAAACCAAGATCCATCGGACATCAAGGACACTCCTTGTTTCATGTCTTCTTCTGGATCCAGCCTGAATGTTTGGTGGTTCCCTGTCAATGTACTGCTGCACCAGTTGTTTAGTGATCAGTAAAAATGTACTTACATGTGATATCAATGGCATTGTTCTATAGTTTGAGCATTCTGTTGGGTCACCTTTTTTTGGACCGGGTACAAAAATAGACCTCTTCCAGACAGTTGGTCAAGTAGCTGTCTTCCAAACTTCCTGGCACAGAAACAAGTGAGTGCTTCTAGTGCTTCATCAGCTTGCTGACACATTTCACTTGGTATTCTATCAGTTCCGGATCCCTGCTTTTGCCTAATGCTTTCAGAGCTGCTTGGACTTCGTCCTTTAACACCACTGGTTCTTGCTCATATGCGATCTCCTTAAATGGTAGACTGTTGACTAGTTCTTTAGGGTAGAGTGACTCAGTAGTATTCTTTCCATATTCTGTTAATGTGCCCTGCCTCATTCAGTATTTTGCCTATAAAATCTTTCACTATTACTACTTGAGGCTGGAATTTTTTTTTCAGTTCAAGATATGCTGAACATGTCCTTCTTTTTCCATTTTTTAATTCTAGGTACTTGTACATTTTGTGACAATATTTGGCTTTGTCTTCTTGATATGCCCTTTGAAATGTTCTATTCAGCTCTGACTTCATCATTTCTCCCATTTGCTTTAACTATTCTATTATGAAGACCAAGTTTCAGAGTCTCCTCAGCCATTCATTGTCATCTTATCTTTCTTTCATGTCCTTTTAATAATAACCCTTTGCTCTCTTCATGAATGATCTATCATTATGGTCAATGCATTAAATCTGATATCAAGATGTCCTAGAAATTCAAGTGGGATAGACTAAACGTCGTACTTTGACTCTCGCGAACATGTTTTAATATTCTTCAACTTAATCGTGAGCAATTTACAGGTGAGAAATTGATGAGCTGTTCCCCAGTCCGCCCCTGATCTTTTTAGTTATTGATATTGAACTTCTCCCTTGTGTCTTCCCACAGATAGAGTCAATTTAATTCTGTGTATTCCATCTGGAGAAGTCCACTTTCTACCAAAGCCATTTTAAGTGGATGTAAGTTTCTGCAGCTTCTAGTAACCTCATAATGGGAATGAGTTTCTTATATCCATTAAACTGCAAAGTCCCGATTAATATGGCTAGGCCACAGTAATTTTCCAGTGAAAGCTTTTCAGAGTATTTTGTCCAGTGCCATGAGACTGCAAATGGTGCTATGCATTCCAAGGCTTAATGCAAGCAAATGAAAGCAGATAAGGAGGCTTTCTACTCCTACGAAGACGTACAGTCTCAGAGACCCACAGGGGCAGTTCTATTCTTTCCTATGGTGCTCCTATGAGTCAGAATTGACTCAGTGACAATGAATTTGGGTTAATCCAGTACTGCCCATGACCTGATGGTATTAAATACATTATTGTTAGGAATCTGAAATGTTTTAAATAAAAAATACTACTTAGATTCTTAGAAAAATATATTTTTTCTGAGTTTTACGATTGTAGCATGAGTCAGATATTGACTATCACCTTTTTTGAATAAACTTTTTCAAGTAACCTTCCCAAAATTTCATCTGTATAGAGACTCAAAATCCATGAATTGAATTGTCATATTATAAAATAATCTTAGTGATTTTAAGGATTACAATAGAAGTTATTCTGTAGTAGAGCTATTCTCTTGAAATAATTAATAACTAGTTACAGAATCTGAAAACAGATTTGCAAGTACAAGAATGTACTAAAACCAGAACAAAAATGCTACTAACCTCCCCTGTATGTACAAGGAAAAGAATTCATCCTTCTTGCTCTGTTTAAATGTAATCAATGAGCCATATACCCGCTAATCTATGCCTGGAGCCATAAGAAATGTCAATAGAACCTGTGTTGAAAGATCAAGGACAATGAGTTTATCAATGTGTTTACTATTCCAGGGAATGTATTCTCATCAAAAGTATACTCTAAATCAGCGTGCTTTGTCAGTTCTCCATTTTCTTTGATTTTAGTATCTTTATACATTAACAAGCTTGGCTTTCCTTTTCCAAGTACATTTGTCCAAGAGACACTGGTTCTAAAAGTTAGTGGCTAAGGAAACTTTTGATATCCCTGGTGGCTCAGTGAACTACAAATTTGGCTGCTAACTGCAAGGTCAACAATTGGAAACCACCAGGTGCTCCAGAGGAAAGGTGAAGCTTCCCAATCCCTTAAGATTATAGCCTCAGAAACCATGGGGTAGTTCTCCTCTGTCCTATGTGGTCGCTATAAACCAGAGTCAACTCTAAAACAATGAGTTTGGCTTGCAGTTTGGTCAATGCCAAGGATTTACCGTAATCTCTATCTCATGCTTAGAAGCTATACACTGAGCAGTTCAGATATGGCTTCACACAATCTTTTCATCAAACAAAGAATTACCATAAGTCCCAGCAATACACATCCCAAATCCTTGAACACAAAGACTCTGATAGACAATTGTTTGCCTGATGTTTATTGCAGCATTATTCACAATAGCCGAAAGATGAAAACCACCTAAATGTCTACCAACAGATAGACAAATAAACAAAACACAATATATACAAAACAGGGACAAATTACTGTTCTGTCTCCCACTGCACTGTAATCACTAACATATGCTACAATTCTGACGAACCTCAAAAATACTGTGCTAAGTAAAAGAAGCCATAAAAGGGCAAATGTTGCATGATCCCACTGACATAAGTCATCTAGAAAGGACAAATGTATACAGACAGAAGTTTATTTGTGTTTATCAGGAGCTTAGAGCAGAGGGAAATGGGAGCTGTTGCTTGGTAAGTACTACACATCTTCTCTTTAGGGTAATAAAAAATCATTTGGAAATAAATAATAGTGATGTCTGTACAATATGGGGAAAGTAATTAACAAAGCTGAATTGAACACTTGAAAATGGCACATTCAAAAATATCTTACTTAACTTTTAAATCTTTTACCAAGATAGAATTTAAAGTAAATAATCCTTTCAGAAAAGCAGAGTTGTTCTTTATCTACATATGTTATTTTTTATCAGAACTACAATGGAATGCTCTCAGGATTCATCAAGTATTCAACAGTAAAGCATGAAGAAACATTGTACGTATTTTGTTTTTTATTATAGTAGACATGATAGGCAGGAGGCTTAGGGGAAAAAAGGGGTTGCTTCCCAAAGCCTCACCATCCAGGAGGAACTAGCTAGCAAAGCCCATAAGGCAACGGGAATTTCATAAGAGACTGGGTATGCACTAGGAAGCTATGGGAAGAGCATGTGTGGTAGGAGTCGGTTATGTAACATGCACACTTAGGCACATCCACTCGACGCCTGAACATGGGCAGTAGGGACCATGTATGCCATCTCACACACACACTTGTGCAATCCACCAAGAGTGCACCAACACACAACTGCGTCCAGCAGTGAATATACGAGGAGACTAGATGGGGAGGAAGGATCTAAAGCAGCGATCTCAACCTGTGGGTTGTGATCCCTTTGGGGGTCGAACAACCCTTTCACAAGGGTCACCTGATTCATAACAGTAGCAAAAGTACAGTTCTGAAGTAGCAACCAAAATAATGTTATGGTTGGGGGTCACCACAACATGAGGAACTGTAGTAAAGGGTCACAGCATTAGGAAGATTGAGAATCACTGCTGGGAAGGATCAAGAACCTAATGACCATGGGCCTCTCCAGCTTGATGAAGATGGTGCTTTCTTGTCTGTGAGAATGTACTATTAAAACTTTGTTTTCGCTCATAAAATCTTACTTCTATGCTTCCGCTGTGAAAATTCTTTTGGTGCCGAGGAGCAAGAACTGAGGAAAAGCATCTCATAACTCAACATATTTAGGACCATGACTGGGATATGCCTCCTACCTCAGACCACCATCTGGACTTGGATGTTCCTCCTCCTTCAGAGAGCCCTCCAAGGAAAGCTTTCTGGGCGTGGAGCATCACTTTCCTATCCCTAGAGAGGAGTGCCAATCTCTGCTTCACCTCCTGTTCACTTGTCTTCTTCTCAGAGCTAATTTTTCACCACTTCAACTGAAGCAGAGGATGCCTAGTGGCTTAGCGGGTTACCCAATGGGCTGCTAGCTGCAAGGTCGCAAGTTTGAAACCACCTGCCACTCCATAGAAGAGAAATTAAGACTTTCTGCTCCTGTAGATGGTGAAAGTCTCAGAGGTCCACAGGGGCCGTTCTACTCTGGCCCATGAAGTCGCTGTGAGTTAGAATCCATTCTATGGCAGTGAGTTTGGTTCTCAGAGTTTAAGGAGAAGCAGCTTATTCTTCTGAGAGGCCCCTCAAGGTGACAGCCCCCTGATGACAAAATGACTCTTCAAGCATTACATCCAACCTCCTACCACACATGCTCTCTTGTGCAATTCTTTTTCCTGTGTTTCACTACCTGCTCCTCCTCGAGTTTCCTGTCTATATGCCATTAGAAAAAATGTTGCCTATGCAGCCACCCTGGCCTTGTGCCTCTGATCATGAGTTCTAATTCCACTCTCCTTTTCTGTTATGGCCTCCCTCCTCCTGCATTTTGGCAGTCTCCTTTTCCACTGACATGACTGCCACTGGCCCATGCTGTTTCACTGTGATAGCGGAAGTCATCAACTAGTGGCCAGTCTCTCTGTATGACTCTACCCAGTCCTGGTGCCTTTACCTCCTGGCTTGACTCAATTTCTGCAGGAGAGCGAGGTGCACGGTCTCTACCATCTCGTTATAAAAAGGAACTCCTTTTCCACATCAACAATGACTGACCAGTTCAGCTACTTGTAGGAACTAAGCTTTTTTGGTTCTGTAACTCCTCTCCTACCTGGGGGTGGAGGGATAGGTGGCAGGGAGAGGGAGGACTTCTCATTTTGCCATGCATTAGCCCAGAAGCACTTGAAAAGTCAGGTCTTTGGACTATTGCTGTCGTCCCCAAGAGCACTCAGGCTTGTTCAGCACTGACCTTTGTTTCCTTCCCCACTACATAGGGAAGGGCTCCATACACCCTTGGACATACCACCATCCACTACCAAGTTAATTGAGTTAACAAGGACCAACTGAGGATCCTGAGGGTCAAAGGAAGCTGTCCAAGCTGCATTGAAAGCATTAGCCAAAAACAAGGCTCAAGGAATTGATGAAATACCAATTGAAATGTTTCAGCAAGCTGATGCATTGCATCAGGTCAATCTGCTATACAAGATTCTTTAGAGTGTGAAAAGCAAGACTATGACGTTGAGGACAAAGCTGCACCTGACCCAAGCTAAGGTATTTTCAATTTACTTACATGTATACAAAAGTTGGATATTGAATAAAGGATATGAAGTAGAAGTAATGTATATGAATTCTGGTGCTGGTGAAGAACAATTTAATATCACTGACTTCCAAAAGAACAAACAAATCTGCCAACCAGAATGCTCCTCAGAAGCAAGGATGGTGAGGCTTCATCTCATGTACTTTGGACATGTTGTCAGGAGAGACCAGTTTCTAGAAAAGGGCACTATGTTTGGGAGAGGGGTAGTGAAAAAGAAGGCGGCCCTCAGCAAGATGGGTTGGCACAGCGCCTGCAACAATGGGCTCAAACCTATGATGGCGCCAGACTGGGTGTTGTCTTGTCCTGTTAGACATAGGGTCATCATGAGTCAGAACTGCCTCAACAGCACCGACCAACCACCAACACAAACGATCCCAATCCCCCAATCTAAGGCTGCGTTTCGATTCAGCCGGAGGCAGGCCCTGCAACTCCTGCGTCGCCAATTGCTCCACGCCACCCGAACTGGTATACTGCCACCCATGAGCTGGTTGTCTCCAAACACCTGAACTGCTTTCAAAGACACAGTGGGGAGTTAGCCAAGGACCTAAAGCTGAGTCTTGACTGCCGAGGACAGAAACGTCTATCTGAGGCTCTCAATCACCAAAGCACCAGAACCTCCCATTAAGACACCAAGACCCCAGGTTCTCTAACCTGTTGCTGCTTGTTTTCTTCATAGGCAGCCAAGAGTCCATTCCTGAGGGAAACCCTTTGCCTGCATCCTCACGGGTTGAGATTTGACCCACAACCACTAAAGGAGTGAGGAATGGTATTCTTCTGCGATACGTCCTGGTTCCAAACTAGGGCATGGGGATTGCTGGCCACAGTGTGGAATACTCCCCACCCCCACCCCCCATGTTAAAACAGTTAGATCTTTCTGTAAGAGGCTAGGACAACGGGCTGGAGTCCCTCAGCTCCAGGCATTTTTCCTCTTGAGGGTAGTAAAGACCTCTCTTCCAAAAATATCGCACGCCCTGTAAATAGGTCAGAGCCTGTGGCCCAGAGCCTCTCAGCTCCTGACCCAACTGGACTAGCTCCCTACCCTGGGCCCACAGAGCTTGAACTACACAAACAAAACTAAATCCCGAAGAAACCAAAAGGAAAAAGGGCTCTGCTAGAGTTCTACCTCTAGTAGAGATAGCCCCTGAGTGATTCAGAAACCCTTTACCCTAGTTCAACTTATCACTGCCATCAAGTCCACGCTGACTCATAGCAAGACTGTCACTGTTTACAGGAGGATTAGCCCAGTCTCTCCCACAGCGCTGGTGGTGGGTTCCAACGGCTGATCATATGTATTGCAGCCCAACTAGAAACCACTACACCACTAGGTGGAACTCAGTTGAACTTACCCATATTAAAAGCAACCTAGGCAGTTACACAGATAACCCAGAGCAATATATAGACCCTGTCAGTACTCACCCTGGTCTGTGACACAGCCGAAGGATAAAATGATAATTTTAAGATTGACTCTGACAGGTTTGGGGGAAAAACAGGTACTAAAAGAGGCCCCCCCAAATTGCAGATGATTTATATGTGATGAATGAGGAATACCCTGTAGGACAAACAGCTATGCCTCTAATTGACCCCACCTGGGATTATAATGATTCCACTGAAAAGTGCCATGGGAGCACTTTCTATTGTATAGCCAAGCGAGCCTAAAATCAAGATGGCAAAAGGCCATCAATTACACTAAAGTAACAAACATCAAATGGAAACCTAATGAAAACTCTGTAGACTTCTTAGAACAATTGAAAGAAGCCCCGATTAAGCACACCACTTTAGATTTAGTAGCAAACCATACTAACAGATAAGTCCCTCACACAGGCTATAAATCAGGTATCTGGGAGGGGGTGGACGGGGGGGATAAGGGGAAAAAGCTTCAGAAGTTAGTCCAGGAACCTGGTGGAGCACCTCTGGACCAAACAGTTACTGTTGCCAATGCTACTTTCCACAACTTAGACAAGCAAGAATCAGCCCTGGCTCATGAGAGATTTTAAAAAAAAAAAAGGAAGGAAACTAGGCCTGCCTGGGTCCTGGCCACCATAGCTAATCAGTGCCCGTTTACTGCCTCCCCAGTTCCAACAATCCCTGCACAAGGCACAAAGTGTCATATCTGTCAGTGTTGGGCCACTAGGCAAAAGTGGTGCCCTAATGAGAAGACACCTCCCTGAGGGCCATGCTATCGCTATCCACAAATTGGCCCCTGGACAGTGGTCTGTCCTGTGGAAAAGATCCAAGAGGAGAGCCATCCACCAGTGAGTCTCCAACTGCTAGCCCGAGGCTGAGGTGGCCCCTTCTCGAGAGCCCAACAGCAAGAAATTGTCCTTACTGGTCCAGAGCCCTGGTGAACATGGGGGTGACAGGAGGCCAGTGAGCTTTCTCCTGGACACGGAGGCTGCCTACTCTCTCCCAACCTCTGTTGCTGGACTTTTTGCAGGATCGCCACACTCAGGTATAACGGATCATCTCCACTGTGCTTGGAGATCACAATCCTCAGGGCAAGTAGGGCGAACTGATCATCACTTGAAACTGATCCTTAGGAAATTAACACAAGAAACCCAACTCAACTGGGTTTGGGCATGCTCCCAGTAGCTCTTCTCCATCTCAGAATTGCTCCTCATCACCCTACATGGTTACATTAAGCACTCATAAGGCTTTATAATAGGTGACCCCTCCTTGTGAACACTAGTAACAGAGTCCACTGTGGACACCAAGGTACCCTTAATAGAGTAAAATGCCATAAGAGTACCCCAATGTCAAGAGACATTCTCCGACATGGGCTCACCAGACCCAAAGGGAATAGAAATTACTTCTTCCTTTGTGCCTCCCTAGAGAGACCTAGTTATTATAAAAACTTGGAAGGATGGGTCCTCAATATCCTAGCTCCAGCTAGTCTGGAAGGTCCTTTCCCAGTAATACTAGGTATTCTTACTCGTGTTAAAATTCCAGGACAAAACATGTAGCTAAATCTTTTCCCAGTAAAGCTGGGAAACAGACCATCAGTACCAACCCCTCTAGACTCCGAGCAAAAGATCAAAGTGAACACAGATGTGAACCATGGGATTGTCTTCAGATGGTGCTTCCTCCCCCCCTGATGCAGATAAGTGCTCCCCACAAGCGACTACCTCAATCCTGGCAGCCTTTGAACTCGTAAATACCACCACCTACCTACTTTTTAAGTTGAAACCAGGTTTGTTAGCTGTGTCTGTCAATCTGGCTCTGGGTTTATGCACAGTCCTGACCAATGGAGAAATCGCTCCACCTAACAAGTTTCTATCTCCTGTTTATTGGGGGCTGTAGCTCAGAAAATGGTAGGTGACCTTTTCCTTAAACTCAGTCCTCCCATTTTCCATCTTCCCCTGCTAGGCCCCTTTTCTCATACTTGATTAATAGCCCCCATGAAAAATATCCTTTTTACATACTAAGCAACACTCTAACTAAGAACCCAAAGTAGGAAAAATTCCTTTCTCTAAAGGCCATGTCTCCATGGAACTAAATCCTCCCCTTAAGAAAACCTCAGCAGGGCCTTCCCTTGGGATCTCCCTGTATGGCTGGCACAGGCTCATTTGATGTATAAAAAGTTCATTTTAACCAAATTTTCCTAACCAGCTAAGGCACGGTTAAACCCTTCAGTAACCTTGGCCTATTGCCAAGGAAGACCAACTGAAGAAAAAAACCTTCCTAGGCAAGCTCTCCAGGACCTATGAGTGTTTCACAATTAAGACACTTCAATGGGCATTCCATTTTAGCCTTACCATGGGTTCCCTTTTCGCTGATTACATCAATCTCTCTACCTTTGTCAATCCACTTGCAAAGCCCCTCATCACAACCAGTTTTGTGGTCCAAGGAGTAGAATGGTGGGGAACAATGTTGAAAACTAGAGACAGAAGACATCCCACAGGAGAAAGTGTCCCTATAAAACTTCAAAGACCCAGAACAAACAATCATTTTGATGCAAATGAGGGAGAGGGCAGCATGGAGACCCAAAGCCCATCTGAAGACAATTGGACATCCTCTCGCAGAAGGGTCACAAGGAAGAGACAAAGCAGTCAGGGTGCAGAATAGCACTGAGGAAACATGCAACTCTCCTCTAGTTCTTTTATGCTTCTTCACCCCGACTACCATGACCTTAAAAATCCAGCTAGACCACAGCAAGTACACAGGTACACTTAAGAGCTGGAAACACAAGGAATCCAAGACAGATAAACTTCTCAGGACCAATAATGAGAGTAATGATACCAGGAGTGTAAGGGTAAGGTGGGGGACAAAAGGGGAACTGATCATAATGACCTACCTATAACCCCCCACCCCAGGGAGATGGGCAACAGAAAAGTGGGTGAAAGCAAAGATCGGTCAGTATAAGACATGAAAAAAAATTTTATAAATTATCAAGGGTTCACGAGGGAGAGAGGGAGGGGAAAAGAGGGAAAAAATGAGGAGCTGATACCAAGGGCTCAAATGGAAAGAAAATGTTTCAAAAATGATGATGGCAACATATGTACAAATGTGTTTGACACAATGGATGTAAGTATGGATTGTTATAAGAGCTGTAAGAACCCCCAATAATGATTTAAAAAATAATAACAAAAACATGAGGCAAAAGTTCAAAACATTAAAATAATTTGGGATGCTTAATTATAAAAAATAGAAAACTTATCATCCAGCTGGGAGTTCAACTAAGGCCTGAGGATGGAGTATACTGGCTTTGTGGTTCCTGACCCTCTTGGATCTTACCTCCAGGGTAGAGAGACACCTGGTTCACTAGATTTTGCCTTGCCAGATATTAGGGTCGCCTGGAGTAACACCACTTTGTCTTTTCCCATGCGATCTAGCAGACACTTCGTTAAGAAACCAGGGTTCCTTGTCCCACACATCACTCTGTCTGGCCCCTTGGTCACTGCTGGATTAGGGTCGGTCTCTATAACAAAACACCACTAAAGAAAAATCTGATATGCAGGATGCATTTTCCTTGTTACAAATTGAACATAATTAAAGCATAGTGATTAATCACAAAACAATATGTAATTATATATTGTGAAATATTTATTTCTCGTGAAAAATAAATGAAACTTTGTCTTGAAGCATGGTGTAGCATGGATAACAGTCTTCATGCCCGTACTCGTATGTGGGTGTATCTGCATGTGGGTGGACCTGCCTGGAGATGGATAGAGGGGCGGTGTCTCGGTTCCTAAGACCATTAGAAATATGTGTTTCTGATGGTCTTAGGCAACCCCTGTGAAAGGGTCGTTTGACCCACAAAGGGCTCGTGACCCACAGGTTGAGAACCACTGATCTAGGTGTTTCTAACTATAAGGCGCCCTGGTGGCATAATTGGTTACAAGTTGGCTGCTAAATATAAGGTCAGCAATTCAAACCCACCAGCCACCCTATGGGTGAAAAATTAGGCTTTCTGTCCCTGTACAGATTTACATAGCCTCAGAAACCCTCAGGGGCAGGTCTACCTTGTCCTATAGGGACATGATGCATCAGTATGGAAACAAAGGCAGTGAGTTTGCTTTGGGTTTGGTTTCATGCCTCTGGTGCGTACAATTCACTTTATCCAAGGAATTGGTCCTTGTCCCTGGTTCCTGAGAAGATGATCTGGAAAGCCTTAGAAATTCCCTCCTGAATGGACTCTTTGTTATTCATGAACAAATTCAGATCACACCTAAGAATGTATGCTAACAAGGCGACTTCTGTTCAGGGGAGGCTATCCAGGCCAGAAAAGTTTTACCACATGACTGGGAAGGTGACATTTGAAAGCAATCATGAAGACAATGATTCAATCAATAGCACCTATTCCAATGAAACCACAAAACCACTCTAGACATGGAAGACGGGTGAGCTTCCTGGTTGTTGAAAAATATCAATACATGCATCCTCTTGGACATGAAAGTTCAACATTTGAGGAGCTTTCTAGACCCTGATCTAAACCTCTCCTTATTTGTATCCTCTAGGCTATAATAAAATTTTACTTGTATAATAAAGTTGTGAATATATAACTTTTGCTTTCCTGAGTTCTAGGAGTCATTCTAATTAATTATCAAATCCAAAGAAGTAATGAGAAACCCAAAACTTATAGCCAGCAGGTCAGATAAGAGGGACTTGGAGGACCTCAAGCGCGTGTCTGTAATGCCAGTCTCTAGGTCACATCTTTTATCTTGGAAGAGCTGGTCTATCTACCTCCAGATATTATTAGCAGAAGAACAACATTTATAGTGTCATAAGGGAATTTTAGAGTTGGTGTCAAAAGACATATACAGGTACATGTAACTATTTATTTTTTGTTTGGATGAGTGTTATTGCTAGAATTGGTGTTTTAAATTATATGAAAGTTAGAACCAATTAAAAATTGCTCTAACTTCTAAAATATTAAAAATTTAAGATTCTAAAGACTCATTAATCATACCTTCATGGGATACAGAATTTTCACAGCATTTGTATTTTGTCATAATTTTTACCTCAAGATTCTTTATAATACCTTCCATTTTTTGTTCGAAGGAAAAAATAAATGACACATGATGATTTCAAAACAGGTCTAAAACGCTCTGAAGAGCCCTTTAGTGTTACATAATACCTACTACCTAGCTTTAAACCATGCATGGAAATGGAAAACCTAACATAACTATCTAAGCTAATACCTTATTAACTTCTGAATTTGAGAGCAAAGGTCTTCTTTCATAAAGAGGCGCAAAGCACCTTATTCTGTTAATACTATTTTTTTCTCAGAAAGTTTGCCAGCAAAAGTCAAATGCAAAACTAATATTTTCCATTGTAAAGGTAAAGATTTATTTCCCTTGCATGAGAAATAAAATCACTGAAAAATTTGCCAGCAGAGATTAGGAACCTTAAAAATCTTCACATTTTGACCCAGCAATTACACACATGATCCACACAAAGAAAATTATAAGATTTAAAATTTTATTTTGACAGTAAAACTAGTGGAAACATTAGGGAAAGATTTAAATAAATTATGGTACATTCATCCATTAGAATATTAACGAGACACTAAAAATCCCATTTTTGAGAAAAATTTAATGATATGTTGAAGTGCTGATAATTAAATATTATGTGAATAAAATAGAATTTTAAAACATTTATAGCTTGATTCAAATTTTATTTATCTATTCATTCCTCTCTGTGGTATGACTGTTCATTTTATATGGCTTTTCTAGCCATGGTCTTCTAAGGCCATCCAAATGATTTGATGGGCTTATGCAAATAAGTTCCTGATGGCCCCATGAAAAGGACTGGACAACTTGCCTCCAATAAAGTGCTTGGCACCCTTGTGGGAGTGGGATCATGCCAATAAGTGTATGGAACCTTACAAGCAGATTGCTCACTATTGTCATTTCCCTAGGCTTAAGATGAAACACCCCAGATGCAAACAGGGAGGAGCACTAGCACCCAAAACAAAGAGATAAGAGCAGAGATGTCTTTCCTCGCAGAACCCCTGCGCTGAGACTGTCAGAGACCCAGGGGACAGAAAGCTGCAACACCCGAGACAGTGAAGCAGCGGCGGAGAAATGGCAGCAGAAGATGCGAGAGAAGCCGGGGCCTTCCTTAGACCCGTGCATTGAGCTTCCTCAAGGAGAAGGTTTAGTGCCTTCGGGCTGAAGGTAGCTGGTAGCAGGCAATACCTCCCGCAATTGTCAATGGACCTATGCTTGTCTCACTGTGGAAAAAGTGGTGGGTACTTTCAGGCAGGAAGCTGGCTGACCGAGAAGGGTGACTGAAGTTAACAAGCTTTGTAACACTTGCCCAAGCTGAGCAATGGCCAGGTCTGCCTAAGAGGTCTAAAGGGCCCCAGGACCGGAGGCCACAGGCTAATGAAGACCTGCGTGTGTGTACTGAGAGTCAGAACCTGCTTGACAGCAGTTAACAGCAGCAACAGTCCAGTGACCTATCGAGATAATGTGTCCCTGATCCAAAGCCCACAATAGGCTTCCTGCAATGGAAGAGCTAATCTCCAACTTTACATGGAAAGGATAAAGGCTCCAAATATCTAAAGCCATTTTGAATTAAAAAAAGGTGGGGGGGCTATTACATTCCAATCTAAAACTTATTACACGCACAGTCATCAAAGCCTCCTGGAACTGATTCAATGACAGGCACATAGACTAATGAAACAATGAAGAACACACAGTAAACCCACCCATCTAGTGGCAGCTAATCTTCCGCAAAGGGTTGACATCCGTGTAGTGAGGAAGAAACAACATGGTCTCTAACAAATAGTGCTGGCAGAAACACTGGTTGAAGGAAAACGTAACACACTATACACAAAATAAATCCCAAATGAATCAAAGACCTAAACATAAAGCTTCAGAAAGAGGATAGGGACAAATACAGGCCTTACCTTGGGGTACATAACGCACTGGGAAGGAATGGGCTTTTGAGGGGGGAAGGAGGAAGGGGCGGGGGAAAAAGAAAAAGGACCATAATATGGAGGTTGAATAGGATACTGCTGTTGATTTCATTCTTGAGATGGACTGTGTAAATAAATATAGCATGTATCTTTAAAATAAAAAAAACATACATCCTGACTCCTTATCCTTCAAACCTAAATAATGGTCTGTGTGGTTTAAAAGAGGAAGAAAAGTGAAATTGAAATGAATTTGGAGTCTTTAGTGACTAGTTCATCCCAAACAAAAATAATAATAATCTATTAAAATAAAAAAATATACAAACACATCAGATAAATTGGATAACTGAGATTTCCTAGAAAGTACTTATGCTTATCAAATGGCTTTACAAAAGAGTAAGAAGAAAATCTATAGATTGTGAGAAAATTTTGGCAGTGACATATCTGAGAAGGGTCAAATTTCTAAAACATATTTTTTAAAACTTTCAACAACTCATCAACAAAAAGGCAAAAAATCCAATAAAAATTTAAGAGACACTTCATCTCATGCTCACTGTCATCAAGTCACTGCTGACTCATAGGGACACCAGAGGACAGGGTGGAACTTGCCCTATGGGTTTCTGAGACTGCAACTCTTTACAGGTGTAGAAAGCTCCACTTTTCCACCACAGAACAGTAACCACTATGCTACCAGGCCTCCATAAGCAACTACTCAGTGTCGAATAATCACAGGAAAAGATGCTGAGGTATTGTTAGTCACTAAAACCCACTGCTACCAAGTCAAGTGCAACTAATAGGGACACTAGAGGGTAGAGATGAAGTGCTTCCTAGGGTTTTTGAGACTGCAAATCTTTATGGGAATAGAAAGCCTCATCTTTCTCCTGCAGAGCAACTGGTGAATCCAAACTGCTGGCCTGTTGATTAGCAGCCCCATGTCTTACCAACCATGTCACCATCAGTCATTACAAAAAGGGAAAAAACCCTCACTGCCAACAATTCTATTTTAACTCATGGCAACCATGTACAGTGATACCTCAGTTGTTGAAAGCTTTAAGCTCAAACTTTCCACTACTCAAACAGCAAAGTTCAAAATAAATTTGCTCTGTGTTTTTTAACTTTGTTAGATAGTTGAACCAAAAAATAACTTGAAAAAACCTGTATGAGCTGAAAGTGAGTAACATGTAGCATCTCCTTGTGGACACAAAGGGATGATGCTTCGATCTATGCGCCACTTTTGCTCAGACAACATACAGTCTTTGTGTTAGTGCATTAAAACAATAGCCACTGTGGTTTTTGCTTTTTTTAAACTTTATTTGCATAAAAAATATGGTGACCAGGACTCAAAAGAAAGTTAATGATACCAGCAGTAGAGTTAAAAGAAAAACCCCGAGAACCATAATATAGTTAAAGAAAGAAATCTTGTTGAAATTTGAATCAGGAATATAACATGGATAGGTCAACACTATCATCTTTTCTGGAAAAATAAAAAGATGATCAAAATGGCTAATATAGCAAAAGGTGTGAAGTCGTTAACCACGAAACAAAGAACCCAGACCATTGAAGAGGTTGAAAATTGACTGTCGTTTAGATAAATCAGAAATGACTCAATGGTGATGGCGTATCTGAGACCACAATATGTGACGCTAACGCATCCACTGTGATTTAAAGTCCTGGAAAAATTCATTTTAAAAGTGTAATTTTAGGTCCTCACAACCAATTAATTGGTTTTCCAGTATTTCTTGTTATAAAATATTATCACGTGTGTGTGTGTGTGTGTTTAAACAGCAAGAAGGAATATAATAGCTAATTAATCCACACAGCAGTAAAGAGGGCTCAGATCAACTCACTTTCACATAATAGTTAATATACTGGAAGTCCTTCAACTCACGTGGACTGCTGGGTCTAAGGTTAAGGAAGCAAACAGCAGAGGCAGGCAGGCCCTGACAGGGCTCAAGCATGAGGACAGGATCCACCAGCCACAAGCTCAAGCAATGTAAACACCAGCAGCATGGTGAAGCAGGTTTCAAAGGAGTCTCAAGCTCTAACTACATGATCCATGAGTTAGTTGGCTTGTCCCACAAGTAGTGTAGCACACAGGCTGAGGCAGAGAACTAGCTAAAGCAGCAGCACACTGGTTCGATCATCAGAGAGCAAGAGAGCGGGGGCGGGCCTTGCAGAGCCATTTATCTTGTTGCCCTCTAATCAAGCTGCACCCTGATTAAACTCCGCCCACACGTTCCTAATGGCCTAGTTGGCACAATAAACCTAACTATCACAATAAGGTTCTGGAGGCTTTAAATCTTTACCAAAACAGATAGCTTCATCTTTCTCCTGTCGACCCATTGGTAGGTTTGAACCACTGTGCTTACAGTTAGCTGTTCAACCCTTACCATATAGCACCACCCAGACTCCTTCATTGGTCATTAGAGAGATACCAATCAAAAGTACAATAACATCTCACCCCTGCAAAATGGCACTAATTAAACACAGAAACAAATGTTGGTGAGATTGAAGGGAGATTAGAACTCTTAAACACTGCTGGTTGCATTGTACGGTGGCATAACTACTATGGAAAACAATATGATGCTTCATCAAAAAGGCAGAAATAGAAATACCTTATGATCCAGAAATACATACAAATATATCCTTGAGATAAAATAAAAAACTCAAACCAAACCTATTGCCACTGAGGCAATTTGAATCCATAGTGATCCTATAGGGCAGGGTCGAACTGATCCTTTGTGTCTCAGGATTATAACTCTTTACAGGATTAGAAAGCTTCACCTTACTTCTGCAATGCAGTTGGTGGTTTCAAACTACTGGCCTTGGGTTATCAGCCCAATGTGTAACCACTGTGCTACCAGAGCTCCTAGTAATGAAAGAGCAGTGAACAAATAGGCATATGCACACTTATGTTCATGGTAGCATCATTCACAATAGCAAAACAGCGTAAAGACCAAGCAACAAATGAATGGGTAAAAAAATCGTGGCACATGTACACAGTGGAATACATGAAAACTTTTTTAAAAATTAGGAGTCCATGAAATATCCTATAACATAAATTGATCTAGAAGGGAATATGCTTAGTAAAATAAATCAATCATAAAAGGACAGAGGTTGTATAATCATAAAAGGACAAAGGTTGTATGCTTAGTAAGATAAATCAATTATAAAAGGACAAAGGTTGTATAGTTTATAAGAAGTCAAGAGAAGGCATACACACAGAAAGCAATGTTCCTTTATGTTTAGCAGTAGTGGGAGGGAGGAGGAAAAGGAATTATTTTCTAGAGAGTAAAACTCACTACCATTGAGTCAATTCTGACTCAAAGCAACCCAAAAGGATCGGGTAAAACTGTCCCTGTGCGTTTCTGAGACTGTAGCTATTTTTGGAAATAGAAATCCTCATCATTTTCCTGTAGAGCAACTGGTGGTTTGAACTACTGATCTAGTGCTTAACAGCCCAACTTGTAACCACTATGCAACTGGGGCTCTTGTTATTTTCAGTGATGCAAAAGGCAATAACCAATATGGGTGATGCCTGCACAATTTAAATAAGGTAAGTAAAGATACTAGGAAGTGCACAAGAACAAGGGGCAATTTTGGTAAGTGCTTGAATATAAAATTTTACAACAGTAATAATAACCAAAAAGTATGAGTGTGGTTACCTAGATAGATATGTATGCATGCACTTTCTCCCATGGAGCTGGAGGATGGTTTCAAACTGCTGACATTGCAGATTGCAGCCCAAAGAGTAACTAACTACTACATCACCAACACTCCTGCGGAAAACATATTAGGGAGCTTCAAAAAGTCCATAGAAAGGTAGAGCACAAATATAATGGATATTTTCCATGAACTTTTAAAGTCCCCTCATATGTAAGTACATGCATATGCATGCATCTGTATGCATTTGTCTATACATATATACATATGTATAGCAAAGCACATAAGGGGCATGATTACAGAGACTTCCAACACAAACACAAACACCTTGTCAGACTGATTTGCTGGAATAAGAAGTTTAGGAACCTAGTCTAGTAGTGGGGCAACTCAATCAGCTGGCATAATATAGTTCAGGAATAATTTTATACAAATATTGTACAGACTCACATTTATAACAAGTCAAGAGGAGGCATACATACAGAGTGTTCTTTTGAGAGTAGCACCTTGGGCCTTAAAACCTGCAAGTGGCTACATAAGATGTAAATTGGTCTGTATTCATCTGAGCAAAATAATATTAAAGAAACCAAACAGCCAAAGAAGAAACTAGACCACTTGACAAACGGAACCACATGAATCTCAGCCGCTTGGAGCCTGAGATCAGAAAAACGAGGTGGTGCCCAGCTACCATTACTGACCCTTCTGACCAGGAACACAATAGACGGTACCAGACTAAATGGGGGAATAACTCAAATTCCTAAAAAAAACTTATAATTGTTAATGAAATGCAAGTCTGCAGGTCAGAGAGATAATCAAGAACCCTAGAGACTACTGCTCCAGGTTACCATTTGACACTATTTCTTCTGGTCAACTTACAACCTAATAATACATTGGCATATAAAATAAACAATTAAAAAAAAAAACACATGAGGACCTAATGTTGGGGGTTTAAATGGAGAGAAAATGTTTTGAGAAACAATGTACAAATGCGCTTTACACAATTGATGTGTGTATGGATTGGGATAACAGTTGTATGAGCCCCTAATAAAATGTTTAAAAATAATAATACTAAAATAAATAAATAAATAAAACCCCACCCCACCCCCCAAAAAAAAGAAGAAAAAAGAAAACCACAATTAATAACAAAGCAGAAAGTATAAAAAGCTGGAGCAAATTGTCTAGAAGAGAATGAGGGCAACATATGTACAAACATGCCTGATTCAATTGATGTGTGGATTGTGATAAGAGTTGTACAAGCCCCCAATAAAATGATTTTTTATAAAAATAAAAACTAAATTAAAAAAAAAAACACAACTTGTTCTCATTGAGTTGATTTCAACTCACAGTGACCCGGTAGGTCAGAAGAGAACTGCCCCTGGTGGGTTCTGACTGTCACACTTTATGGGCGTAGAAAGCCTCATCTTCTTCCCAAGGAGTGGTTTTGAATGACGCTACTAAAATACCCTCTAATAATGTGTTCCCTAGACCAATCAACTATATGAAACAGAACGGTCAATAATGTACCCAAAGCAAAGACGAGAAGTCAGGAAAAGGCAGCAAAGCTAGATCAACAGAAAGAACAAAATGATAATAATGAGAATGCTGATACATTGTGGGAAATGTAACCAACATCACGAAACAATTTGTATACCAACTGTTATATAGGGACCTAATTTTCTTTATGTTTTAAAAAAATTGGGGTGGAAATTTTTAAATAAAATGGTTATTAAAGTTCAAGGCAAACCAAAATGAGACACTGATAAAGCTGAAGAGATTGCAGCTCCCAGGAAAAAGGACTCTTATCTATAAAGGCAAAGAGCGTTAGGGTTAGGGTTAGGGTTAGGGTTAAGGTTTGGGTTAGAATTTAGGTTAGGGTTAGAATTTGGGTTAGGGGTTAGAATTTGGGTTAGGGTTAGAATTTGGGTTAGGGTTAGAATTTGGGTTAGGGTTAGAATTTGGGTTAGGGTTAGGGTTAAGGGGGAAAAATAAAGGTAAAAGGATCTGGATCTTAAAATAATATATAGCTGCAAAGGGAATGATTTCCTATCACACAAGTAATTAGATGATGTATCCTCCACTTTTGTAGCAAAGCAATTATACCAATGTTTCTATTTTATTCAAAGGTAGAGGAAATCTGTTAGAATGTGCTAAAAACAAGAACAATCTCAGCAGAAGGAAAGAAAGTAAACCCTGCGGCTTTCTTTGAGAAACTCCATAGTACACTTCTCTAGCTTTCGTGTTTACATGAATCACTGGGGACCTAGCTTTGAGAATGAGGGTAACGAATGCCCTAATGTGCTTTATACAATTGATGTATGTCTGGATTGTGCTGAGTTGTATGAGCCTCCAACAAAATGACTTAAAAAAAAGAATTATAAAATGCTTAGACATCAACTTAGCAACAACAAAAATTAATATTATCCCTGCAAAAATGCAAGTTCTCATTATGATTCAGTAGATCAGAGGGATAGACCAAGATTCTGAATTCCGATCGTAGAAGTGAAAAAGTGAACTTGAGATCAGATTTAACTTGCCCTTTGCAATGAGAATTGTACCAAGTCTGCACGACACACACAGACACACACACAAACACACAAACACATCTGCAGTACAAGTTACATGAGCTCCCTTACAGAGAACGGTCCAGGCCTGCAGGATTAGAGGCTAGAAGCACTGTGGAGAGCAATCCTAGAAACATGGTACACAGACATTCCACAACTGAGAAACAATGGCAAAAAGTTTAGTAACAGGTTTTGTAATATGTGAAACTTTTAATCACTGTATTTTTTTATTCTATTTGGTTCTGGTGTTCCTTCTAACTTTTATTTAATCTTGCTCCCTTCACATTGGTTTGAAAATTTCCCAATTAAGTCTTTTTAAAAAAGATAGACCATGGTTATATCAAGTTGTTTGTTTTTTTCATCTCCAGATAAGCTTTTGCTTTGTGAACCCACTATGAGATAGTTAAGGTTTAATGTGCCAATCTGACCGATAAACACATGTGGGATTAATTGAAGGGTGGAGCGATAAATGACGCAGTGAGCCTCGCCTTTCTTGTTCTCTGGTCTCTAGCTCTTTGATGGTTGGACCAGGGTGCAGCTTGCATTAGCCAGTTCCCTGCTTCAGCTAGCATGGCTCACTTCCTGCAAGACATCCCTGAGGTGAAGACACAAGGACCTAACCTGATGCAGCCCTGGGTGCTGGAGCAGCTGTGTGGAGACCCCTGCCAACGCTGAGATGCTTACACGTTCACTGATTTGGCTTTCCTCCTGTGGTCAGTGTCATTACTTGTGTTTTGTGAGATGGAGGAGGACTGTGTAGGTCAATCTCAGACAAATGGGATAATGTTGGACTTATGGGCTTGGACAGCACTGGGTAGGGATGCTTTCTTAACGTACACTTACCCTTTATATAAAACTCTCTCTTATATACATAGGAGTTTCTGCGGATTTGTTTCTCTAGTCTACCCAGACTAACTAACACACATAAGACAAACTTTTTCTACAAAAATGGTCTTATATTGGACTTATTATAAGGACTAATATCCTGAACTTGGAGCCTATCAAACTAAATCAAGATTTCGAGAACTCTGAAAAGAGATAGGCCTCATGAATTACAGGTCATCTAAAAATTGTCATAAAAAATAGAAAATAGCTACTAAATAGATTGAATTTTTTTTCAGTTCTTTATGTGGGAAATTTGTGGGCATCTTAAGAGTATCTTCTGTATTAGTAACTACTTGGGAAAAGATTGTTATAATTTGATCTATATTCTATCCAATGATGGGTGTCTGTCTCTTTAAACCATTGGCAAGGAACCACAGAGGCTTAGTAAATTAACAATTAGGCTGCTAATGGTCAGCAGTTCAAGACCACCAGCCATCCATGTGAGAAAGATGACGCTTTCTGAACCCATAAGGGTTTGTAGGTCTGCATTGCCCTACGGTGTTATGGCAGATCAAAATTTACTTGGTGTAACTAGCAAGAAACAATTATGAAACAGATGTGGAACTGTAACTGAGGCATATTTTACCTCTCCAGCTTTAGGACAGATGAAGCCAAGGTATGTTTTTACTTTTGGAGATTATGAGAATTTTCCAACGCTCAATTGATCACCTGTATTGAGTTGGCACTTTTTTTAAATCCCAGAAGCCATACAATATATTCAAGGTCTTTTGATCTCCCTTTGCGGATTCCTATGCCTTCAGGGAATGTAGCAGTAGTTAGCGCTAAAGCCTTTAGCTCCAGTTGGGAGGGATGAAAAAGTTACCCAGAGGAAGGAGCACACTGGAGAAGTTCCTTAGGATTACTGTTGGTTCGGTCTCTCTCATCAAAAGAAGGTGAGGTAATAAGAAAGATTTGAAAAACAAAGATTACAATGTTCAGTATGGATTACCAACTCAATATGAAGACCAAAACCCTTATAATTGGACCAGCAGGCAGCGTTATGAAAAATAGAGAAAAGATTGAAGTTGTAAAGGATTTTGTCTTGCTTGGGTCTACAGGCAATGCTCATGGAAGCAGCAGTAAACAGATCAAATGAAGCATTGCATTGGGTGAATCTGTTGTATAAGTCCTCTTTAAAATGTTTAACGGCAAGGATTTTTTTTTTTTTTTTGAGATCTAAGGTGCACCTGACCCTAGCCATGGTATTTTCAGTTGCCTAATATGTGTGTGGCAATTGGACATTGAATAAGAAATACCAAAGAAAAATTGATGCACTTGAATTATAGTGCTTAGCAGAGAATATTTCAAGTATCATGGGCTACCAAAAGAATAAACAAATCTGTCTTCAAAGAAGTATGGCCAGAATGTTTCTTAGATGCAAGGATGGTAAGATTTCATCTCATGTATTTTGGGCATGATATCAGGAGAGACCAGTTCCTGGTGAAGGTTATGGTGCTTGATGAAGCAAAGAGGCAACAAAAGAGAGGAAGGTTCTCGGCAAGATGGATAAACACCGTGGCTGCCACAATGAGCTCAAACATAAGAACAAGTGTGAGCATGGCACAAGACAGAGCCGTGTTTCATTCTGTTATGCACAGGGTCACTATGCACTGACTCAGTGGCACCTTCCGACAACAATATTGGGCTATTTGTAGGATCCCTGTGGGTGTGGTGGTTACATGCTGGGCTGCTAACCACAATGTCAGCAGTTCAGCTGAGATATTAAGAATATTTTTAACTCTTTCAACAAAGTGAAAAGTTAACCTACAGATCGGGAGGATGTTTATAAATTAACATCTAATAAAAGTATAATATCAATTACACATAAGGAACTCTTACAATTTAACAGCACAAAGGCAATCCAACTGAAAGATGGGTAATGAGAATGGATAGGTATTTCACCCACAAGGACAGACAAATGGGAAAAAAATATATGAAAAGATGCTCAATATCACTGGTCATTACTATTGCTGTTATGTTATGTGGCATCAAGTTGACTCCAACTCATAGAAATCCTATATACAACACTACCTGATCCCACATCATCATCACAATTGTTCATGTGTCAGCCATTGCTGCCACAACTATGCCAATCCAATCCATCTCAAGGAGGGTCTTCCTCTTTTTCAGTGCCCTTCTACTTTACCAAACAAGATGTCCTTTTCCAGGGACTAGTCTCTCACGATAACATGTGGGATAAAGTCTCACCATCCTTCTAACGAGCATTCTCACAGCTCCTCTGCCCAGACAGATTTGATTGTTCTTTTGGTAGTCTATGGACCTTTCAATATTCAAATGTATTAATTGTTCTTCAGTCATCCTTATTTTATGCTGTTGTTGTTAGTTGAGTAAAATATGACTCATAGCGAGCCTACAGGTACAGAGTAGAACCACATTCCATTGGTCTAGCAAAGCTATGCCCTTTCAGAAGCAATTGCAATGCCTGTCTTTCAAGGTACCTCTGGTGGGTTCTAACTGTCCATCTTTCAGTAAGTAGCCAAATACTTAACTATATGCCCCTCAGGGAATCCCGTAGCTATTAAACAAAACCTACTGCTATTTACTCATAGCAACCCTATATAGGGTTTCCATGTCTATGAATCTTTATGGAAATAGACAGCCTCACTTTTCTCCCTTGGAGGGAGCCCTGGTTGCCTAGTGGTTATATATTGGGCTGCTAACTAAAGAGTCAGCAGTTCAAAAGTACCAGCAGCACAAGGAGAAAGATGGTCCCTTCTACTCTTATAAACTGTTAGAATCTCATTAAAATTCACGGGACAGTTCTACTCTACCCTACAGAATCGCTGGGTCAGTGTTGACTCGATGGCAGTGAGTTTGGTTTTGGAGATTTCTCCCTTAGTTGTAGCTGGTGAGTATGGACCATAGACCTTGCAGTCAGCAGCCCAATGACTAAGCAACAGTGCCACCAGGGATCCTTCTACAGCCATTAGGGAAATGCAATTCAAAACTACCATGAGCTTCCATCTCACCTCTATTAAGATAACTATAATTTTTTTGAAAAAGAAAAGAAAACAAGCAGATATCGACGAGTTATACAAGAGCTACCATGTGACCCAGGGTTCCCAAATCCAGGCATATACCCCAAATAACTGCAAACAGGAACACCACAAAAACATCTACATCAGTATTTACTGCAGTAATTTTCATAGTAGCCTAATGGTGGGAACAACCTAAATGTCTACCATGAGATTAATGGATAAACAAAATGTGCTCTAGATATACAATGGAATATTACTCAACTCTAAAGAAGCACACTAAATATGGGTGAACTTTGAAAACATTGTTTTGAGAGAAATAAGTCAGTGACAAAGGACAAATATTACATGATTCCATTGACATGGAACAGGTGAAGGTAAAGACTAAATTAGCTTACCAGTGGTTACTAGTGCCAGGAAGGAAAGAGAACAAGGGCTCACTAAGTTTCTGTCAATGTTGGTGGGATATTTTGGAAATGAACAGTGTGGTGATGGTTGTACAAGATGAGCATAATCAGTTACACTAAATTCTAAAGTAAAAATTCTAAAAGTACATATTTTAATAATTTAGAAACAATAAATATTTGTTTAAAAAAAACAATATTCCATTCTTTCAGAGGTACATGAAAGTAGATGAAGGATTCATAGCCTATTCCCATCAGCCCATTAGCGAGATGATCCTATGAACAAAATGTGCATTTACATTTCATCAAATTCCGATTCTTTATCCATGCTCATAATCTGTGTGCCAATCTCCTGACACACATGGCTGGGTGAATGACATCTGGATTTGCACTTTTGTTGCCTTGTCATTAATTCTTTGGGGAGAGAATTCTTCCATAAGTTCTTTCCCCAGAAAGAGAAACCAGAACCCTATTGGATGTACAAGATCATTGATAAAGAGTTAAATTCTAGGGTCTATTATGTGTTTGATTTGATTGCAAGTCAAAAGAAACCTCAGCTCCATATTAATAACTACTTTTATTTTTATTCGGCAAATTTTAAATGAACTTTCAATGTATACAGCCATTAAGATAGACTCAAGTTCTTTTCCTCTTAACTTCTTTATATATATGCTTTCCTAAAATGAAGTCAGGAGCCCTCTGGTTTAGTGGGTTACTTGTTGGGCTGCTAACTGCTAGGTCAGCAGTTCAAAACCACCAGCTCCTCTAAAATATAAAGATGAGGCTGTCTATTCCCATAAAGAGTTATAGGTTGGGAAACCCACAAATGTCCTATAGCATCACTATGAGTCAGAATTGACTCATAGTGATTTTTTTTTTAAATGAAGCCACTCAAAAATAACTGTTAAGGTTTGTCTCTGAGACAGACTGGACTCAGTCACCCTTAGTTTCTCTCTCTTCATCTAGAAAGGTGGGAGTGAACCGTCTTAGCCAAGGTTGGTTCTGCTTCGAGTGCTTCTGCTTCCCTGCACTAACTGTTCATCGTAGATGCTCAGTAGAACACTGACTCTAACGGGTCAGGTGCCTAAGCTGAAATCATGGGTATTGAGATGTCGTAGCACTTCTTTTCAGGGACTTGAAATACAATGTACTAATAAAACAGATGAAACTGAAGAAATGCTGAGCGTGTTTGCTAATCATTTCTTGCCTGCTTCTACATTCTCACAGCATTCAACATGAGCTACTGATGTAGGACTGATTTCACCGCTCTGTGGAGACGGATTTGCTTATCTGTTTACCCAAAGGCATAAAATTCCCAAGGGGTGGGAAACCACATCCTGTTTGTTTCTAAATCTTATTTTCCAAAAGAATTCTTATTTGTGTTTTTCAAAATTAGCAAGTGATCAATAGGGTTTATGTACTTCAAGTTGGAGCCTTGGTTACACAGGGGACTGCAAACCACACGATCAGCCCTTTGGAACCTCTAGCAGCTCCCTGGGCGGAAGACTGAGCGTCCTACTCCCCAAACAGTTACAGTCTCGGAAACCCACGGGGCAGTTCTACTCTGTCCTTTAGGGTCGCTAGAGTCGGCATCAACTCGGTGGCAGTGAGTTTGTTTGTTTGTTATACTCTAGGGAATGGATAAGTGGCACACATCAAAATACACCTGAATTCTATAATTGTAGGTAATTTGGTGGCGTACTTGATTGACAAATTATTTGACTAAAAGAATCCGGGTTGCCTAGAAAGTAGCTTGAGATTGAAATGGGAATATGCCAAAGCAAACTTAGTTCTAATTTACAAACTGCATTTTTCCCCAGCTGGGAGGAAACTCGAACTGAAAATCTAATGGAAATTCGGATCGTCTTTGCTCTCGTCCTTACTTACCTCTACCCTCTGGGTAAAATCTTTCTTTTGAAACGCATCTGTTGGAAAGCAGTGAGCCCACTCCAGCTGATATACATACAAAATGGTTTCATGCACGGCAATAAACGACTTGAAGAATCTCTGGGTGATCACAGAACCAAACCAGGTTGCTCTGTGACCAGAAGTCATGAAGCTGGAGAGCATCCGCTGCATTTCAGGAGTTCGACAATCACTCAGCAAAGGTGCTGGCACTACCACCTGCTGCCAGGCCCTCAGGGCAACAGGGACTGGGCAATGTTCTCTACTTTCCAGCATCCCCAGAAGAACAAAGCATTCCCTGACACACAGGGAGAACCATATTCACTTCAAATTTCCAGGTCACTCCATAGGCAACTTTTTGGCAGAACCTGGGCTCTCTAGCTGATTCTGCAAAAATATTTGACAGGTTAGAAATGTTTTCCTTCCTTCCTTCTTTCTATCCTTACCTTCTTTCCTTCCTTCCTAACAAATGGCTGGGCAAGAGGACACAGGCCACGCTCATGGTAAAACTGCAGAACAGGGAAAGCTGAGAAGAGGGCCCAGTAATGGAAAACAAAGCATGAGAAGATCGCTGGCCACACACTTCTCTGGGCCATAGTATTTAGCCTAGAATTCATGGGAACCATATGTTTGTTAGTTTGTTTTTCATATCAGAAGTATTTTACCACATATCCTCACCTTTGCCCTTAATTCAGAGATTTCATAGCTATAGAACGTAAAAATGTTTTCTTCCTCTCAAGCAAAAAACAAAACAAAACAAAACCTGGTTCTTTAGTATATCTCTATTAATTCCAAAAGAGTCCCTGTAGACAGCCTCCCATTCATAGTCTTATTCTAACCAACAAGCCTACAATTATATTCACTACAGGGAAGCAAGCATTTCGGTTCAGTTTCAAGCTATGATGCTTCAACAAGATAAAAAGTCTGGTTTGGTTTAATAAGTTTAGGAATGTTTTAGTATCCTACTAAGTCAGCTAGCCTTACAATAACTGTCATGACACATCACATACAATTTCAGTTTCACAATATTTGCACACAAAATCATCAGAGAATTAGAAGCAACTTTAAGAACATAGATTATTTATGGCTAATGTAAACACATAAGATACTAATATCAAAGTTGTTTCTGTACAGCACAAAGTCAGCATGAAGCATGTTCCAAATCTAAGACAACATCTAGAGCAGCGGTTCTCAACCTGTGGGTTGTAACCCTTTTAGAGGTTGAACAACCCTATCACAGGGCTCGCCTGATTCATAACAGTAGCAAAATTATGAAGTAGAAACGAAAATAATTTTATGGTTGGGGGGTCACCACAAGATAAGGAACTGTAATAAAGGGTCACAGCATTAGGAAGGTTGAGAACCACTGCTCTAGAGTCTAGGGAATGGAGAAACGGAGGAAGGAATTTACAGCCCAGCTCCTCATAGGCTGAACAAGAAGCCTATTCATGAATACATAATTGAGGCTAGCAGGTACAAACATGGTCATTTCAGTTGTTGCTTTAGTTGGATGGAAGAGAACAAAAGGCTTAATTCCTTATGTACTTTAAAAAAGTATAAAAACAATCCAGTTCAATCCTTGGCTAATATTAGCTTTGTTAAACGCTCGGACTCGCATGTACTACAGCATGACACATCTATCGATCCTATGCCATCTTCATGATCATTGGTATGCTCAAGCGCTTTGTTGTGGCCACTGAATATTTTGAATGTCTTACAACCTAGTGAGCTCCACTTGCAGCATTCTATCAGACAATCCTCTGCTGTCATCCATGGGCTTCTCATCACTGATTTTTGGAAGTAGATAACCAGCCTAGTCTTCTGAGTTTTCATGTGGACACCCCACTGAAATCTGTGCACTGTGGGTGATCCTGATGACATCTGAAATATCATTTGGCACAGATTACAGCATCACGACATTCAAGCCACTGCAGGGAGAAAAACGCACAAAGAAGTGGTGGAGCTCAATCCTTGGTGATCTCTAAAAATTCAAATAATGATTCTGAAAAGCCTTTTAAAAGTTAAAGAAAGCAATTCTCTGCTATTCATGTGTGTGTAATTCCCAGGTCAATTAAAGGCTATGCCCGAGGCAGGCAGAACTGAACAAATTAGCTGCTGTCCATAGCAACTGTGCGAGTCTCTAACAGAGTGCCAAAAGATTTCAGACGTCTCTAGGTCATTAGCGTGTGTGTATGTACACACACACACACACACATATGCAGTACATTCTTTTCTGAAAAATAAAATGTATTACCTTTGGGCTTTTAAAAATAGATAAATTACTGAGTATATAAATCCATGAAAGTCATCAATTATAAGGAGAGAGAGAAAATGTTTGCTCTAATAATCTTTCACCTGTGTAAAACCAGAGAGCTAGACCAGAACACAATGTGTAGTTGTCTGGCAGGATAAATCTACATATAACTACCTAATACACCACTTTAAAAAAAAGGAACTATGTTAATATTTTACTTGCTTCTATCTAAGAATAATAATATTATTTCTACTATAAATGATGGATTCTAATCTATAAACTGCTCTTAAATTTTAGTGTATCTGTTACTTGGACAAGTTCATGGTCTCAGCTTTTCCTGAAATAACACACTGTGCTCTGCTACACTAACTTTATGCACCCCCGAAAGAGGAATATTTAACATAGAATATTTGCACAAATGTGCTTAAAGGAGGACACTTTGAATGAAAGGTATCAGTGGCCCTCACCCCTCAAAATATCTTTCTCTAAAGAATTCCCACTTTAATTAGATGGTTTTTAGTTCATAGAGTTCTTAGATTTATGCCAATATTTAACACCCTTGACTGTTAACCAGAAGGTTATGGGGGGGGGTGCGGTGTCAAGTCCACCTAGAGGTACCACAGAGAGGCCTGGGGATCTACTTCCAAAAAAAATGAGCTACTAAAAATCCTGGGGAACAATTCTATTCAGATACACATGATGTTGTCCCAAATTAGAACGGACTGGACTGCACCTAGAGTATGGTCTTCTAATCCGCACTCCATAAAGCAACAGAGGTCTAACACTGATCACATATTCGACATTTTGAACGGCCTGAACATTCAGTTATTCCTCCATCATCCACAGAGGCTTCTTTCTGGTTGGCACTCACCAACCTACAAAGCAAGGTTCATTTCCTAGAGACAGTCACATGCCGCTGAAAGCCAACAAATATCTAGAGTGAAGGGAATTGAGAAAAGGGAGGATTGAATCGATAGCCCACCTCCTCGTAAGCGCAACAAGAATCCCATGAATGAATGGCACAGTCACCACTGACTCAGGAAGGTAATCACCAGGACGACTCACTCAGACTCCCTAGTTAACTGCTGGAGCAAAATTTCCTAACTAACTAGTGCTGACTCTGAAAGCAAACCAGTCTCTGACAAGCACATATGTTAATGCACTCTTGTAAAGTTCAGGGTAGTTATTACCGAGTTGTCACCGGCCCATTAATTATCTACTATACTACGGTATTTAGCTTGACTCTGGTAAATCTTTTTTAATTGCTCAGCCTCCATTTACAGAGCATCTTTATTTAACATGCTCCCTACTCTGTTTATGTTTATGTCTCTTCCAATAACTCAATAAATAAGGGTTCTTAACCATTACTATCTGAATTCCTAATGAGAACCTAGTCAAGCCTACTTAAATACTTTCTTTGAATTCATTCATTATAGAGCATTTTCAAGTTCAGAGTATTTTCCAAGGTTACCCCCAACTACATTTTATATTCTTTGACTCTTGAAAAGTACAACTGTCATTCTTCTTCAGTACTTCCAACCTGTCACTCAATTCTTTGCACTGCTTAAGGGAATTGCTCAAACATATCTATCTAGACAAGTCACCTGGGTCTCCTCTTAGGCTTTTCACTCACCTTCAGCCCAGACTCCTTAGAAGAGCCTCCACACTAAATTCTCCTGTCGTGGCAGTCTTTCTCTGTCAGCTGCTAAGGACTGTATTCGCTGATAGAATGCAGCAACCGGTGACTGTGCTGCCTCTCTACTGTCTGCTGTGGGTTCTTTTACAATCTTTCTGCATGGAAAACCCTTGGTTCACACATAAATGTTACTCTTTGAGTGAAACCTTCCAGATAAAAGTATTTCCTTCCTCTCTATTTGCCCAAATAATTCTATTCCTTCTATTACTAATAGCACATGGAACAATATTTAAGGACTAACAGATTAAAAAATAGTGTTTCTTCAAATCAGGGAGCACATATTATTAATCCTTATGTGCCAAAGTTTGGCACACACTGAATACTGATATTCATTAAATGAATGGATGAGGGCATTCTCACCCCAAAAGTTTAAGGATTTGATTAACTCATCGCTGCTCTTTCCAACTCATCTCCACCCGCATTCTCACATGACCAGGTGTACATACATGATGGCATGTAAAACATATGACTACTAGGACTTCAGTACATACACTCATGAGGTCATGTTTTTAAAATGTTAAATATTTCTCTTATATGTTTGACGTGATGGCACAGATAAGTTCTCTCAGTAAGACACTTGTCTTGGTCTCACAAATATGCCTTTAAAGCTCAAACAGATACTTTTTAGGGAAGTAAAAAAAAACTTGAGGGCAGAGCTAATATTAAATGTTAGCAAGCCTCAAGCGGCATCTCGCAAAATTATGAATATTTCATAATAGGTTTAGAGGAATCCTTCTCCATATTGAACAAGAGTTTTTGGATGGATCAATAGTGTTAAGGAAGGCTGCGACAATCTCAAGGACGAGTCAAGTGAAGGAAGAATAAATTTTATTCAGAAAATGAATAAAATGTGGCCCAACTCCGGAAAGGGATGGGATGAGACCACAGAAGTACCCCTGGTAGACTACCCACCATAGTTGTGATTTCATGTGGTTCTGCGTTTTCTGTTTACTGGGAACATCTTGGCCTCAGCTAAGTCCTGGCCAGAGAGGTGCCAAAAGCATTGCAAGGAGATCAGCTACCTCAACCTGCAGCTCCTTTCATCCAGGTTTCAACTAATTATTAAAGCTAATGAAGGCAATTTTATGGAATGAAGCATAATCAGGGATGAATATTGGATTTACCATTGTGATCCAGAGAGTAAGGCCCAATTCAAACTGTTGCTTCCGGTGAGATCTGCTGGGCTAGTAGAATTCAATACAGAGACGTACGCTCAGAACTTACGGAATGCAACTACTTACTGGGACCTGGAAAGGGTCTTCGTGAAGGCTGGCCTCCAGGGACCAGAGTGAACTGCTATTGTTTTTAGGTGCCATTAAGTTGGTTCCAACTCCCAGTGACAGTATGAAGAACAGAAGGAACCTTGTCAGGTCCCGTGCCACCCTCACATTGGTTCCTGTGGGTACCCATCGTTGCAGTCGCTGTGTCAGTCCATCCTGCCAAGGGTCAGTCTCTTTTCCACTACCTCTCTACTTTACCAAGCACAATCTCTTTTGGCAGTCCGTGGTACTTTCAATACTCGTTGTCAGCACCATAATTCAAATACATTGGCTCTTCTTAGGTCTTTATCAACAGGGGCTTTATTATGAAAAAGTGTTAAGGAAATTAAAAACTGCATTAGGGAGAAAAAGTCAAGAAAGTATCCTGTTCTCATCATGGCAATTACTTTTTGTTCAAGGTCAACAGAGACTTTCCTCACATGAATTTTGTTGTGAAACCTTTCCCAAACACCCTACAGCCTTGATCTTGCCCTTTCAGACTTCTTGTTGTTTCTAAAATTCAAGGAACATAAAAAAGGAAGATAGTTTAGTTCCTCTATAATGCCAAAATGCAATATTGATGTTGTATAAATCTTAAAAAGTGCAACATTCTTGGGGGGAAGTGTTAGAGAGAGAGAAACGTTGCTTTCCGATGTGTATATACAAATGGACTATATATTAATAAACAATAGGTTGACATTGTGATATTTTGTTTAGTAAAGGCTTCTATAATGTTTTAGCAATTCTTTTTTATTTTTTTATTTTTTGCAATTCTTTTTTATATACACTCACAGAAAAAAATTGTGAGAAAAATAACAATGGAATATATACTCATTAGGCATATTACTTGGGAACAAAAGTCTAAGTATATTACATCATAAACATTAAAAACATATTTGGGTATCACCCAGTCACTCTGGAGTAACTATACTTCGCCAAGATGCCATTGAATGAAAAAGAAAAAGAATATGCACATTTCATGGAAAACTACAAAAATAATAATATGAACCAGATTGAATTTGTCAAGCCCTTTCAAAGCAAGTCAAGGAGAAGGGGCATCCTTGAAATCAGAAAATGCTTATTCTTGATTTTCAAAAATGAACAAGAGAAATCTGACAAGTTACTTCTGGAACATCAGGCAATACAAGCTCCATGAGTCACAATGGCTTGGCATGCACTGGATCATGGACACGACATAGGACGAGCTTGTGTTGTGCTCCACCGTGTATGCCATCACCATGAACTTGAGGGGCAATAAGACAGCTATAACAGCAGCACCTACAGACAGTTTTGAAATTTCTGAACTTCATTCATTTGAGAAGGACTCTCTCAACATCTGCTGATGCTTGATTATAGAGTGGTCCTCTAAGATACGTTTTAAGTGTTGAATTTAGAATTAAGTCACATAGGTGTATGTTCTGCTGGTCTTAGTGAGAGATGTGACTGACAGAAGTGCTTTGCTTTGTCTGCTGTAGCTGAATTCATAATTCATGAACATTTGTGGGGTGGAACTCTACACGTGGGAAGCATGACAGCAAGTAAAATGATGATGCAAACACAGGTTAATTACATGCTACTCATTTGAGACTGAAGCCTACTTAGCATACTTGGAGTCATCCATTTCCCAAGGGAAAGAGCAGGCTTTTTTCCTATTAGGTATTAACAGTAAGTGACATGTTCTGAACACAGTGGATCCAGTTTCTGTGTTTGAAGTTTGGCATGAAATATCAATCCCAGGTGTAGTTTATCCAAAACTCTCACCTAGTCAATGGAAATGTGAATACTGTCCCGTAAGCGTATATTCAATAAAGCATAGAAAAAGCACTGGCCATCCTAGTTTAGAAACCAGATTTCACAGAATTGTAGAATTGGAATGGGCTTCAGAAAGTATCTGATTAACTTCTCCCACCTCCTCATTCCAATCTCACTATATAACTGAGACGTTAACAGCCATATCAAGACTCAACTCTGACCCTACTTCTGCTGTGTCTCCCCCTCACCCTGGTAGTCACAGGAAAATCCAAAATTGCTCTTAACTAATTCCAATTGATATCATAGTAAAGTTGAATTCATTGCAGTTGTAAGGGGTCAGATTTGGTAGTCTGAATGCTCATAAAGTGGTCCTCTTGGATGAACCTTGGAGTAGTAAAATAGAGTAAAAAGAGCACAAGATGTAGAAACAAAAGACAAGAGATTAAATCCAGGCATTTTCTAGTTAGCAGCTCTGGTGGTGCAATTGTTAAGTGGGTTGCTTTTAACTGTAAGGTCAGTAGTTCAAAGGCTCTGTGGGGGAAAAGACATAGTGATCTGCTCCCATCCCATTTTAAGGTCAGGACAGTTTGTAGGGCTGTTCTACTCTGTCCTGTAGTCACGAGCTGCCACAAGAGGCTCAAGAACACACATAAGTAACTTCTCTGAACTTGAGTGTGTCCATATTCAAAATGGAAATGATTACAAATAGTTCCCATGAAAGATTGATGAAAATACTTGATGGTTTAATGCCACCATATACACATGGTAGGCTACAATGTTACTATCAAGATTTAGTCATGTTTTTATCATCAACTATGACTTATTAAAACAAATAAACTCAACATGTCATTCACCTTTAAGGGGCCCTGGTGGTGCTGTGGGTTAGGCATGGTGCTGCAGGTGAAACGTACCAATTGCTACATAGAGAAAGATGAGGCTGTCTGCTCCTACAAAGACTTAGAGCCTTGGGAACCCTGTGGAGGGTGCTGTAAGTGAGAATCGAATAGATGCTGTGTTTGGATTTTTGTTTTGTTCACTCAGTCTTAAGCAAGGTAGGATACAGGGAAGACAAGAAGCTTCACTCACACTCTTGTGAGTTTTCTTCGGAAGTCAATTCTTTTTCCCTTAACTTATTTTATTGGGGACTCGTACAACTCTTATCACAATTCATCCATCCATCCATTGTGTCAAGTATATTTGTACATTTGTTGCCATCATCATTCTCAAAATACCTTCTTTCCACCTGAGCCCCTCATTTTTCCCCTCCCTCCCTCCCGAACCCTTGATAAGTCATAAATTATTTTTTTCATATCTTAGACCGTCCAAAGTCTCCCTTCCTTATCAGCAAAATACCTTACTTATAAAATTCATTAAGTCAACCTGTGTCGGCAGAGAAGCCGCTCATTGCCTTTCCCCTGGCAAGTTTCTGGATTTTTAATAGATTTCACGTCTTACGTCCTATGTCTCAGGAACTAAGGCCTATTTCATCTAGATCACCTTTGTTCAAGAGAATGTTAAGACATGGCACATAATGTCATTTTAATTTTCTGATAACCACATTAAAAAGTGTTTTAAAAGGCACAATTAATTTTAATAATGTATTATACTCAGCCTAATATACCAAAATATTATTAGTTCAACAAGCAATCAACATAAAGTTATTATGAGCCATTTATCATCCTTTATATCTGATGAAGCCTTTAAATTCTGCTGTGTATTTGGCTCTTATAAAACATCGCAACTGGGTCTGGCCTTGTGTCATCTGCTCAGCATCCACATGCGGCAGCACCGACCACACAATCCTGAGCCCGGCGGTGCAACCACAGAGCAGGATTCATGGACTCATGTTCTACGGACACACGGGCGAGCACTGAGGGAAACAATCACAGTGATGGGGGAGGGAGACCTAGAAACTCAGGGGACAGCATGGCAGCTCCAGTTGTTGTACACAAAGGACAGAGGACAACTAGCATTGCGAAGACACATTTCTGGGCCATTCTTCTCTGTTGAATTTCCTGTGAAATCAGGAAACCGGTAAAACACAGGCATAAATGCACATAGGACCGCCACCCTCATTATCTCTTTAGTCTAAAATACAGCCACTGATTTTGCCATATTGTTTAGCTAATGTATTTTCTCACCTTGGAGGACAAACGGTACAGCATTTGTTCAGGCAGAACGACGGTGCTTCTCATTGGGCCTTTTCAATCACGATGAGAAAGTGCTGCCTGCAGACAACTGGTCAACAGAAATCTTTCTGTATTGTTTCATTAAAATATCTAGCTAACTCCTAGTCAGGTTTCAGTCCTCTAGGCCTGGAATCTCGCTTTTTCCTTTCTATTCCTACCACAGTTCCTGTCTCCTACACAGATGCAGGGGCTCCTTGCTCTATCAGAGTAAAGGCTGAAGGTCGAGGTTACCCTGAGATCTGAACTTCATCTCCACAAAGCCTAAACCCAAGAGTGTGCATGTGGTTTGCTTAGCCGCACTAGTGCTTCCTGTACACAAAAAATGTGAACCAGAAAGAACACGACAATCCACACAGCTGAGCTCCTCTGAGCAGAAAACCACCACCACAATCCCGCCCAAGCGCCACAAGCCCCACGTTCTTCTCTTCATTGTTCCCACTTCAGCGTGTGGTTCCTCTAACTGCTCTCCTTATCACCCACCGTCCACTGAGCAGGCCTGACCATGCTCACCAACACTCATCCACTCCAACGATTCCATCCCTGGTGACCTCAGAACTGAGCCGAACATAAAACTGGGAGTCATGGGGAGTCCTCAAGCTGAATTATGCTCCTAGGGATAAATTTTGAAAATTTAACCTAAAAAAATGATAGAATTCACATTTTTACTTAATGTGCAACTTACTTAAGGAGATGTGTATCTGTGCACACCCACACCTGTCACTGTAAGCAACAACGCTTGATGTAAGATTATGTGAGCTCATTTTCGTGGTAACATCAGTTATATAATATTTGGATCTATCATACTTCCTATAACGTCCAGCTCAGCCCCACCTGCTCCATTAGCCCTCCTTGCCCATTTCAGCTGAAGAGACTACTTCCAACTCTGGAGAAAGTTGTATTGGGTATACTTATCAGCTGGGGATCTTGTTAAAATGCATTTTGTCCTGCTTCAAAAACTATGCATAGGTTACCATGCCATTAGCCCACTGCCATCAGTGGATTATGACACACAGTGACCTTCTTGGACAGAGTAGAACCGTCCACAGGATGTCCAAGGCCAGCGTCTGCTAGATCGCCACATGTTTTTTCACTCAGTGGCTGCTAGGTTTGAAACACTAGCCTTTCAGGTACCAGTTCACCGCCGAGCACTGAAACACTGTGCCACCAGGGCTCATGAAAATCACCATCAGACCCAACAATTCTACCCCTGGGTATATTCCCCAAGTAGCTGCAAGCAGGTGCTCAGATATTTGTACCTCAATTATCATTGCAACATCATTCACAACAGCTAACCAGTGGCAACACGGAACGTGGGCATCAAGAGATGGAGGCATAAACAAAAGAGGGTACGTGCACATAAGAGAAGACTCTACACCCACACAGAGAAATGAAGTTCTGACACATGTGGCATACATGAACCTTGAAAACATACGGAGAAAAATAAGTCAGACACGAAGGGACAGATACTCA
The DNA here is from genome assembly GCF_000313985.2 of Echinops telfairi. Lineage (NCBI taxonomy): Eukaryota > Metazoa > Chordata > Mammalia > Afrosoricida > Tenrecidae > Echinops > Echinops telfairi. The sequence goes on along the minus strand of NW_022103896.1, from coordinate 84,767,244 downwards.
TACCAAACACCGAGATAAGCAAAGTATAGAGACAAAACCAGATTAGAGATTACAAAGGGCAGGTATAATGGGAAGTTATTGCTGAAGAGGTACAGAGTTTCTGTTTAAAGCAATAAACATTTTTAGAAATAAACAGTAGGATGGTTGTACACTGTTAATGTCACTGAGTCATACACGTAAAAATGATTTAATGGTACATTTTACTTTGTTTTATGTATTATACCACAATACAAAGCAAAATAAAAATAAAGTGCAGATGTAATTAATGATGTCTGTCAGGAGCCTAGGCTCCTGAATGTCTAAGGAACTTCCCAGAGCAAGACACGCTGTTGGTCCTTAGACACGCTGTGTCTTAGCCACGGCTCCTCCACGCTCAACACTGCAGACTCATTTTGAGTGGGTGCAGAGGGTATACACCGGACTTATCTCCTTTCCTAGTCAGTAAACTTGTTGAGAGCATGTTCTTAGTCAATATTTTTATATATGATGATTTTATGCCAATGTTCAAAGAACCCATGGATAAAGTGTTATCACTGTTCATTTGTTGTTGTTCCTGTTCTCAACAACTGATTAGGGTGACCAAGCAGCAGTCCATAATGAGTGTGCTCGGTGAATACCTGCATCCCACCTGTGTGCCTCCTTTGGTAGAGTTGTCACTGGGACTCTAGTCTTAGGCTGCGCTCAGACCAAGTAGAAATTACATAATGAAAGCATACCCCCCCACCCCCCATGGTTCCTTTCAGCTTCACATCTGAAGCACTAATACTGGAGTCTGCTCTCTTGAGGCACTTGATTTCAGAGTCTCACAGCTCCCTGCTGTTAGCATGCCTATTTCTGGCGCTCACTTGGATGACCGCATTTCTAGTATGTTCCCTTCAATAATGATTTGTCTTGGTCTGGACCTTCTAATCACTGACTTCCTGTGATAATAGAATTCTCAGCTCAGATATCATTAGACTCCACACTCCACTACCATCCTCAGTTACAAGTCGACGCTATAAACCTGACCATTTACACAACTTGACCTTTGTCTTCCTGCCCATAGGACAAACTCATTTAACTGCCAGACTTATGAAAGGCCTTGTTTAAGTTTTAGTAGATTTATCTTGTGCTTCCTAAGCTGCAAAGATTAGCATAATCTACTCCTAACTGAGGTGCCTCAAAATGAAGGTCTCTGACAAAGGACTTCTGAGAAAGCTCTCCTGGAAATCCCTCAGGAGCATGTCCCCTGACATAGTTGAAGGTCACTGTGAGTCAGGATCAGGTGGACAACTAGTGGGTTTTAGTCTGTAGTAGGTTATCAATACAGTTTTTCCACTCCCACATCCAAGAATTTGAAATGTGCTCTCCGATTACAAATACCCTCTCCTTTTTTGGTTGGGTCCTCTAGCAGTTAAATGTTCATCAAGCTCATAGATACATGGCTCACTAAAAACACCCTAATCTAGTAGCACGTCACAGAATGCTACTTCAGGATAGTTCCCAGGACACACAGACATTATTCCTTAATTAAAACTTCAGATTTCTCTCCCCTACTCGACTGCTAACTGAAAGGTTAGAGGGAGAACGATACAGCTGCCGACTTTTGTGAAGGCTTACAAAAACCCGATGGACAGTTCCAGTCAGTCCCATAAGGTAATTATGAGTCAAAATTGACTTGACAACATCGGGTCTTATTTGTTTGATAACAACCATATTTCGAAGTAAGATAGCAGTTCTAACCTGAAACAATCAAACTGCTAAGTTCGCAAAAAAGTAGAATAACGAAAAGGAGCAGTTTCAAAAAATACAGAAAAACTCCATTGTCATTTAATTCTATTTTTCCATGAGCCTTATGAAATCCCCTTGCATGTACAAAGTGCTTCCACTAGAATGGTGTTAGGTTCCCACTCCTGTCAAGAGCTCAATCTTTTAGACATACAACTTACACAAACCCCCAGTCAAGAAAAATCCCACTGGATATCTGTGACAACGATCTTAGTAGCAATACATCCCTTGGAAATACTAAACGGAATGGAACATACTTCCTAATCTACACTAACTGTCCCTAGCACTATAAAATGGTTTGGAGAGCCCTCTGGAATTGACCTATATTTTAAAACAGTATTGTTATTTTATTTCTGCAAAATAAAGTACTGAGCTATCAAAACAAAAGAAGGCTTTACAAATCTTTCACCTGCTGCCCAGAAGGATCTTATCCTCACTGTTGCTGATGCTGTGATCACATCATGAGTTCAAGATGAGAATCAGGAAACCATTTTGTTAATTACTGCTTCACTTGTTACTCCTGTTTTTATTACTGACACTGACACTGGAAAAAGGAAAGACCTAAAAAGTAAAGAATTAGGCCAAGAGCAGATTCTATTCATGGCTGTTAAACATGAGCTATAAAAATTAAAAGTCACCCTGCTTTTTAACATGGATGAAATCCCCCAAACCAGTGGTTCGCAATGTTGACTTCTGTCCTTAAATTGAGTTGACTTAATTGGAAGAAGATCAAAGTGTCCCTTGTTTAGGGTCAAAGTCACTGCAGATCCTACTTTTCCCACATAAGCATGATTTCCCCTTTTATTAGGGTTCCCTTCACAGCTATTTATATAAAAGAGCTCTCATCACAGGAAAAAAAAACAAAACATGATATATATAAATTAAACAAATTTATTCTAACAGCCTACATAAGAATAATAAAGTTGAGAGACTATTTTGGTTTATTAAGTTCCAATCAATTTGAAATAAATGCTTAAAAGGGATTTTGTGATTGTTGTTGCTGTTTTTCATTTAAAGAATCTGAACTGTTAGCCTGGGTAGGAGCCATGATGGTGTATAGTGGTTGCATGTTGGGCTGCCGACTGCAAGGTCAGCAGGGCTTTCTATTCCAGCAAAGAGCTACAGTCGCAGAAACTCACAGGGCAGTGCTACCCTGTCCTTCAGGGTCTCCATGAATCGGCATCAACTTAGGGAATCCAGTGTGGGGTTTTACTGGCATGGGGTTGAAAATCGTTCAGGTTTATGATGGATCGCTAACATCCTAGGAATCCAAGCAATTCCTGTACAGGAAAGGTTCGTGCAATGCTGCCTCCTCCTAGGAAAATGATAGGACATCTCAAATGTTTAACAAGTACCAGAACCTTTAAAGTGATTCCTTTCATGAAGCCCCTTCATGACTCAATGTGTGTCAGAATAAAACTATGCTCCACAGAGATTTCAATAGCTGGTTTCCTGAAAGTGGATCGTCAAGGTTCCTTCTAGCTCAACATTCTGCTTCATGGTACCCTCATTATCCATTATGAAGAGTGCATGCAAGTGAAGGAAGAGAAGCCCTGGCATCCACTTCTGAAATCCGGCAAAGGAAAGCTCAGGTGATAACTGTCCAACCCCCAGCAGCCATGCAGGTGGTGCAGGGGAGGTCTGCATTTTGTTCGGTTGTGTGCAGTCACACGAGGCAGGGACTGACTGAATGAGAGCTGGCAGTAAGAAAATGCACAAGGAAGCCTGTGCCTATTCTTCTAAGGCCAGAGCTCCAGCCTTGCTCTAACTGTATAAGTCTTACTTCTTTTTCTATTATGGGGGGGCATGGGAGTTAATATAGATATCATATCATTCCATAATTCAATCACATTAAGCAGTGTTGTACAATTGCTACCACTATCAGTTTCCAAACATTCTTTTCCTTCCTGGGCTCCTTGACATCGTCTCCCTTTTACCACCACCACTGGACACCCTCCCATTCCCACCCTCCCCACCAAAAAAGCCCTATTTTACTGGCTGTCACTATAAGCTCATCAATCCTGGAGCTCACATACTGAAAAATAGGAAAACATAACACAAATTCAAGAGGGTGACCCCCAATGAAGTAACACACCTGAGATAAACCCCAATATAAACAAATAAAAATATGGAAAATATTGAAAACCAGATCAGGTCTAGCATGCATCAGAGTGGGGATCGACTGACAAGTTTTAACTGACCAAGTCAGGTTTCTCCCTTTGATCTTCTATAGTCATCTCTCCAGTGCTCTGCTTAGTGACCACTTTCCTCCCACCCCTCAGTTATGGACAGAGGGAGATCACTGAAGGCTTATTTCCTACATAGATCCCTCAAATGTATGTTGTGCCCCCACTGTCATCCATAGCCTTCTGCAAACCAGATTCGCACAATTTAGGCTCTGAGACTATTCCTTCCTTTGACTTTGGATTATAGAGTTTTTAGAAATGAAACTGATTTTGTGAATGAGCTTTAAGTATAATGAAATAAAATTCAACCCTCCAACATTTCAGTTAGCAGCCGGAAGCATTAATACAGTGATCATTTGCACCAACCAATGACTCATCAACAGGTACAAGCCTGATATACTATCTTTGTATAGAGTTCAAACTCAATTTTTGCCATATTAAATCCGTGACATGTAGCCCACAGGCTTTTATTTAAAAGCAAGCCTAGCTACAAAAGCATCCTTCTCACAGGCATAATTCTTTTTACGCCTGTGAAGCATTGTTCCATTTGCACAGCGCTACATGAAATGTATTTCCCAAGTCTATATAGATTTAGTTATACGAACATATTCAATCTCGCTCACAAATTATTTAAGTAGCTCATAGTGAAAATGGTTTTAAGTGATGATAATTGAAATGATGTCACAAACGTCCGAGCTTGCAGGAACCCTGACTATCAGAACAATCATATCCATGTGGCTAGGAAACTACCGCGGAGAAAGAAGAAACCAAAAGCAGCACTGGAACACTGTGTGGGGATCGGAGCTGTGCTACATGGATCAGGCTGCTGAACATAACCGGAAGAAGTTAGAGAACTTGCCTACCGCTCATCCAAAAGGCAAATCGCCTCTCCTGACTTCTCTTCTAGCCCAGTTCCCCCCAAAGACGGCTGCCTGTGAAAATAAGAATCTATTAACATATCTATGATTCTCGCATTTTAGGGTTTGAAAAGACATACCATATACACTCATAGGTGAGGTTTTCAGCACATTTTTAATGCAATTTTTGTGGTAAAATTAGGTGCCTCGGCTGTAATTTGGGTTTGCTTATACTCGAGTATATAGCATACTGTCACAAAATCAGCCAGTCTCTTGCTTCTAGCAGTTTTCTGGATTTATTTTCATTTTAATTCTTCATAATTTCCCTTTGAAAGTAGCAATGGATATTAGTTCCCTACGTGTAATAACCATGGAATTAATGTGTCATGATGACAAGGAGTATAATGATGGTGGTGCTCTGGTAGTCGTTGCTATAAACTTCCCAGTAGAATAATGTTGTTAGACCCTGTCAAGGAATTTTGACCTGTTGCTCTCTCACGTGACAAGGTATAACTGACCCACATGATTTTCTAGGCTGAAATCTCTCATTGCTGTTGTTGATGCTGTTGAGTGCCATCAAGGTGGCTACCCAAGGCTACCCTACACACAACAGAGAAAAACACTGCCCAGGCCTGAACCGTCCTCACTATGGTTCCTATGTTGCAGTCACTGTGTCAATCCACCTCACTGAGTGCCTTCCTCACTTTTGTGGCAACCTCCCCTTTACCAATCACGATGTATCTATCTCCAAGGATTGGTCTTTTATGATAACATGTCTAAAGTGTGTAAGATGAAGCCTCCCCATCCTGGCATCTAAGGAGCACTCTGGCTGCACTTCTTCCAAGACAGATCAACTTAGCTTTTCAATGTTCTTCTCCAGCCCCACACTTCAAAGGCATCAATTCTTTGGTCTTCTTTATTTAATGTCCAACTTTCACATGCTTATGAACCAACTGAAATTACCATGGCTTCGTCAGGTGCACCTTAGTCCGCAAAAAGCAACACCCTTGCTTTTCAAAACTCTGAAAAGATCATGTAGCAGAGTTACCTAATCCAATTCATCTTTGAATCCCGACTGCTGCTTCCATGAGCCTTGATTGTGGATCCAAGCATGATAAAATCCTTGAAAGCTTCAACATTTTCTCCGTTGATCATGATGTTACATGTTGGTCCAGTTGTGAGGATTTTGGTCTTCTTGACATTGAGTCATAATCCACACAGCCCAGTCCTGAACCATCCTCACAGTGGTTCCTATACAATCCTTGATCTTTATCAGCAAGTGCTTCAAGTGCTCCTCGCTTTCAGCAAGCAAGATTGTGTCATCTGCATATTATAGGTTGTTTAATAAGCCTTTCTCCAATTCTGATGTTGAAATCATATTATCCAACTTCTCTGATGATATTCTCAGTACACAGATTGAATAAATATGGTAGGAGGATACAAATCTGTTGCACACAGTTCCTGATTTATTTTATTTTTTTAAAATCATTTTATTGGGGGCTCATACAACTCTTATCACAATCCATACATACATCCATTGTGTCGAGCACATTTGTACATTTGTTGCCATCCTCATTCTCAAAACATTT
>NW_022103896.1:84753215-84760104 GCF_000313985.2 Echinops telfairi | reverse complement strand
ATCCGGTGGCATTGGAAACATCTCAGTGCTGGCAGGGGTCTCTGCATGGCTTCTCCAGCATCCAGGGCTGCATCAGGGTGGGTCCATGTATCTTGTCAGCTGTTATGTCTCCCAGGGTGTGAGCAGTCTCCCACCTCCAAGGAGGAAATACCAGAATTCCAGAATCCTTAGGGGAAGGCTATATCCACACAGAAGCCTCATTGGCTATGACCTGATTGACAGGCTAGACTCCACCCCTACACGCTTAATCCTTAAACTGACAACTATATAACTACCACACCCCCTCTTCACAATATGGTTTTTTGTTCTTTGATGCCTGACAGGCTTTTCTTTGTCGTTGGTTTTTTGTTGTTTTGTTTTCTTATGTGGCTTTGTCTTGTTTTTGTGCATATTATTATCTCTGCACGTCTATCAAGATAAGAAAAGCAGGATAAATAATCTGGAGGAGAAAACAATGAGACCAACAGTTCCAGGGGGACATGGAAGAGGGGGAGGTGGGGCAAAGGAAGTGGGTGTTAAACCCAGGAACAAGGGAACAACAAGTGATCCAAAATTGATGGTGAGGAGGGTGTAGGAGGCCTGTTAGGGCTTGATCAAGGGCAATATAACTGAGCGGAATCACTGAATCCCAAATGAAGGCTGAATCCCAAATGAAGGCTGTCCCATGATAGTGGGACAAGAGGAAAGTAAAAGGAAATAGAGGAAAGAACTAGGAAGCAAAGGGCATTTATAGAGGTCTAAATAAAGGCCAGTACATATGTAAATATATTTATATATGATGATGGGGAAATAGATCTATGTACATAAAGTTATAGGTTTAGTATTAAGGTAGCAGATGTACATTGGACCTCTACTCAAGTACTCCCTCAATGCAAAAACACTTTGCTATATTAAACTGGCATTCTTTGGTGCTCACCTTCTCAACATGATCACTGAAGACAAAGTGGGTGCATAAGCATATGTGGTGAAGAAAGCTGATGGTGCCCGGCTATCAAAAGATATAGCTTCTGGGGTTGTCAAGGCTTTCCTGATTTAAAACCCTGCACTATTCCCTTACGCTGTTGTCACAACTGCCTCTTGATCCAGGTACAAGTTCTGCTTGAGTACAATGAAGTGTTCTGGAAACCCATTTTTCTCAAGGTTAACTATAGTCTATGATTCACAAAATTGAATATTTTTGCATAGTCAATAAAACACAAGTAAACCTCTTTCTGGTATTCTCTGTTTTGGGCCCAAGATCCATCTGATATCAGCAATGACATCCCTTGCTCCAAGTCCTCTTCTGAATCTGGCCTGCACCTCTGGAAGTCCGCTGTCAACCTATTGCTGCAAAGGTTGTTGGATGACATTCAGTAAAATTTTACTTACATTTGGTATCAGTGACACTGGTCTATGATTTGAGCATCCCGTTTGTCACCATTCTGTGGAATGTGTACACATGTGTACCCATACTCTCCAGTCAGTTGGCCAGGTATCTGTCTTCCAAATTTCCAGGCATAGACAAGTGAGTGCTTCCAGTAATTCATCAGCTTGTTGAAGCATTTCAATTGGTGTTCCATCAATTCCTGGAGCCTTGTTTTTGGCTAATGCTCTTTCAGTGCAGCTTGAATTTTTCCCTTCAGCACCATTTCTTCTTGCTCATATGCTATCTCCTGAAATGGTTGAATACTGACTAATTCCTTTGGTTCAGTGACTATAATCTTTCCATCTTCTTTTGATTCGTTTTGCACCACTCAATATTTTGGAACAGACTATCAATTGCTCATATGTAAATTCAGGTTAAAGTTGAAGAAAAACAAAACAAGTCCACAATAGCCAAAATATGACCTTAAGTCTATCCCACATGAATTTCCAGAACACTTCAAAAACATAACTGATGCATTGAACACTGATGACAGAAGGCCTGATGAGCTGTGAGAGGACATCATTCATGAAGAACACAAAAGTTTATTTTTAAAACTGCAGTCTTTACGGGAGCAGATTACTGCTGTTGAATTGGTCCTGGCTCATAGCAACCTTTTTCATGACCTCCTGGTGCTGCTCTATCCTCACAGCCTTGGCTATCTTTACATCCATTGTTTCAACTGCTGTGCTAATCCCTCCCCTTGAGTGTCTTCATCTTTTTTCACTGACCCTCCACTTTTACTAAACTTTATGTCCTTCTCCAGGGATTATTCCCTCCTGATAACACATCCAAGGTACGTGACAAAGTTTTGCCATCTTCCCTTGTAAGGAGCAGTCTGCATGTTTTTATTCCACAACAGATTTATTGATTCATTTGTCTTCACTGTTATACCCTTGGTCTTGTCTTTCCTGTCTTTTTAATGACCCTTTGCTTTCTTCATGCATGATGTCATTGATGTCATCCCACAATGTGTCTAGCCATTGATTATTAGTGCTCAATGCATCAAAACTATCTTGGGGATGGTCTATAATTTCAGGTAGGATATACTGAAGGGTGCACTTTGTTTCTCATGGATTTAATTTTCTTTAGCTTCAATTTGTACTTTCATGTGAGCAATTATTGGCCTATTCCTCAGTTGGCCCCCTGTCTGATGACTATATCTCTCTCCATAAATACAATTTGATTCTTGTGTATTCATTCCATCTGGTGAGGTTGTAATAAGCCCATGTATAAACCCAACCCCACAGGCATCAAATTGATTCTGATTAATAGAAAACCTGAAGTAGAACCACTCCTGAGGGCTTCTGAGACTGTAAATATTTACAAGTGCAGTCAGCCTCTTCTTTTTGTCCTATCTACACATGTGTGTATACACCCACACATTTACACATACCTATAGAATAGTATATTCATTACTCATTGATCATGATCTTCCTTCCTGGCCACTATGCCATCAGCTACCAATGGAAACATTATGTGGTTGGCTTGGTGTGTACTAATGTGGTTGCCAGAATCATGCAACACTGTTCAAGAATTTCTTAGAATAAACTGAGTGAGATCTTCCTTTACACCCATAACGAAATTAAAACTCTTATAAGATTGTACATCCTACTTGAATAGCAAAATAACAAGAGGCAAAGCTATGCTGGGTTAATACAGCTATTTATGACAATGAGTCTTCAGGCAGCCTCTTTCCTCCTGTCAAAGGTGATACAAATACCTGAAGAAACAAAACCACATTATCCTGGAACAATGATATTTACTTTCCAATAATTCACCTTACATTTGAGAAAGCAGAAGAATAAATTTAATTCTAATGTTTAGTCTTGCTTTTGTATGCCTAGTTAGTGTGATACTCTGTTCAGATTTCAAAAGTCAGTCAAAGAAACATGCTAATCAGATTAGCCCATGAATCTGTGTAAAGGAAAATTATTCAATGACTAGTGTTATTTAAATTCCTAAGTAAACTATCTTATTCAAACTGAAAAATATAGAATACATTCAATGTAAAATTTTGAACTTGGTTACTCAAACATTAGAGAACTTCGTATACTTGACTTAACAAAGTCAATGCAAGGCCATTGGCTTAAGGATGCATAAGTACTATCCTTATTCAAAACTGGTAATATATATTTATGTAAAGACACATTCAATTGCTTTGTGAAAGTAGTCTTCAATTTTTGGCGGGAAGTGCAGAAAATAGTTTCTGAGAACGGAAACAATTTATAGCTTTGCACTAGTTGTTGCAAAATTATTGAAACAGGTTAAAAATAAGCACCACAAAAGTTTATGCATAAATTCCAAGTCATACAGAAACTTAAGCAAATGTTCATTGTGCAAGATTTCATTCTGTCAGGTTGCTCAGAAGTCTAAATATCAAGCTCAGCACTTAGGGTTGTTGCATGGATTTGAGATGCTCCTGGGAAGAATCTGGGTCCATAAACCAAGGAATAGATTTTAAAAATGACACAAGGGCAGTATTTCAAACAGATTTTCCCTACTACTTTTACCCACCCAAAGCAAAGTCCACTATGTTTGGAAAAGCATATAATAATGGAAACCATCATATAGTTTGAAAATATCAGAAATGGAAGATGGTCTAGTTCAACTATGTGCATGATAGTTCCTCTACCATATCTCTGCCTATAATTTTCCAAACTGGGCTTAAACACGTTCAATGGGGAGGAGCTCACTGTCTCGCTGTAATTCCCATTTATTTTGTCCTAAGGACTCAGGGGAAAGTCCAGTGCCACTTGTATACTTGTACATTATATATTATATTTGTACATGCAAATATACACACACATATACAAATACAATGTGTATTTTGCAGCAACGATCCACAATTCAGCAGTTATGAGAAACTCTCAGGTCTTCAGGTTTCACTTCTACCTAGCCATCCTGTGTCCCAGTGAGTATTATGCTGCTTTTCCTCCAGTATCCCAGTATTTTGTAGTATTGAATTCTAAGCGGGAATATGCATGGAACTATGTGACCTAGGGAGAAAACTATTTGCATTTCTGTATGCTTCAATTTCCATATATGCAAAATGAAAATGCTACCTCACAAGATTATTCTAGAGGATGAAATAAGGAAGAAGCCATGGAGATTCTCTGGAAATGTCATACCCTATGTAAATATAAGGAACAAATTTGTATGAACCAAGAAACCTAAATTTCAATAAGGTGAAGACCACTACGTCTTACAGAAAAGCACTTCAAAAAGTAATGCAAAATGGGTTATTTTTTTGTGAGGAACTCAGTTTTGCACAAATCTGATTAAAATGTATAGCCACCCTGTTTTGCTGAAATACTATGCTTCCACAATTTTGTGTCTAAGCACTCCCATTATATCCATAATCAATTTCTTTAACGTCAACTTAATTTCCATATATAGAAGACACAGGACTGAGAGGAATTTATGGCATAAAATTTCAATTCCTATTTTTCTAGTAGGTAAAACAATGATACTTTTTAAGTATCCTTCAATGATTCATTAGCAAAGCATACTGAAAATACCATGAACTGCCAAAAAAAAAAAAAAACCAAATATTTCTTGGAAGCAATATAGACAAAATGCTCTTTGGAGGCAAGGATGGCAAAACTTCAATCTGAAGTATTTTGGACATGTTATCAGGAGACACCAGTGGCTGGAGAAAGGCATCGTGCTTGCTAAAATAGAGCAGCAGCGCAAAAAGGACCTCTAGAACAGCGGTTCTCAACCTGTGGGTCGCGACCCCTTTGTGAGTCCACCGACCCTTTCACAGGGGTCGCCTAAGACCATCAGAAAGCACATATAGCCAATGGTCTCAGGAACCGAAACACCGCTCCTCTATCATCTCCAGGCGGGTCCGCCCACGTGCAGATATGCCAACATAGGAGTACCCGGAGTGATGACTGTTACCCGTGTTCACCATGCTTCAAGACAAAATTTCATTTATTTGTCATTAGAAACAAATATTTCACAATCTATAATTACATATTGTTTGTGATTAATCACTATGCTCTAATTATGTTCAGTTTGTAACAATGAAAATACATCCTGCGTATCGGCTATTTACATGACGATTCATAACAGTAGTAAAATTACAGTTACGAAGTATCAACGAAAGTCATTTTATGTTTGGGGGTCACCACAACATGAGGAACGGTACTAAAGGGTTGCAGCATGAGGAAGGGTGAGAACCACTGCTCTAGAAGATTGGCAGAGTGGCTGCAATAACGGACTCAAACATAGGGCAGGCGTGAGGATGGCACAGGACTGGGCAGTGCTCCGTTCTGTTGTGCATAGGGTCACTGGGAGTTCAACCCATTCAATGCTACTTAGCAAAAACAAGGAAAATGATCCTTCAGTGACTCTTCAATGCCGCAAGAATAAAATTCAAATTCCTTTCATTATATTAGCCAACTAATCCTCCACCCTCCGCTGCTCTCTCTCCCTTAGTTTATATTTAGCCTGCAAACTCACCTGTCTCGCTCTTTCTTACCCTTCTGCCTTTACGCATGCTTCACTGGAAGCCTCTATAGCCAAAGCCCCTGTCATTCATCCATCCTTACTCAGACATCCCCCACTACACATTCTTACCTGACACCAAGGTAGTTTGACTTTCTTATTCTTAGCATAATGCCGATTTCACTGTATTGTAATTGACTGTTATTTCTCTATTTTCTCATGAAATACTAGATTCCTTGAAAGAAAATATGTTTTCTTCATCTTGAGATAACTAGTGACTAGCACAGTAACTTGCATACAGTTTGATCAATATACATTGATTACATAAATGAATATGCACAAGTGGGAGCACACATGTACAGAAAATAACCATTCAATAAATCCAGCAAAAGACATCGGTCTTACCTACCCTATATCACAATTTAGGATGATCTGTTTTCTCTATCCACTCCTTCTCTCCAGAGCCTCTTCATCATTTTCAAAGCACTTTATGCATTTTCATATATATGATCTCATTTTATTATGAATGCCACTACAATATCTTGTTACTCAGGTGTGGTTTACTACTTCATCGTCGTCAAATGGTGTAGTAGGAAGAGCACTGGTCTTAAGAGTCAGATGAATTGGTATCAAGTCCCTATTTTGGCACATAAGTACTAAAGTATTAATGAAAAGATCCCATGATCTATACAAACCGCAGCTCACGGTACCATTTTGTCATTATTATCTAACTTGTCATTTGCATCAGCCAATGGAGCTAGAAAAGTATAGCTTTTAAGGTAGGGTGGCCTGGTTTTGAATCCTGGCTCCTTTACAAAATAGGTGAGTATACCTTGAGCCAGTAACTTAAAATCTCTGAATCAGCCTTCTAAAATATGCAGAGATATTAATAATTTCTTCATAGGTTATTATAAAAATTGAATAAGAGAAAGAGTACAAAAACATTTGTAATTTAAAGAGCTGTACAAAATTTAGCCAGGTTTAAGAATGGATCCATGAGAGCTAACAGTGCCCAGCTATCAAAAGATATAG
>NW_022103896.1:84750278-84752189 GCF_000313985.2 Echinops telfairi | reverse complement strand
AAAAAGGGGTGCTGATACTACGGGTTTAATTAGAAAATGTTCTGAAAATGATGAGGCCAACATATGTACAAATGTGCTTGATACAATTGATGTATGGACTATTATAAGAGCTGTAAGCCCCTCACTAAAATGATTTATTAAAAAAAGTACAAAAAAAAAAAAAGAATGGACCCAAACATTTCTCAAAGTGCTTTGTGTGGCTGATTATTACAAGTGTTTAATAGGTACGCTTTTTAAAAGTTATTGATAATTGCACATTACTTATTAAAGGCTCTGAGAAATCCAGTTAAAGAGACATCTATCTCACTTTCTTTGCCCTGACATTTTCCCAATCTATATAAACATGGAACACACTTTAATACCTGTGGAATATTTTCTCTTTCATCGCAGGGGAAACTGTCCCTGCGGTCTGGTATAATGAGAGCAGGACAAGGTGCCGTTTCCCCATATATTTCCCATGTGACGTTCATGATAGAGACTGGAAAACAAATACCGAAACGGTAAAAATACTGTCTATTATCTGTGGATATATTCTTTGCAATGTGTATATTTGCTAGAAAACAAATTACACATGGATTCACATGTATATGAGAAATTCTGAAGGAAAAATATCTACAAATAACTGATCATTATTATAAGGACAAAAAAAAAAAAGAAAGAAAGAAAACCTTACTGGGTATTGGTGTTTCCCACTGACTGAGCGGCAGCAGTAATTTCTGGATTCATATAAGAGCAAGAAAGAAAGCCCTTTTTCTTTCATTTGCAATCACCCTTTATTTAAAAGTCATAATTGCTTTTTTCACATGATAGTAAATGGTTCTTCCCCATCACCTCCTGTTACTTTGAAAGCTGCCATTAGTTTCCCATTAGTAAACTTTAATTAAAATGATTATGTATCATTGCTCTTAGCAGTTGGAATTTGTAATAAAAGTATAAATAAAACTCTCACCCACAATATTTCAAATAACTATTTCTAAATGAGCAAACACTTTGAAGCTTTTTCAAAAGATTTTATCTAAGGAAAGCTTTTAGAATCAAGCCTTTAAAATAACTATAAACAAACAAAAAATGCACAAAACCAAACCAAGAAAAACCCCTGACTGTCATCAAGTCAGTGCCAGTTCTGTAGGACAGAGTGTCTCTGTGGATTTCCAAGACTGTGGGTTTCCAAGACTGACTCTTTACAAGTAGAAAGCCCACAGACTGACTGGTGGTTTAGAACTGCTAGCCTTGCAGTTAGTAGGCCAATGTATAAGCACTACACCACCACCAGGACTCCTAAAATAGCTATATTTTCATGGAAATGCTCTGAGTAGTTATCAATGTAGCTAAAATCTATTTTTTATTGATCGCAGAAAGTAGAATGTTCAAATATGAATAATGATCCAGGAGCTTTGAATCAGTTAGTACTGCTGCGTTTGTGTACAAGGTAGTGAAAGAAATCAAGAAGAGGTAGAGGAATGCTCCTCATTTAAGAAATCACAATGATCTAATTCAATAATCTGAAACAAACCACTTTTCATTAGCCTATAATTGAAGATGCATCTACCCCTCAAGTTCTATTCATATGTTCTACACTCAAATGAGTTTGCCTGTTTTAAAATGCATTTGAGTGCTAAATTCCATAAGCTTTCTGAACCTTTTCTAATTAGGCTATTTTTTTTTAAAGATATTTTATAAAGAGAAAATGAGGCTGACTTTTTGATGGCCTTCCTTCAAGTTATCTGTTCACCCCGCAAGTTCTTTACCAAAATCCAAGAGTGGTTACAGTAGATGATAAGTTAGACTTACACATTATTCTGGAAATGCAGACATACATATGAGAATATTTCCAGAAATAGCATTCCTTCTTGAATTATTATGAATTATATGAATAAACTCCAAAGTCTCTAAGGAAAGCATTTTCCGTTA
>NW_022103896.1:84747647-84749864 GCF_000313985.2 Echinops telfairi | reverse complement strand
TTTTCCTAATTATTTTTCATTTTCTGTGTTTTCCTTCCTTAAAAAAAACTAAACATATTTTGTAATTGAGAAAGTATTTGGTTTATGAGATATCATTAACATAATTATAATTAAAACTACATCTTCAGTTCACAGAATTATCAGGTTTTTCAAAAAGTGTCCATCTGTAGGAAACGTAAGTAGCTGCGCAGTCAATGGAATTCAAAAATAGTTGTATTATTTATATAACTCTAGGAACTTTTAAGTGAACAGCATCAGAAACTTAAAAGGTGACTGAGTTCCAAATCCAAGAGTTATCACATAGAATGCTAAGCTTTATGAAATTATCCATTGAAACAGCCTTGCCACTAATAATTACAGTAATTAAATCATAGTATTGGAATTCTTCATTAAATTTGCCTAAGATAATTCAGCTGAAAGTCTTGGCACTGGTCATTCATGGGAAAGATGGCTATCACACATGAATGGTATTTCAGAAATTCCCTTTGAAGACAAAATGTGGAGGTTTCCAACATCAGTACCTAAGTGCATATCATATACCATTTTTCCACAAAGTATTTACTTGAAAAAATTTTTCACAATTTGAAAAATCAATGTCTATGGCCACGCTCACCCTGCTTGCATAAGAATACCACTGCTCTTCTCAATTGGACGTGTTCACTGTAAGCAGGAAGACGTTTCTAACTCTACTCCACAAATTCCTCCAGCTGTCTCCACATGGCATCCCCCGCCACGGTCAATGACTTAGCGTTTATTTTATCACAAAATAAATAACTCTAAGGGAGATGGATAAAGAACACTGGCAAAGCACAGTGTGGTCCCATAACCACCTGACTGGTGCACTTTCTAGGAAGCTTCCTCGTTTTTCACATGTACTGAGTCATGTCAAAGTCAAAACTGCTCTGGAGTGTGAGCAACGACAGGCGTACCCTTCCATGTGGAGAACTTTTACAGTGGTGAACCGGTTAAACAAAAAGCCATTAAACACATACAGTCAAAAGAATAAATTCCTGAGCATGTCATTTCATTATAGTTGTCATTTTATCCATCTATGGATGTTGACATGATGGTGTCTCTCTGGCCAGCAAGTTGAGCATGAAATATCAGATTGTACGTGGAAGTGAGATCTGTGGAGAGGGCTCAGACCATTGAGTGACAAGCAGCAAAGCAGTCAATGAAGATGCCAAGTGTGATAAAGCTTGCATGACACAGGGCCCCTTCTCCAGGGACTTTCAGTTACACGAGAAATCAAAATTGGTGTGACACTGCAAGATAACCAGAAAGTGCATTATGAAAGTAAGCCCATAATTTGTACCTAATCATGTTTCATACATACATACATGCATGCATGCAGGAAGAAGCTTCAATTCATGTGTGGAAAAATGAAATTTAAAGATAATGAATTTTTTCCATGCACTTTTTAAGAAAGACAAAATGTATGTGTGTTCCAAAGACAAGCCTTGTCCCTGCTGAGCTCTTTACTTTTGAGTGCAGTACTTTTCAGGTAATCATAATTGAAACACGGGATACTTTTGAGCAGCAATAACTCCCACTGAACTAGAAGTCACACATCTTCTCATGAAACAAAACAACCAGAAACGCCATCAAAACTGTAACGTGTATTTCAAATTCAGCACCACCAAAAGGGATTCTTAGAAGATAGGACAGGAATCCATTCCAAATCACTGAAGCGGGAGCCCTGAAATTGGGGCGGGGGCTGTGACCTATGGAGAGAAGCTAGTGAAGCGCCGGGAAGGTAGACGGGGAGAAGTGATCAGGCCCACTCCACACCCCTGATCTCGCACTACCTGCCCACCCCGCATGGTGATCTCCAAAAAAAGAAGACGAAAATTAAGCCCCAGCTCTTTCTTTTAAAAATAAAAACCTGTGACCATTGTTACTCCCAAGGTAACCACACAAGGCATCCATACAAAAGCAAAGCAGTAGGGATGTAGTAGTGGCAGGCGGCGGCAGCAGCAGCAGCAGCAGCAAACCTCCTCCTCCCCGCCCCAGATACGGTACCTCCAAATCTGCCCGAGCTGCAAGATGTGGATGAGTGACTGCAGGAGCCAGATGCAGAAGGCACAGGACGCAGACCTGTGCGTGCCGCCGGCCCGCGCGGCCCCGCTGCTGGGGTTGCCGCTGTTGGGGGCGGTGATGTTGCTCTTGCTGGCGTTGGACGCCTGTCTTTGCGGCGTGGAAGGGCGAGCCTCGCCT
>NW_022103896.1:84732582-84746379 GCF_000313985.2 Echinops telfairi | reverse complement strand
GGGCGGCGGCGGCGGCGGCGGGGTACGGCCGCGAAGGCCTCTTTGTAGCTCTCGGAGGCACAGCCCTGGGCAGGGCCAGGCCAGCGCGCTGGGCACCACGAGGCGGAAAGCGGAGGCTGAAGGGGGTGTGCGCCCGAGCCTCGTGGGCGCTGGGGAGGGGCCGCGCGGCGCGGAAGCCTGGAATCTCACTCGCCAGCAGCCCTGGGGCGGGCTGGCGTGGGGGGCGGTTGGAGGAAAGATGGAGTGGAAAGCTGGGCGTCAGGTTGGGGGGGACTGAGAAGCACAGCCTTTCTCGTCGCAGGTCCCCAGCGCCAGGCCGGTCGCTCCCGCGCTTTCCTAGCCTGGAGCCGGCGGGGCCAGCGGGCGCGGCCGCCTTAGTGGGCAGAGGAGCGTGCTCCCTGCACTGCACTTCTTCAGGGGGTGAGAAGGAGGGGTGTGTGTGCAGGGGATTCGGGAGAGCTTGGTGGGCGGGGCGCGCAGCGTTGGGAAACTGAGTCTCAGCCCTCTGGACTTCTTTAGAAATTGCCTTTTCTGAAAGCTATAGGGATTGCAGAATATGTGGTCCCACAACTCCAGGAAGAATTCGAATAAATTAAATCGGTGCTTGAAGCGCCGTACCAAATTGCATGCGAAGAGCATAGGATATGTTCAGATGCTTGAAAGATTCTTAAAAGCCCAATCAAATAAGTTCTTATTAGGTACCCACATGTCTGTTCACCTCATAGAGACCCACTCTTTGTACAACACGTACTGTGCAGCCGTGCGCAATCCTTGCTATCATCCTGAATTTGAACCCACTGGTGCAGCCACTGTGTCCATAGATCTCCGTGAGTGTATGACACCTTTTGTCACTGACCCTCTCTACCAAAGCGATGTCCTTCTGGAACTAATCCCTCCGAGACCGTGTCCGTAGGACCTGAGTAGTCTCATCATCTTCCCCCTTCTGTGTGTACTTCTTCCAAGAAGGACCTGGGGCAGCCTTCACCAATACCATAATTAAATGCCAACATTCTGTCTTCCTTATTCGCTGTACAGCTTCTGCATGCATATAAGGGGAAAATACCAAGGCTTGCAAATGCTCAAGACGACATTTTTGCTTTCTAACACTTTAAAGCGGTCACGTGTAACAGGTTTTCCCAATGCAATACATCTTTTGGTTTCCTGACTGCTGCTTCCATGGGCATTGATGGTAGATCAAAGTAAAATAAAATTTTTGACATTTCATTTTTTTTCCTGTTTATCATGATACTGTTTCTTGGACCATTTGTGAGGATTTTTGTTTTCTCTCTCTTGAGATGTACTCCATACTGAGGGCTGTAGTCTTTGATCTTCATCAGTAAGGGCTTCAAGTCCTCTTCACCTTTCCCAAGCAGGATTTGTCATCGGCACAAAGCAGCACCACGGTTTATCAAACCGACAGCTGGATGGTGGAATCAAATATAGGCTTTTCATTTTTTAAAAAAAAAGGAAGACCTAGTTTTCATTTTTGTCCCACTTAACTTTTGCAAATGTAGAAGACAGGCAGTGTAATTCTTAAAATATACCATGACTCACATTTTATAAGAGCAGAGAGGGAAGTAAGGCTACCCAGTTTTACACTGCCACTAAAAGCACAAGTTGTCTTCTAAATTGGAGGGCAAAACCTAACATTTCTTGGTCCCCTTCTCCTGGCTCTCTCTTCAAGTACCAGACTGAATTCAAACTCATCAGTGATGCCATTTTTAATTCGTAACTCTGAGGTAGAAGTGCACAAATTCCACTGCACTCTAGATTTATCCTAAGAAGTGCTGGGAATAAGACATTGGGCTGCTAACCGATAGGTAAGCAATTCAAACCTACCAGCTACTCTGTGGAACAAGATGTGGCAATTTGCTTTCATAAAGATTGCAATTTTGGAAGCCTTGGGGGCAGTTCTACTCTGTCCTGGAGGCACTGTGAGTTGAAATTGACTTGGCAGAGGAGGGTTTAGCTAGACTTCTCTACCACAGCTATCTCCTACTCAGGACCTCAGCTGTTTCAGAATCATCCCAAAGTGGGTTACATTCCAATTTCTAGATACATGGTGTTTAGTTTCCTCCTGGACTAATACACAGGATTCTGCCTTAGTTGGCTTTTGCCTAACATTCTGATAGGAGGTTGTTGAGCACAGAGACAGAAATAAATAAACATGTTTTGGCAATTACATGATTTCCTGTCAATTTGAGCAAAGGAGTGGAATCTAGCCTGTCAATCAGGCTGCAGCTTGATGACCTCATTAGGAGGTGCAATGGAGATTAGTAGCTCACTGGGGGCTAAACCCAGTCTCTCTGCCTTCCCTTTCCTGCTGTTGAGACACTCAGAGAGCTAGAGAAGACCCGCGCCAGCATTGAGATGCTTCCACTGCCACTGGATCCACAAGACCATCTACCCACTGGCCCATGATATTCTGGCATTCGACATCATTGCATGTGCTGTGTGATTCCTCTAAAGAGAAATTTGTGGACTAGTATCGGACAGATGAACTCATATCGGATTTATGGACTTGATCTGGACTAGGATGGGGTGTTTCCTTCATATACAATTGCACTTTTATATAAAGTTTTTTCTTATACACGAGTGTCTATGAATTTGTTTCTCTAGTCAACCTGAACTAAAATACATTTACATAAACCAACATTTCTCATAAAATCCATAGCCACAATGGTGAATAAGGGACTGGCCAGGATGACAGGGGCCAATTAGATGCCAAGAGGGGAGTAGATTCCTAAGCCTAGCTTTAAAACTGGGCCCTTGTGCTGTAAGAAATTCCTTTTTGGAAAACACCTTGGCACTATTTCCCTAGGGTCCAAATTTAAGATTTCGTCTCCAAGGCACTGTTGCTGATCTTAGTTTGTGCAAAACCATCAGGGAACGGAGTGGTCTCTTAGGAAACCGGGTCCTATGGGATAGAGTGTATTCTAGGTCAAATACAATGTCTTAAATTGCACTGGGGCATGAAAAGGCCGAGAGTATTTGGGGTTCTGAACACCTGGAGCTGACAGAGGGTGCCTTTGGAGCAAGGGTGTTTTCTGCTTGATTGTATCCTCTGCAGCCAGGTCCATGCCTGCACAGACTATTGGCTCAAGAAAGATTATTTCAGTGAATACATGAATCTGTGGAAGAACAAGCCACAACTGGAAGAATGCTATATTCTTTGCTAATTAATGTTCCCGTGGAAACATAGTAATTATAAGTCTCATTAAGTTCTTTTTAAAAAAAATACTATTATGTACATAGATAGATACATTTACTCAAAACATTTTTGACCCTTTTTAGAAAGTTTCTTCCTGAATCATGTCTTTGGGAAGTGAAACGGCCATGTAGTTAATGGAAGGGGTATACAGTGAACCCTCGTTTATCGCGGTTAATCGGTTCTACTGTGATAAATGAACTTCCGCGAAGTAGGATTCCTTATTTGTAAATCAAATATTTTCGTAGTTAGAGCATAGAGGACATGAAAAAATACCTTTTAGTCACCATTACACTCGTATTACCCAATTTATTAAACGAAAAAGGGAAAATACAGTAAAACATTTTGGAAGTTACAATTATCATGTATTATTTATTATATTATTTATGGCATCAAGCGTGTACAGTATGAGCCAATCAGTGGCAGTAATGACAGAGCATGCGCTGTTACGCAAAAACCGCGATAGAGTGAAGCCGCGGAAGTCGAAGCGTGAAGTGGCGAGGGTTCACTGTACAAGGAAGTCAGAAAACTAGTATTCATCTTCAGCCTCTGGTACTTACTGACTGCAGGATCTTGGTAATTTACTTAGTACACGGGATTAATATGAGGAGTAGATAAAATAGCTTATTTTACTGGGCTTTGTATATGATGTGGTTTTTAAAAGGCTAATCTTTTAAATCTACTGCTTACATCTCAGGATCAAGAGGCAGTAATTTACACACAACAAGGAACTACCACATGGTTTTAAACAGGAACCGTGTGCTTCAGCATTGTATCCTCTCTCCATACTTATTCAATCTGTATGCTGAGCAAATCATGAGAAAATCTGGATTATATGAAGAATTATGTGGCATCAGGATCGAAAGAAGGCTTATTAACAAACTGCAATATGCAGCTGACACAACTGTCCTTGCTGAAAGTTAGAAGGACTTGAAGCACTTGCTGATGAAGATCAAGGAGTGCGGCCTTCAGTATGGTTTACCACTCCGTGCCATGAAGGCCAAAATCCTCACAGCCAGACAAACAGGCAACGTCTTGATCAATAGAGAAAATGTTGAAGTTGTCAAGGATTTTGCCTTGTTTGGATCCACAATCAATATTCATGAAAGCAGCAGTCAAGAAAATAAAAGATGTGTTGCTTTGGGTAAATCTGCTGTACAAGATCTCTTTAGAGTATGTGGGGGGAGGTCAGATGTGCAGGCATTCCCTCCCCTGAAGGCAATCAGTTGCCAGACTGCTGGTTCATCTACCAAGGGTGGGCCTGCTCCCTGCCTCTGGGGACAATGGACAGGCTCCTGTAGGAGGAGTTTGCACCCTACTGATAATGGTTCCTATGGAGACCCAGAGACCAACCCCTAGAGCACCCTCTCATTGCTGTGTAACCTATAGTGCAGCTCCTCCCTGTGACATATGTCTCTACCTGTAATTAGTGGGCTGGCTTGCCCCCAAAAGATATGTAGGTGTGAGTCAGCAACATAGATTGCTCTCTGACTCTGAGCTCCTTGCTGCTCACTCCCTGGTCACTCCCCTCTCCCTTGTTCCTTTACCCTCCTTCCCTTCCCCCTCTCTCCACGTGGACCACCAAGCTGGGCTGAGGTGAGAAATGCTACCTACCATGTAACATGTCTGACTCTATTATTGTAATATCTCTCATGCTCTCGATGACTCTAATATGATACTTATATATCTCCACCGTACAATTGTGCATTACTGAATCCGAGTAGTAGTAATAGTAGTAGCAGCGAGTGGGGGCTGGCACCCCACTCCCCCACGCAATTTTTTAATTTAATACTACAAGAGTATTGAAAAGCAAGGGCATTACTTTGAGGACTAGAGTGTGCCTGACTCAGTCATGGTATTTTCAGTAGGTTCATATGTGTGTGGAAGTGAGACATTGAATAAGAAAAACCGAAGAAGAATGGATTCATCTGAATTGTGGCACTGGAGAAGAATATTGAAAGTACCATGGACTGCTAAAAGGACAAGATGGTCTGCCTGGGAAGAAGTGCAGCCAGAATGCTTCATAGAGGCAAGGACAGCAAGACTTGTTTTTACAGATTTGGAAATGGGTAGTGCTGTCTGTGGGCATGTTATTTAAACTCTCTTCAGCTCCTTCATGTTCATAATTTATAAAATAGACATAGAACCAGTCTCTAGTATTCAATGTTGTTATAAGAAATAAAAATGATACCTGAAAAATACTCAGCACATTAATATGCTATGTGCTATTATTTTTTACATCTCTTCTATCCTTCCTTCCTCCTTTTTCCTAACTTCGACATTCTGTTTAGCTAGTCAACTCTCCTAAATTGTTGCTTTTGTTTTTCACCATCTAGTTATCATCTAGTTGGCCATCAGCTCATGATGACCGTGTGTAAAATTGAATCAAACTGCTGTAATCCACACGTTTTCTTGGACTGACTTTTGGAAGTAGATTGTTAGATCTTTCTTCATAGCCTGTCTTAGCTGCGTTCTGCATCCTGACAACACAAAAGCTTCCACTGAAGTAATTGCCTATGAGTTACACTACATAAGAATGGAAAGTGGGTCACATCTAGGAAAAGTGAGATTTCTACCACTGAGACACCACTGACTCAACGTCTCCCTAAATTAGAGTTCCTGAAAACACCTACATCAGAAGCATCATTTCAATGTTTGCCTGCTTGTTTGCTTGATTACAGATCCCTAGCTTTTCGGTAATCGTTGACTCCTCTCCTTAAATCGTCTTCTCTGCGTTCTATTTCAGAAATTCTTAATATCCGTTTCAAACATTCACTACTTACCCCTCGTAAATGTTTAGCTTGCCTCTTCATGTACCCCAAACTATCCAAGAGCTTCAATGTATTTTATCACATTTCACACCCCTTAATGCCTTAATGGGGGGGCAGTATTGATTCAGTGGTAGAATTCCTGCCTTCTCTGTAGAAGACACCCCCCCTCCCCCAATTTTTCTTTCATGGATTCCCAAGTCCAATGTCCCTAATGTACAGCCATCACCCTCTGTCAGTTGATGCTTGCACGTTGCAATCTGCCATTTTAAACAGGCTTCCATAAAACTTTAACTAAAATGCATTAGGAAGAAAGATCTGGCTATCTAAGTCAGAGTATCAGTCCATGAAAACAATATAAATTTTACTGGTCTGAACTACAATGAATCAGGACCAGGCGAGGTTTTCCTCCACTGTACATGGGATTGTCATGAATTGAGAGCCAACTCACAACAGCCCCATCATGCTCTCACTTTTCTCCTTACAGAGTTTAAATTCCATGATCAATTGCTATAAATGCTCTGTCACTCACACCACCATCTCTGTTGCCATTCTCACTTGTCAGATCATCACCCCAAAGAAGCCATGTTTTCCCCAAGCATCGTGAGCCTAGTCATGAGTTCAGAGCTCCTTTGAAATCTATGACTGGGGAGCCCCCAAGTTGATTTTTATGTGAGAATTCCCAAGGGCCTAATAGGGTGGAATATGTTCTCTTCCCATCTGGCAAAACCGGGGATGAGTATGAATAGTGTTTGATTGGCCAGGGTTCAGCTGGTTCATTAGTCTTGTACCTATGTAACCCTACTCAACACGAACGGGAATGGACTGAGAGAGAAGAATTTGTTAGACTGGTGTTGCCACCAGCATTCTGGACTGACACAGCAGATAAACCTGATGTCCTGGCCCAAGATGGAAAAGTTTGGTTACAAATAAATAACAAGTGGAAGGCAGAATAAATAATAGTGGAAGATAAAGGAATTAATAAATAGGTTATGCCACAGGGAAAACCTAATATCATGTTTATGATTGCGTGAAGTTTAAATCTGGGAAAATTAGATGTCCTCAAAAAATGAAATGGAATTTATAAAGATCAATATCCTAGGCATTACTGAGTTGAAACGGACTGGTATTGGCCATTTTGAATGAGAAAATCATATGATGTACAATTGGGAATAAAAAATCAAGAGGAATGGGGTGGCATTCATTGACAAAAAAGACATTGCAAAATCAATCTTGAAGTACAATGTTGTCTGTCATACGATTGTATCTATCTCCTTTCAAGGAAATTCAATCAATACAACTTGTATGCAAATTTATGTACCAAACAAAAAAGCCAGTAATGAAGAAATTGAAGAATTATACCAACCATTTCAATTGGAAATTGATCTAACATGCAATTAACATGCATCGATCATTATTTGCAATTGGAATACAAAAGATGGAAATAAAGAGAAAAGAATAGTAGGTGAAAAACATAGTCATGGTGATAGAAATGAAATTGGATAGAATTTTGCAAAACCAATGATTTGTTCATAGCAAATACCTTCTTCAGCAACAAAAGGTGGACTTCTCAATACATAATCACAGAAATCAAATTGACTACATCGTGGAAAGAGGTGCTGGAAAAGATCAATATCAGCAACTACAACCTGGTCAGGGACTAACTGTGATAAAGACTACCAATTGCTCACATATAAGTTCAGGTTAAAGCCGAAGAAAATTAAAATATGTCCACGATATGATCAAAATACGACCTTGAGTTTATCCCACCTGAATTTCAAGAATAACTCAGGAACAAATTTGACACACTGAATACTAATGAAAGAAGACCTGGTGAGCTATGGGAGACCATCAAGAACATCAGACATGAGGAAAGAGAAAGGTCGATAAAAAGGCAGGAAAGAAAGAGAAGACCTCAGTAGATGTCACAAGAGACTCTGAAACTTCCTCTTCCGAGTAGAGCAGCTAAAGCAAATGGAAGAAATCACGAAGTCAAGAGCTGAACAGAAATTTTTAAAGGGCAGCTAGAGATGACAAAGTCAAATATTACCATGAAATATGCAAAGACCTAGAATTGGAAAACCAAAAGGGAAAAACACAATCAACATATATTAAACAGAAAAATCTCAAAAAAAATTCAAGCCTCGAGTTGAAATGTTGCAAGATTCTATGGGCAAAATATTGAGTGATCCTTCCAAAGAAGATGTAAAGAATGCACAGAGTCACTGTACCAAAAAGAATTAGTTGATGTTCCACCATTTAAAGAGGTACCATATGAGCAAGAACTAGGTGCTGAAGGAAGAAGGTCACACTGCACAGAAAACATTAGGCAAATACAAGGCTCCAGGAATTGATGGGATACCAATTGAAATGCTTCAACAAGCTGACGATGCAGTGGAAGCACTCACTCTTCTATACCAGAAATTTTGGAAGAGAGCTACTTGGTGAACTGATTGGAAGAAATCCATATTTGTGCCCATTCCAAAGAAAGGTGACTCAACAGAAAGCTCAAATTATAGAAAAATATCATTGATAACACATGCAAGTAAAATTTTGCTGATGCTCATCCAATAATGGTTGCAACAGTACGTTGACGGGGAGCTGCCAGAGGTGCACGCCCAGTTCAGAAGAGGATGTGGAACAAATGATATCATTGATGATGCCAGATGGATCTTGCCTGAAAGCAGAGAATACCAGAAAGACGTTTACTTATATTTTATTAAATATGCAAAGGCGTTTGACGGTGTGGATGACAAACTTAAGAAAACTGGGAGGTCCAGAACATTTCATTGTGCTCATGTGGAACTCATACAGGGATCAAGAGGCAGTTGTGCTGTTGTTTTATCCTCAGGTTGTTTATCTTGCCTATCGTATATAGCTAGACATGAAAAAAGGAAGAAGAAGAAAGAAAAGAAAAAAACGGGGGGGTGGCTGTAAATAGTTCCAAGTTTAGACCAGAGCGTGGACACTGGTACAGATAAGAGCTCTCAATACACGGAATCCAGGACAGCTCACCCTCTTAGGATCAATAATGAGCATAGCGGTTCTTGAGAAGGTGGTGTGAGAAGGGGAGCAAGGGGAAACCAACACAATGATCAGCGTATAACCTCCCAAAGTGTAGCGTCCACCTCCCCATGGGGGGCGAACAACACAAATGTGGGTGAAGGGAGCGAGCGGGCAGCCTAAGAAAATAATAATAATTGATCATTTATCAAGGGTTCATGAGGGAGGTGAGGGGAAACAGAGGAGCCGATACCAAGGGCTCAAGTAGAACAGAAATGTTTTGAAAATGATGATGGCAATATATATACTAATGTGCTTGATACAATTGATGGATGGATGGTCATAAGAGCTGTAAGAACCCCCAATTAAATGATTTATTTAAAAAGTTATAAAATTAATTGTAGTGATGATTGTACAACTTTGCTTAATATGATTGAAGTATTAAATTGTTTGATATGTGAATTATATGCCAATAAAACATTTCTTAAGTTTCCCTAAAGAGTTGCCTAACGCCTGTTTCTTCATCAACAGCCACTCTCCAAGGCTTTCAATATTTGACAATGCTTCAAATTTATGCATGCTTGGATCCACAATCAATGCTCGTGGAAGGAGCACTCAAGAGGTCAAAAGACATGTTGTATTATTTAAATCTGCTGCATAAGATCTCTTTAGAGTATTGAAGAGCAAGGATGTTACCTTGAGGACTAAGGTGCCCTTGACCCAAGCCATGGTATTCTCCATGGCATCATATGCATGTGAAAGTTGGACACTGAATTTGGAAGACCCGTAGATGAATCAATACACTTGAATTTTGGTGCTGAAGAAGAATATTGAAAGTACTATGGACTGCTAATAGGAAAAGCCAGCCTGTAGCGAAAGAAGTAAGGCCACAGTGCTCCTGAGAGAAAAGGATAGTAAGAGGTCGTCTTACATACATATTGTCAGGAGAGGCCGGTCCCTAAAGGAGGACATCATGCTTGGTAAAGTGGAGGGCAGGGAAAAAGAGGAAGACCCTCAAGGAAATGGACTGACCCAGTGGCTGCATCCATTGACTCAGGCGTGGGGACAATTGTGATGACAGCACAGGACTGTGCAGAGTTTCCCTCTGCTGTGCATAGGGTAGCTAAGGGTCAGAGCCGACTTGATGGCAAATTAAAAGAAAGAAGGAAGGCAATTGCCAGCATTGGATCAGAAGACCTTTATGAGTATGGAGCCCTATATAATTGCACTGGTCATGCACTAGCCCCGGCATATTTATCTAGTGTCTTCTCACTGTGCACCATATAGGAAGGAAACATTTTATACTGGCACACAAGGATCTACATAACCTGAATCTAGCTCAACCAGTTCCTCTTTGAATCTCATTCCTATTATTCACCTACCCAAACATGCAGGCCTGTTACTACCCTAGGGCATTGGCATGTGCTGCTTCTTCCCAATATGTTCATCTCTCACTGTCCATGCAACTTTCATTCCCCTCAAGTATTCACTTGGGTGGGAAGTCATTCTTCTTCAGCGTGACCATGTTGTTATTAGGATGTTAGGCACCATTGAGTAGTTTCAGAATAATCACAACCCTGTGTACAACAGAACAAAACACTGCCCAGTCCTGTGACCTCCTCATAATTGTACTTGTTTTAAGCCTGTTGTTGTAACCATTGTGTCAATCCATCTTGGCTTTCCTCTTTTTTCCTGCCCTGCTACATTACTAAGCATGATGTCCTTCCCAGAGTTGGTCTCTTCCAATGTATGTGAAAGGAAGATTGAGATGCTAAAAATCAACAAAAATGGCTTTCAAGCAAAATTAAAGCATTCGTGGTAACAGATGGGGTTGAGTTGATTCCTACATGTGGCTCCCTGCATGTCAGAATACAACTAAGCTCCACAGGAGGTTCAGGGGATGATTATTTGGAAGTAGATCACCAGGCCTTTCTTCCAAAGCATCTCCGGGTGAGCTGCAACCTCCAACTTTTTAGTACAATGCTGTCGTGTGTTAATGGATTGCACGACCCAGGGGCTCCAGAACAATACTACAAAGCTTAAGGTACAGAAGTAAAATGGAGGATGAGCACATCAGTACTAGATGGCTTTGTTGTTAATTGCTGCCTCCATTATTTAGTGCCACTATAACAGAAAGTAGATGGATTTAGCAAACAAATGTATTTTCTGAGAGTTTAGGAGGCTACAAGTTCAAATTCAGGGCCCTAGCTCTAGGGAATCTCTTTGTCTCTGAGTTGGTTCACAATTTAGGAAGATGTGACTTGTGTCCTTTTATCATCTGTGACTTTAGTGTGTTTTGGCATCAATCTCCTTCTCGGTTCAGAAAGTTTCCAGCATAGAGACCCTGGAGCCCAATGATGTATTCTGCTCCTAGCTTGTCTTTCTTTATCGTAAGAGGACTCCTCTCATCCTTGTTCTCTTTTAAAACTCTTTTTTATATCTTGTAAGAGATTGACTCAAGATACAATCTAACCATGTAGATTGTGTCTTATCTTATTAACATAACTGCTGGTAATTCTGTCTCATTAATGTCATAATGGCTAGGATTAAGCCATTATGTTAAAAAAAAGTCTAAAAACAATAGAGGAGAACTTCATACTATTCAGAACCATGATCTACTGACATTGATAACCATTTTAAGGTGACACAATTTGACCCATACAAGGTACCATTGAGTAAATTGTCATTCATTACAATCCTATATGACAGAGGAGAATTTCTGGCTGTTATCTTTATGGAAGCAGGTCACCAGGACTTTCTTCCACTGAGCCAACCTTTCAGTGAGTAGCCAAGTGCTGAGTGATTTCACCACCAGTGCTAGAGGATGTAAGTATCAAAAATGGTCATTAGAGGAATTTAGTGGGTGGACTGCCCCAATATTTGAATATTCAAAGTAGTAACGCAATATAAGTTAAGTAACTTAAAATTAAATGGGATGTAGTTTAAGGTTCAAAATGAAGTGCCTTAAGAGCTGGTGGAAATATAGGTTTAGATTTAATGAGGAAAGAAGTAGGGGGCTCCTGGGCTCCTCTCTATACCACATAATAGCCTGCAAGTGGTAAATGTGTTTTGTTTCTGAAGTATGTTAGTAAGTCCTTAAACTGCCTTTCTCCATAGGATCAAAATAATAAACGGTGATTAAGTCCCCAAGTCAATCAGTAAAATCCTTTTTAATGCTTGACATAACCAAAATTTACATTTTCAATAAAAAAGTAGAAAACACATCATTTCCATTACTAGCACTTAGACAATTTAAAAAATACTAGTGTTGAATAAGAGAGTTTTATTTATTTTAGATGCTGGTATTTGAGAGACAAGTAGGTGTGATTCAAAGAAGAATTAATAAATATATGAACCGTATCAGAAAATAAAGTTTAATTCCTTCCTACACTCTGTACTTGCTGACAAAAGATTATATAATGGAGGGGGAAGAGAAAATAAACCTGGCAAACACTACCTTTATCACCGGTGACTTACTGATGGTGATAAATCTTGTTGAAAGCAGGAAGCCCTGGAATGATGAGATGAGAACAACTTACCTCTATACTGTAGCCTAATGACATCTTCCCCCAAACCTACAACCCCAGTCTAAACACCAGGAAAAGGTCAGAGAACCCGAAATTGAGAGATACTTATTTAAAGCAAAAGAGAATACAGGCTGTCAGAAATTTGGTTCTGTTTAACAAAGAGATCAATGAAACACTAAAGTATGCCTAGTGGTGAAGAACAAAGGAACCCTGGGAATGCAGTAGTTAGATGCTTGGCTATTAAGTGAGCGGCCAGTGATTTGAGCCTACCGATCACTCCATGTGAGAAAGGTCTGACAGCCTACTTCCTTATGGTTTACAGCGTTGGAAACTCTATGGGGGAAGTTCTACTCTGTTTTATAGGGTTGCTATGAGTCAGGATCTACTCAATGGTAATGCATTTGGGTCAAGACAAGAATGACTAAACAGAAATCGGAGTAATCTTACTACATAGAGACCCAGCCTCTGTACTTACTTCATTCTTCATCATGAAATCCAAATCACTGACAAGTCTCCTCTTTTCTCTTTCATCACTAGCCCTCTCCCACTTTTGAGCTGGTCAATATAAAAAACTTGCCATTCAGCCTCTTGTGGACTTATTCTAACTAAAATTAAGGAATATACTCAATGTTTTGTAGACTTTAGGTTTGCTCTTGGGCAAAGAGTTCAGGGTAAAGAGATAAGACATAGTAGCTCTGTGTTTTAGAATTCATTGTTCTACAGACAGCCATGGCTTTCCCTTGAACATAGGCTGGTCATGTTGCATAGAGTGGCGATCATCAGTTTGAAGAGCAGTCAGAATTTTAAAAAGCAATTACTGTAGTAACCCAACAGACATTGATTCTATACTTTTTAAATGTGTGCAGCTGTGATCGTACAGCAGACTGTCTGGCAAAGAGCACATTAGCATCCTGTATGGACACCCCTGAGACTGAACTAGAACCTGTCCTACTCTAGTATGGCATCAGGTGAACTTTATCCAGAACATCGGTAAACACTCTCTAAACAATGTCACATTCATAGGTACCTGGGGTTGGAATTTAACCTATCATTTTAGGGCACACAATTCAATTCATACCACCCCTATCTCTGGTCCTCAAGTATCTGTGTCCTTCCCACGTATTTGGTGGTATAAATGGTTAGTCTCAGATTTTTAAGTTTGAACTCATTTATTTTTCTTTAATGCATGTTCAGGTTTTCTAGAACATAAAAGTCACTGCAAGACAGTAATGAAATTCACCTTAGGACACCAATGGCCAATTCTAAGGCCTCAACTAGAGCATCTTCCGGC
>NW_022103896.1:84729736-84732119 GCF_000313985.2 Echinops telfairi | reverse complement strand
GCTCAAGTGGAAAGTGGGTGTCATAAGAATGATGAAGTCAACATATGTACTAAAGTGCTGGACACAGATGACATATGTACAGATTGTGATGAGTTGTATGAGCCCCTAATAAAATGATTATTAAAATAAAAAAAAGATAAAACGAGTTCAAATTCTCAGGTGCCTACCCTTATCTCCTCTTTTCTTTATCCAGATGTGTTCTTTCTGTAGCTATCTCTATCCTCTTACTCTTACTCATCTATTACATCTCAGAACTTCCTTTTTAAAAAATCCCTGAAAGGTTTTCTTACAATTCGACCTCCATCTCCTGGAGTTGGCACTAGGGAAACTTCCAAAGACCTCAGAATGCCCTTTGTTCCTTGGACATGTACTAAATTACATAGCTTCTTAAAATACTTCTTAAGATGTATGAAAAGATTAAATAGCTTGATAAAGAATTTAAAATCCTTATGGTAACCTACCAATCTGAGTTATTTGATGTATATCCATTGGCTCACATATTAACAAAATCTGGAGATACTTGTTTATGCTTGAAGTACGCTGATTGGGAAGAGTTTCAACTTGGTCTACCCTTAAATACAAGTAAGAAAGCTTATGATTTGCTCTGAGAAACCTGGGGGAAAGGGAAAATTTTATTTGGCACCCTTAGTAAAGCCTTTTCTCCTACAATAGACTGTAGGACAATCCACTCTTGCATACAGAATAAAAATGAAGGCAGTTATTTTATTACCACATTTGTTCCTTCTGAGATTTACTGTACATTTTGCGGTTGCCAATTTTACCCTAGAGGCATTAGAAGCTTTTAAAGCAACCTTTGTGTCTAGCCTTAACCCTGAACTCTCAGCCTTAGTGCCAAGGCATCAGCTGGACTGGAAGGCTGTCCCAATGGCATATCTGGCTGGTCTAGCTCATGAGCTTGTTCAAACCTTAGAAATGAAACAAACTGTTGAGAATAATTTCTTGAGAGCTTTACCATTATTGAAATCACCATCACCAAATGAAAAGTGATTTAGGTCTTTTGGAGGCACTCAATCTGGTCCCTGTTATCATTGCAAAGTCTGGGCACTTTAAGAAGGATTGTACAAAGTTATATAATACAGTGAGCAATCTCTCATTAGACAACATCCGATCTAAATCCAAATGAAGTGCCAAGTAAATAAGCCAAATGTGCATGGACTGTTGGATGCAAAACTAATGATTTGTTCTGTGAACCTTCACTCAGCTCACAAATGGAAGTTAAACAAAAAAGTCATTTGGAAATCTTATGAACTTTTCCTTTACAATGCTGCCAACCCGGCAGACTATAACCAACTGGACGAAATCAGCTGACATGTTTACAAAATCTCAGAGTATCCAAATTTCTAAAATGTGGGGGTGGGGGATCAGAAGACAAGGGACTTCTCTCAGTTCATTCTTATAACTCTCAGTACTATCGAGGATCTACAGTCTTTTGTCCTTAGTTATTATACCCCAATTATTTTCATAGGAAAGTACTAGGTAAATGGAATTGTCATAATAATGAAAAGGGGAAATATTGTTAGAACTTCCTAGCATCCACGACAAAATGAGGGCAATTTGCAAGAGGAAGGTGATGAGTGTGCATACATGCGCACAGACACATGTATGGGCAAGCTTGCACGGGGGAGGGGGGTATCTTATTTTACTTTTACTTACAAGTACTTCCTTAGCTCCTACAGAAAGGAAGCTCTTCTGCTACCTTTTTTCCCTCAGATTGTCTCCGGTTCCTAAAACACTGTGGGACACAGTCACCCACATGTTGGAAGGATGCTAACAGTTCCCGTTGGCCTTCAAGTCAGTGCCTCCAAACCGTTACCTAAAACCCCCTAGTAATCTTGAAAAGGAGAGGGACTTTCATCTTTAAGATTAAGTACTTGAAGTTCTGTTCATGTTGTGTAATCTATATATCACAGATTTTTAATATCTTGTCAAAACTGATGTCACATTTTCCTTATATAGTCTACCTTCTTAGATTATGTGTGCACCATACCAATTGGATAAGGATGGTGAAAAGACCCGAGCTTGACACACACATTTATTGTTTTTAAGCCACAAAGCATTCCCTTGTTCCGTTTGGAGGACTGGCCCTAGGTCCATATATTTGAGTAAAATTCAGTGTAGGATTCCCTTCCTTGGGAAAAATAATTAATATTTCGCCCCTTTCTAACATACCAGCTGGAAGCCTCAAACTTGACAGTGGCAGACCTTTGCAGTGCATATTCCCGTACTACCTTACATCTTGATAGTGTGTGTTTGCGGTTACTGGAGTAATGGCAATACACTTGGAATGTGATGCACCCAGACTTCACTGAGCCCTTACTTATTTTTCTTAGGTGTACATGCAGACCTACAGCTTTTACAATTT
>NW_022103896.1:84726997-84728859 GCF_000313985.2 Echinops telfairi | reverse complement strand
ATTCGCATCCCTCAACTATGATCACGTAATTATAACGATGGTGTAGGACCAGGCAGTGTTTGTCTGTTGTGCATAGGGTCGTTTTGGGTGGGAACCAATTCAATGGCACCGAACAAAGACATTGTTATATAATTTTGTCCACTTGGACCCTGTCAGGGATCATCTGAGTTATTATCAGGATATAGAGAAATAAACATCAACTTACCAGAAGACCCTGTGGTTTTCTGTTGGGAATGAAGCACCAGCTATCATGTAATGATCAGTCAGTGATCCCTCCTGAGTCTGATGGTTAAAAACAAAACAAGATTATCTTCTTTCTAAATTAGTGTTTTACCATGTATAACCAGCAACCCCTGTAAAACTAGGACGAGTCAGGCTAAATATTTGTCAGATAGGAAAAATTAGAAAGTATGGGCAATATCAGTGTCTAGGTCTGATGTTTGAAAATGCCTTTGAATTTCCTGGTCCTTCTGAAGTACACACACACACATTTTTAGAACTGATTTTTCAGGTACATTATTATAGTCAACTTTCTCAAACCCTCTATACTCTTCATCTTTCATTATAGAAAGAGGCAGATGCCAAAATTTTATGAGAGAGACTGTTCACAGGGTATTTTTGGCCTGTCTGAAAATAGCAAGTGCTAGAAATTTTAGAAATTTCATCAGAAAGTTAATTCTGTCCTGCTTTCCAGTGCAAAATTTATACACCAAATGTATAATAAAATCCTGCAGAAACTCTATAATATTGATTTACCAAAGATAATGGCAAATAATAATAAGAGGCAGGAGAACGCAATGAATAGGACACTGAATCATGAATAAAAAAGCCAGGAATTTCATTCTCACTAGGAAACTTACCACATGATGAGATTCAGTAATTCAAATATAGGTAATTCTTGGATTTAGAAAAGTTCTGATCCTAAATCTATCCTTCTAAATCACATTCGTAAGTAATTGGAGCAGTTAAGTGCAGTGTGAGTATTATGTCAGTTAGTCAAATGCTTATCTTATTATATAGTATTTAATGTACTTTCTCTAAAACACATTGAAGAAACTTGAACAGATACACTAAAACATCTTTAACATAACAATACAGTCATAATAATAATGTTTTGATGTGTGTGGTAGTTTGGGTCTCTAGGGAACCAAAACCAGTGATGCTTGAATTTGTATAAAGAAAGAGATTTATATCAAGACATGGCTTGCACATTTGTAGAAGTCAAGTACAGTCTGGTTACGTCAGGCTTCTCTTGATTTGTGGAAGCTGATGAACAGGAAGCAGGATGTCAAAGGAGAGCTGGACAGAAGAGGTAAATGAATCTGAAGTAGGCCATACGAATCTATCCTTTGGAGCCCACTGACAGGTCCTGGGATTGGAAGGCAGCACAATGGGAGATCAAGGTAACCAGATTCAGGTCCAGCAGAAAGTGAAGGGTCAAAGAGGACGTGACTCTGCCCAGGCTCTTTCTTCTGTAACAGGCCCAAACCCCAAGGAGGTGTTGTCAAGGTCCAACCAGACAGGTTGACTCCAACCCTATCCTCTCCCACGAGTGTCTAGTTGACATAGTGTCTAGTTGACATCACAATGTGTGTTGTAAAATAATTCCTGTTTGTTATTATAAACCATTGCATGTAGCTCAACATTTTAATATAATGGACTTTATGGTGGTTGGGTCATAATTTGGGGTTGCCCATAGAAGTTGGTTGCTCATACGTAGGGACAACCTGTATTTAATTTAATAGTTATTTCTAAATAAATACTATATGGATCTCAAATAACAAAACAGATGTGCTCTTCTATAAAAATAATTTTGGGTTGAAAATATACACAACAAAACACGCATTAATTCAGCAATTTTC
>NW_022103896.1:84722901-84726183 GCF_000313985.2 Echinops telfairi | reverse complement strand
GTGTTTCTTCCATGTGGACTTTGTTGCTTCTCAGCTAGATAGCCACTTGTTTGTCTTCAAGCCTTTAAGACCCCAGACGCTATATCTTTTGATAGTTGGGCATGCACAATCAGCTTTTTTCGCCACATTTGCTATGTACCCATTTTGTCTTTAGCAAGCTTTTGTCAGGAAGGTGAGCATCATGGAATGCCAGGCTATTAGGACAAAATGCTCGTGCATTGAGGGAGTACTTGAGTAGAGGCCCAATGCCCATCTGCTACCTTGATACTTAACATATAATTATATGTGCATAGATCTATGTCCCTATTGTTATATATAAATATATTTACATATGTACATGCCTGTATTTAGACCTCTATAAAATGCGTGAACTTAATGTTTTTTATGTAGCTTTTCAAGTTACTGTTGTCAATATGATTAAATAGAGATAGTTCTTTAAAAGAGTCAATGGTCAAAGCAGATGTTTTTGACTTATTAAACTAAACTATGGTTTTATCTAAAGATTTCAAGAGATTTTTTTTATTTAAAGTATAAAGATAACCTCGGAATTCATCCAGCCTCAACAGCTCCAGAAAATCTGGATACTGAGAAAATTCGGTTCTACATCCCATCTCTCTCTCTTGTTTTTAACAGTTTCACATCTTATAAAACTCAATAGTTTAAATATATCAAAAATAGTGGTGTAATCATCACCACAATCCATTTTAGAACACTTTCTTCCTTCTTGTACCTATTTTAACTTCCCTTGCCATAATCCTAAGGAACTATTAAATCTAGCTACTGTCAATAAGGATTACTGATCCTGAATTTCATATAAAGAAAATCATACAAAAACCCCAACAGTGCCCCCCCCTGAACCCCTCCTCCCAAAACCCCACTTCAACCCAAGAGAAACCAGAAGATAATAGAAACCAGAACTAATTAAAAATGGGTCAAAAGGGAAAGTGAATGATAAGATTTAAAAATTCAACTTTCAGTAATCCACTTTCCAATACACTCTGTCTGTGGGCAAGACTACTCACATCCCTGGTCAGTGGTCTGAGGGAGTTCAGTGGAGGCTTAATCTGCACAGGGACTACAAAAATAATATTTTAGCTTTTATTGTCATCCATAGCGTTCTGCAAACTGGGTGTTTAGAATTTAAGCTCTAATACAATTCCTTTCTCTAGTTTCAGAGTTTATTATTTACAATCCTTTGATCACTTGAACTGGTGTGAATCCATCCACATACACTTAGCTGACATCTCACTTAGATGGCTGCTTGTGTAAAGACAACCCTTTAAGAACCAGATGCTATTCTTTCTACTAAGTGGGCACCATCTGATTTCTTCACCATACTTTTCTATAGTACTCATATCTTCAGTGATCACTTCATTAGGGCAAGTACTGAGCAGGGTCACATTGTAAGGGTTAATTGCTCTTAAATTAGAGTTTACAATTAAGTATGAACTCAAAATCCATTTGTATATCTAAAATTTATATGTATATATATAAATGCTATTTCAGAGATAGCATTATAGGCCTGTTGCGGAATAATTTAAATAATATCCAAGATACATTTGGTAATTCTAATAATATTATTATTAATATACAAAGTGGCATAGATTTTAAAGTTCTATTGTGAAAAGAAGATACGCATATTGGAAAACTTTTTAGATTATAATACATGGAATGTTCACTTATACAGATTAAAAATGTAAGTAACTGAATTCTGTTAAAGCAATGAGCATAAGACACAAGGCAAAATTTTAATCACATTCATTCACCAAATCAAACTGTCTGCAGGACTGAGAAATGTCACAAAAAAAGCAAGAAAGTATAAAAATAGCAAGTATATGGTAGTCTTAAATTTCCAGTTATCAAGCAACCTCAAAAGCACGAGACTTCCTTTAAGCTACAACAGGTGTTTTTCAAAAGTCTGCTTCCTTTAGTGAGGTTCCCAAATCACGTAATTCTGATATGGTCTGTTGAAGAATACTGTCCACCTTGTAAAGATACTAATCCAAGATCCAGGAATCATCTAGCGTGCATCCAGGGGTATCAAGAGCGAAAGAGAAACTCAGTAAAAAGTACATGATTAGGAAGGTAATACTAGGTGGAATTTCCCATTGGGAGTCTATATAAGCAATATTAAGTGGTTTCCTGAAGGGTAGGTAAACTGTTAGTCCTTAGTTTACTCACCAACAGAAAGGAAATCAATTTCTCAGAGACAGAGATGCACCCCCCCACCCTCCCACCCCTGGGTCATGAATTCCCTGATCACAGTCACTGACCACAATTATAGGAGTGTCTATTCACTGGAGTGATCATAGACAATACTATATGTCAGGATCTATTTGGTCCTGTCTCTCTCACCCCTAAATGAGAAACTGGCCCCAGCTGCAGTGAGTCCTCCTTTAAAATCGTTGTTTTTTAAAGTTATACAAATAAGGAAATGATAAACAGTTCATAGGCATTAGATCGGGAATGGGAAACATTTTTCAATTAAGGGCCAACCAAACAAATGGCAACGATACATGGACTTCTTCAGAAAGAATACACAGGAGAAAAAAAAGGACGACATCAGTAAGAAGACATCATGAAAAATCTCAATATCTGCAGCTAAAACCAAGGCATGAGCTGAATGAAAATAGATGCTTCTCTTTGTCATGCTATTTGTCCTTAAAACAAAGGTCTCATATACAGTAATCCAGTAATCCTCCTACTGGCCATATACCCAGAAGAGACAAGAAACAAACCACGGCCAGACATCTGTGCTTCAATGTTCATCGTGGTGCAGTTCACAATTGCAAGGAGTTGGAAACACCTCAAATTTCCATCAACAGATGAATGGATTAAAAACCTGTGGTACATACATACAATGGAGTACTACGCATCCCTAAAAAGCAGTGATGAATGCATGACGCACATCGCCGCATGGGAAGAACTCGAGGAAATTATGCTAAGAGAAGTAAGCCAAACACAAAAGGACAAGTACAATATGAGTCCACTGAGGCAAGCGCAAAAAGGCAAAGGGGGCATAGGGAAGAAGCCACTATATATATATTCCTGGGGTGAGGTCCAGGTAATATGGCAGGGTCTACACTAAATCCAGGATACATATGGTAGCTAACTAAAAAGGAGGGTGTGGGGGAAAGACATGGGTAACCACCCAAGGGGAGGGTGTTGCTTCTATCTCCACAGGGAAAGAGAGACCAAACTTCAACCCGGTGCTCCAAGACATGAATGTAACACACTGGCATGAAGCAGGGAACCAATACAGAGGCCTGAGGGGCCAACTCC
>NW_022103896.1:84719698-84722086 GCF_000313985.2 Echinops telfairi | reverse complement strand
GTCTGGTAGGGAGGAGAGGAAAATGAAGAGCTGATAATAAGGGCTCAAATAGTAAGCAAATGCTTTGAAAATGATGGTGGCAACATATGTACAAATGTGCTTTTGAAAAAAACAAACCAATGGTCTCCCACTGGAGGGTGGGAGAAATAAAAGGGAGATGATGTCAAGGAGTCTAGGAAGGAAAAGTATGTTTGGAGACTGATTATGGAAGCAATAGTACAATTCTGCTTGGCATGTTTGAATTATGGAATGATATGACATATGTATTAATTCCCAAGTAATAACAAGTTAAAAGAAAAAAAAAAACCAGGCATAGATCCAGAAGTATGTTTTGTGCTTACACTAATTCCTAGCTTCAACTTAAGAACAATTAGTTCTACAACATGGCCTTGCTCGATACTCACCCTCAGGAAGGGACCACAGAAGATATGGGTGCTGGAGCAAAATGTGGTGAAATATTTAGATGGGACCTGGCTATCAGATAAAATAGCATCCAGGGTCTTAAAGACTTGTCTCCAAACAAGCAGCCATCTAAGTGAGATGTCTAATAAGTCCACATGGAAGAAACACACCCTCATCATTCACCGAAGGATTGGAAAATCCATATAATCCAAAGTTAAAGGAGGGATTAGTATCAGAGCCTAAATTGTGAGAATCTGATGTGCAGAGGTGATGGGACCCTAAGATTAATTTATGGAACTACATAGGAAATAATCCTCCGGAGAAACACTCCCCACCCCCCTGTCTAAAATTGAGAGATGGGAGAGAGGGTTCACTAAACAGAGTACTTGGGAGAGACAAGTAGAGCAGACTAAAGGCATATATCTGATTTTAATAGTTAACACTTTGTCACTAGATCCCCTCTATGATGCAGGCTGGACCTGATTGGTGCCCAACAAAGTTCTGCCTTCAAAAAACACTTCCATCAAGTCAATTCTGACTCAAGGTGACCCTATAGGACAAAGTAGAATTGCCTTGTGAGTTCGGGAGATGTAACTCTTTATGGGAATAGAAAGCCTCATCTTTCTCACACAGAGTGGATGATGATTTTGAACTGCTGACCTTGCAGTTAACAGCTTAACTGGTAACCACTGTGCCATCAGGGCTACTCTCATTAGGTCTTCAGTATCTGAAAATGTTTCAAAGCTTTGCATAAGGTTTTCAGTGGCTACTTTCTCAGAAGAGAGCAGCTGAGTCCTTGCTAATCTGTTCTTACTCTGCACAGCCCACTGAAAACTGCTCCTTTGGGGTGTCCCTGCTGGCATTTGAAACACCAGAGTGATATAGCTTCCAACGTCACAGAAAAAACACAGGACATCACAGTAAAACAAATGGACAGACAAATGTCAGAAAACTAGACAGGAAGAACACATTCAGCATATCTTAAACTGAAAGAACCCTAGAAAAAAACTCAAGCCTGGTGATGTAATATTGAAAGATTTTGTAGGCACAATATTGAATAATGCAGAAAGCATAAAAAGAAGCTATAAACAATATACACAGTCACTGTTCCAAAATAATTAATCTATATTTTCAACCATTTCAAACAGTAGCATATGATCAAGAATCAGTGATACTGAAGGACGAAATTCAAGCTGCACTGAATGTATTAGCCAAAAATAAAGCTACAGGAGTTGATGGAATACAATAGAAATGTTTCAACAGGTGAGGAAGCACTGGAAGCTGTTATTCATCTATGCCAAGAAATTTAGAACACAGCTACCTGGGCTACTGATTTGAAGAGAGCTATATTTGTACCTATTCCTATGAAGGGTGGTCCAACAGAATGTGCAAATTATAGAATAATACCACTGATATCATATGCAAGTAAAATTTTGCTGAAGATCATCCAATACCAGTTGTAGAAGTACGGTACATTGACAGGGAGCTGTCAAGCTGAATTCAGAAAAGGATGTGTAACAAGGGATATCATTGCTGATGTCAGATGGATCTTGGTTGAAAGCAAGAGAATATCTGAAAGATGCTTACTAATGTTTTATTGGCTATGCCCAGGCATTTGACAGTGTAGATCATAACCAGTTATGAATCACCCTGAAAGAGTGGAAAGTCCAGAACACTTGATTGTGCTCATGTGCAATCTGTATAAGGGTCAAGAGGCAGGTGTGAGAACAGAACAAGGAATCCTGCATGATTTGAAACTAAGACAAGTGGATATCAGGGTTGTGTCCTTTTTCCATACTTATTTGATTTGTATGCTGAGAAAATAATTAGGGAGGTTGTATTCCATGAAGAAGAATTAGGTATCAGGATAGGAGAAAGGCTTATTAATAACCTGCCATATGCAGAGGATACAAGTTTATTTGTTGAAAGTAAGGAGGACATGAATCACTTGCAAATAAGGATTCAGGATTGTCGTGGGGAAGAGCC
>NW_022103896.1:84717735-84719009 GCF_000313985.2 Echinops telfairi | reverse complement strand
GAGTGGTTAAGTATTTCAAGAGATCAAATGACGCATTGAATCAGGCAAATCTGCTTCACAAACATCCTCAAAGGGTTGAAAAGCAAGGATATTACTTTGAAGACTATGGGAGGATCTGACCCAACCCAAAGTATTTTCAATAGCCACAAATACATGTGAGCGTTAGCTCTTGAACATGTAACACTAAAGAAGAATGAAAGCATTTGAATTACGTGCTGCATAAGAACACTGACAGTGCTGTGGACTACTAAAAAGGAAAAAGTCTGTCTTGGAAGAAGTGCAGCCAGCATGCTCCTTAGAGGCAAGCAAGGTGAGACTTTGTCTCACATACTTTGGACCCGTCAGGAGCGACCAGTCCTTGGAGGATACCATGATAAATTAGAGGGGCAGCAAAAGAGAGGAAGGCCTTGGTCAAGAAGGACTCTCACATTGACTGCACAATTATCTCAAACAAGAACAACTGTGAAGTCGGCTCAGAACTGGATGGTGTTTTGTTTTGTTGCATGTCATTATCAATCAAAATGGAATCCAAGGCACCTGACAACAACAACTTAGTGCAGCATAATGTTCTCCAGGTCTATCCAGGTTCTGAGATGATTTGTAGTGTCACCAATTGTGCATAGTATCCCATTGTGTGTATGTACCAATATTTTAAAGCCATTTTTCTACTGATGTGCCTTTGGGCTATTTCCAAATTCTTGGTAGTGCGAGCAGTGCTTTTGCTTGTTATGTCTTATTTCTCTAGGGTATAAATATTGTTTATACCCAGCAGAAATATTGTTGAATCAAATGGGAGTTTCATTTTTAGTTACATTTATTAACACCATGTCATTTCTACCACATTTGTATATACTCACATTTCCACAAGTGTATATGAGAGTTCCAATCTCTCCCTGCCCTTCCAGCATTTTTGGTTTTCTATTTCTTTGAATTTTCTTTTGTTTTGTTTTAATTCAAAAATTTTTAACTTGAATTCTGTTAAATTGTCAGCATAAAGTCATATCTCATCATTGTTTATGAGCTAATGACTAAGCATCATTAGCTAATGACTAAGCGTCATTTCATGTGCTTGTTGGCCTTTTATTTGTTTTTCTCTTTTTTTTAATTACAAGATCATTTTATTGGGGGCTCTTACAGCTCTTATAACAATCCATACATCAATTGTACAAGCATAATTTGTACAAATAATTTTGCTGGGGGCTCTTACAGCTCTTATAACAATTTATACATCAATTGTATCAAGCACATTTGTACATAAGTTGCCATCATCATTT
>NW_022103896.1:84706431-84717635 GCF_000313985.2 Echinops telfairi | reverse complement strand
TGCCCTTGTGACCCTTTGATAAATTATAAATTATTATAATTTTCATATCTTTCATGACTCCTGTCTCCCTTCCCCCATGGTTTCTGTTGTTCATCCCTCTGGATGGGTTGGTGACGGTTATGTGTCGATAATTGCAATTAGTTCCCCTTCCTCCCCTCCTGGTATGGATTCCATGTGTCATGAGCTCTTATCTCTTATCTGTACCTGTGTACTTGCCCTGGTCTACCCCGCAGGACTATAGTCATGATGGTGGGGGGTGAGGAAGCCTCAAAGAAACAGAGGAAAACTGTGTTTCATTCGTGCTATACTGCGCCCTGGTTGACTCATCTCTTCCTTGTGACCCTTCTGTGAGGGGTGTCCCATTGTCTACAGATGGGTTTGAGTCTCTGCTCTGGCCGCCTCGTTCTCAACAATATAGGCTTGTTTGTTTGGGGTCTCCTGATGCCTGATACCTGATCCCCTCGACACCCCATGATTGCACAAGCTGGTGTGTTTCTTCTATGTGGGCTTGTTGATTTTCTGCTAGATGGCTGCTTGTTTAGTGAACTGTCTGTTCGTGTCTGTGCCCACTTTTTAATTGGATTATTTGATTTCTTTCTAATTGATGTCCGTGGTATTCTATAGATTTTTGTGATTTGTCCCTTGTCCATTGTGTCCTAAAGAATTTTTACCCAGTCTCTATTTATTCTTTTTATGAAGTCTTTTGATATAAGTAAGTGCCTTATTTTTAGTAGTACCCAGTCATCTATTTTGTCTTCTATGTGTGTTCCTTTTGTTATATTTGATAATAGGTATATGCGCTTCAAAAGGCCCTGAAGTTTGCCTCTTCTTTCTCATTAATAATCTTTATAGTTCTGAGATTTACATTTAGGACTTTGTTCCATCTTCAGTTAGTTATTTGTACACTGGGTAAGATGTGGGTCATGTTTCACTCTTCTGCAGATGAAAAGCCAATTTTGTCAACATGATTTCTTGAAGAGACTGTCTCTTTCTCATTAAATATTTTTAGTTTGCTGTTGAAGATGAGTTGCCAGGATGTGGGTAAATTTATTTCTGGGTTTTCTATGCTGTCCCATTGGTCTGTGTACCTACATTGTAGCAGTCCTGGGTTATTGTGAGCACTGTGCCCCCGTGTAATGGATTCTCGGGTTAAGTAGTGCAAGGCCTTCTACTTAGTTATTCTTTTAAAGGAGTTCTTCACAGTTCTATTCTGTTGTGCGTGGTTGCTATGAGTCAGAATGACTATATAGCAGTGCGTTTTTTGTTTGTTTGTCTTATTTTGTTGTTTCTTATCCTAGTTCTCCTCCCTCTCCATATGAAGTTAGCAATTAATTTTTACACTTATTTGAAGAATGAATTTGGGGTTTGGATTGGAATTGCATTATATAAATAGATTGCTTTGGGT
Organism: Echinops telfairi; assembly: GCF_000313985.2. Lineage (NCBI taxonomy): Eukaryota > Metazoa > Chordata > Mammalia > Afrosoricida > Tenrecidae > Echinops > Echinops telfairi. The sequence goes on along the minus strand of NW_022103896.1, from coordinate 84,716,230 downwards.
AACATTGACATTTCCACAATATTAAGCCTTCCGGTCCATGAATGTGAGATGTTCTTCCATTGGTATATGTCTCTTTTGGTTTCTTGTAACAGTGTTTTGTTGTTTCATTTTGTTTTCTGCACCAATTTTATTTCTCTGGTTAAATTTATTCAGAAGTATTTCATCTTTGGAGTGGCTATTATAAAAGGTATTGCTTTCATGATGTCTTTTTCAGAGCTCTCTTCATTAGTATTCAGAAATCCGATTGATCTCCGCTTGTTAATCTTATCTCCTGCCACTTGCCAATTCTTCAGATGTTTTCCAACTTGTTGTTGCTTCTTTGAGGGTTTCTGTGTATAACATTAAATCATCTTCAAATAGTAAGAGTTTCACTTCTTTGCCAATTTGGACTCCTTTGATTTCTTTTTGTTGTCTAATGGTTCTGGCTATAGCGGCATAAGAATGATAATAGGGAACATTCTTGTCTAGTTCTTGATCTCAGAGGAAATGCTTGCAATTTTTCTATTGAGTGAGATATTGGTGGTTGGCTTTTTTGTATAGGGATTTTATTATGTTGAGAAATTTCCTTCCTATCTTTATTTATTTATTTTAAAATCATTTTCTTGGGGTTTCTTATCGCTCATAACATTCCATACATCAATTGTACAAAACATCTTTGTACATGTTACCATCATCATTTTCTAAACATTTACTTTCTATTTGAGCCCTTGGTATCAGTTCCTCTTTTTTCCCTCTCTCCCCTCTCCCACCCTCATGACCACTTGATAAATTATAAATCATTATTAGTTTCCTATGTTATAACACTGACCACTGTCTCTCTCACAGTGTCTCACTGACCCACATTTCTGTTGTTCATCCCCCAAGGGGGAGGGGTTATGTGTCTACCATTGCAATCGGTTCCCCCTTCCTCCCCTCCTACCCCCACTTTCCCCTACCCTCCTGGTATCACTTCTCCCATTTCTGTTCCTGAGGGGTTTATCTGACCTGGATTCCACAGGTCGTAAGATCTTATCTGTACCAGTGTACATGCTCTGGTCTAGCCAGAACTGAAAGGTAAGACTAGGGTCATGTTAGTGGGGGTGAAGAAGCCTCAAAGAACCACAGGAATATTGTGTGTTTCATTGGTGCTATACTGCACCCTAGTTGACTCATACCTTCCTTGTTTCCCTTCTGTGAAGGGATGTCCCGTTGTCTACAGATGGGTTGGAGTCTCTGCTCTGACCCCGCCCCCATTCTCAACAATATGGTTTTGTTTGTTTGTTTTGGGTCTTCTGATGCCAGATACTTGATCACGTTGACACCTCATGATCGTAAAGGCTGATGCGCTTTGTCCACATGAGCCTGTTGCTTCTCTGCTAGATGGCTGCTTGCTTAACTTCTAGTCTTTAATACCCCAGACACTATATCTTTTGATAGCCAGGCACCATCAGCTTTCTTCACCACTTCTGCTTATGCACCCATTTTGTCTTCAGTGATAGTGCCAGGAGGGTGAGCATCACAGAACGCCAGGTTATTAGAATAAAGTGTTCTTGTGCTGAGGGAGGTCTTGAGCGGAGGTCAAAAGTACCTCTACTTCTTCAATGTATTGCATTATAAACATATGTACATAAGCCGATACCTCTATTATTAATGCATATATTATGCATTAATATATTTACACGCGTGCACACCTATGTTTGTACCCCTATTCAGAGCTTTGCTTCCTAGGTCTTTCCTTTGCTTCCTAGATCTTTCCTTTGTTTCCTTTTACCTCCTGCCTCACCACCTTCTATCTTGATTTTGTTGAGTGTTTTTATCCAGAGTTGGGGTTGCATATTGTCCGATGCCTTTTCTGCATCAATGGATATGGTCATGTGGTTCTTATTTGTTATTTATGCAGTCTACCACACTGATTGGTTTTGTAATGTTGAACCATTCTTGTATACTTGGTATGAATCTTGTTTGATCATGATTTGTTTATTAGTATATTTCCTTTGATATATTGCTGAATTCTATTGGCTAGGACTTTGTTGAGAATTTTTGCCTCTGTGTTTATATGGGATATTTGTCTGTAGTTTCTATCCTGGTGTTGTTGCCTGGTTTTGGAATTAGGGTTATGCTTGCTTCATAAAAGAAGTTTATGAGTTTGCTTACCTTTTCCATTTTCTGGAATAGTCTGTGTAGAATTGATGACAGACAGCTCTTCTCTGAAGATCTGGTAGAATTCCCCTATGAAGCCTTCTGATCCTGGACTTTCCTTGGTTGGAAGGTTTTTAATGGCCTACTGTAATTTCTTCTTTTTTTAATGGATCTCTACATCAGTCTGTGTTAATTTGGGTAAATGTTTTGTTTCCTAAATTTTATTGATTTCATCATATTTTCAAACTTATCAAAGTACAGTTTTTCATAGTGGTTTATTATTTTCTTTATCTCATAGATATTTGCATCTTATCATTCTTTTCTTTTGCTAAGTTTGCTAGTGATCTGTCAATTTTGTTAATCCTTTCATAGCACAAACTTCTCATCTTGATCTCTTCCTGTTTTCCAGCTCATTTATTTCTGCTCTAATCTTTATTATTTCTTTCCTACTGTTGGCTATGGGTTTATTTTGTTGCTCATGTTATAGTTGTTGAAGATACTGTATTAAGGCATTGAATTTGGTTTTCTCTTTTTTTTTCTCTCATCACTGTAAATTGTCTTCTGATAACTACTTTTGCTATGCCCCAAAGGTTTCGCTATGCTCTTTTCTTGTTCTTTCTTTCACAGAAGTTTTAAGTTCCATCCCTTATTTTATCTACGACCTTGTAATCTATAAAAAGCCTGTTTTTTGGTTTTCATGTCATTGATTTTTTTTTTTTGCATTTGTTTTTTATATTGTTGGTTTCTGGTTTTAAAGCATGTGTTCTGAGGAAATTAGTTGCAGAATTTCAATGTTTTCACATTTCTTAGTTTGCTCTGTGACCTAACATGGTCTAGTCTGAGGAATGATCAATTTGTAGTGTGTTGATGTTGTGAGATTGTTCCGTTGATATCTAGGAACTTGAATTGCTTGATTGTGTTCTTTAGTTCTTCTGTCTTTTTGAGTTTCTTTCCAGGTGAGCTGTCTTCCATTGTGAGTGGTTTATTGAAATCTCCTATTATGATTGCCACGTTATATTTCTCTCTGCAACTCTGTGAAAGTTTGATTTATACATTTTGAGAATCTTTAATTTGGGGTATAGATGTATATGTTTTTTTCTTCCTGTTGCATTGTTACCTTAATCATCATGTAGTATCCTTTTTTGTGTCTCTTTTTTGTGTGTGCCTTGAACTTTATTTTATTAGAGATTAATATTGCTACTCCTACTTTTTTGTTTTTCTTTTTTTTTTTTGGCAACAATTAGGTTGGTGCATTTAACCTATTGACATTCATCATTATTATTGATATGTGCACATTTGTTGCTTTCATTTTGCTGTGTATTTTTGTTTTTGTGATTTTATGTTTGTTTTTCCTCTATTTCTGTGTTGTTTTGAATATTGTTTTCCTTGCATTGATTTTTGAGTGTTGTTGACTCATATGTTGCATTCAGGTTTTTTGATGTTATTGATTCTCTGTCCAAGGTGTTTCTACTGATATTTTTTATAATGCTGGTCTTGTTGTTATGAATTCTTTTAATTTTTCCTTGTATGGAAATATCCTTTTGTTCACTCATATTTAAGAGAGATTTTTGCTGAACATTGTATCCTTAATTGGCGGTTTTGTCTCTTTTTAGGGCTGCACATATATCACTACATGGTCTTTGTGCTTGCATCATTTCTACTGAGAAGCCTGAGCTTATTTTCATTGGCTTTTCTTTGGAGGTGGCTGTTCTTTTCTGCCTAGCTGTGTACAGGATTCTCTTCTCCTTGATACATTCTATTGTTTTCCTTTTGGTATCTATCCTGTTGGGGGTTTAATCAGCTCCTTGTATTGTTATTTTCTTCTCCTTTATTGCATTAGGGAAGTCCTTCTCCATGGTTTCTTGTACTATTTTCTCTGTAGATTGTTTTATTTCTTCTTGCAGCAGGTTCCCAATGACACATAGATTATTCCTCTTGATGGTGTCCCATATAGACTTTCTTCAGCGTCCTTTTCTTTTTGTTGTTGTTGTTGATGATGATTTCTCTCATTGGTTATACTTGAAAGAATTCTTTTCAAGCCCACTAATAAAATTTTTCTTTTCTCCTATTCTATCAATCAGATCTTTTATCATTTTCACCACTTCTGTTATTATTTCTTTTATAGCACCTATTTGATTTAAGGTTTCTAGTTTTTCAATTATTTCCTCAATCGATTGAAGGCATATAAAGATCATTCTTCTGAATTCTGTTCCTGGTACTTCAAGGACCTCTGCTTCAGGGTAATATTTCTGTCTTGATGTTGTTCAGTTGTTTGTAACTTTTTCATGGTGTGTGTGTGTGTGTGTGTGTGTGTGTGTGTGTGTGTGCGTGCTGTAATTAATTGCTATTTCTGAGGCATCATGGTAGAACTGTTAGTCTTGAGTGCACGTCTGGATCTTGTGAAGCCAGGTGATTCTTGCCAAATTGCTGGGGTGGCCAAGATCTTCCTTGTCAGGTCTTTGAGATAGCCAAGGCCTTCCTGCTGTGATGTGAGAACATGGCCTTTCTTGCCATGTCTCAGGGATGACTGTGGCCTTCCTTGCTAGGATGTGGAAATGCTTCGGGCTTTACTTCCTGTGTCTAAGGGATGGCACAGTCTTCCTTGCTAAGTTACTATGATAGTAGTGCCATTCCTTACTGAATGTCGGGGAAGGGCTTGGCCTTCCATACAGAGGGGTGGGGATGAACAAGGTCTTCTTTGTCAGGTCACAGAGCCAGTTGGAATGTGGATTTCAAGATGGCTAAGGCACCCAGGACCTTCCTTGATGGGTTGGTGAGATTACTGGAGCCCTTTTTGCTGGGAGGTTGGGGACAGCTGGGACCTTCCTTGCCAGGCCTTGGGGACAGATGGGGCCTTCTTTGATAGGGGATGCCCAGGGCCCTCCTCATTGGGTCTCAAGGATGTCTGCAGTCTTCCTTGATGTGTTGTTATTATGGCTGATGCCTTCATGCTAGGGAGTGGGGATTGTAGGGACCTCCCATACTGGGTCATGGACATGCCTGGAGCTTTGCTTTTCTCAGGAAAGACCAAAGCCTATATTGCTGGGGTGCAGGTACTGCTGGAGCCCACCTTGAAAGGCAGCAGGTATGCCCAGAACATCCCTTGATGGATTGCTGAGATAGATGGAGCCTTCTTTCTAAGATGTGGGGACATTTGGGATCTTCCTTCCTGGTCCTTGGGACAACTGGTGCTATTCTTGACAGGAGGCAGGGATGACTGGGTCCTTCCTTATTAAGCCTTGGGAGACACCAGTGCCCTCCTGGTTGAGATGAAGAACACCTGCGCCCTTCTTTCCTTGCTTTTGGGGGATGGGTCCCTCTGGGGACCTTCCTCATTTGGGGGCAGGGACACTGAGACCTTCTTTGTTGGAATTGCCAGTGCCTTTCTTGCTAGGATGTGAGGATGCTTTGGGCCTTCCTTGCTGAGAGGTAGGGACATCTGGGACCTTTGTCTGAGGACAAGGACAACCATGGCTATATTTGTTGTATCTCAGCATCATCTGGGGCCTATCTTGCCTGGTCACAGAGCTAACTAGGCCATCCCTTGACAGAGAATAGCTGAGACCTTCCTTGCTGGGTTACAAGGATATCTGGAGCTTCCTTGCTGGGGAGCAGGAATGACCAAAGCGTCCCTTGTTGGAGAGTAAGGATGGCTAAAGTCCACCTTGTAAGATGGCAGGGACACCCATAACACTGGGTTGCTGAAATGGCTGGGGCCTTCCCTGCTGGGGGCTGGGATGATCAATGCCTTCCTTGTTGGGGTCTCAGCGGTGCCTAAGGTCTGCCTTGCCAGCTTGGCAGGGACATCAGGGGTGCCCAAGACATCTCTTGCTGGGTTAATGGGATGGAAAGGGCCTTCTTTGCCTGGGGGTGGGGATTTTAATTCTCTAGTCTGCCCTTTTGGTGCCTTTGTGGATCCTGGAGGTAGTTGAAGCCTTCCTTGATGGGGGCCAGCAAAGACCTTTCTTGCCAGATTGCTGGGATGGCTAGGACATTCCCTAATGGGGGTGCAGAGGGCCAAGATATTCCTTGTCATGGTCTCAGGGGCAGCTGGTCCCTGCTTTGTTAGGTCCCAAGAACAGCTTAGACCTTCCTCTTTAAGTTGCAGGAACCCCCCACCACTTTCTTCTCTTTTGATCAAGATCCATCAAGGTAATCTTTGATCAAAATGTTCAGTAATGGTAGTTGAGTATCAATACTTCTATTCTTATGGCAAATGAAGGTTGGTGTCCACAGAGCCATCCAGACACACATTCTATTTCTTTCTCTTAGTCTAGACTTTTCTTCTTCTATTGCTCCAGGTATAGAGAGAATTCTTGTACTTTGGATGGCTGCCTGCAAATTTTTATGCAGGTATTATGTAACAAAGTAAGAGGTAGGCCAGAATCACTCTGCATGAGATTTAGCTAATTTACTGGGACACCCACAACTCAAACTCACTGCCCCCGTGTTGATTCTGATGATCTTATAGAATTGGGTAGAACTGCCCCTGTGGATTTCCAAGCAGGTAACTCTTTATGGAGTAGAAAGGCTCATCTTTCTCCGTCAGAGTTGCTCGTAGATTTGCATTGCTGACCTTGAGGTGAGCCACCCAATGTGTAACCATTACACCATCAGGGTTCATAATTTACTGGGCTCAAGGTATGCTTTAAAAAGAGTGGTGGGTACATAAAACATGTTGCAATTAAGTCCACTTTGATCCTACTAACTCTGTAGGACTTCGTCTAACTACCCTATAGGGTTTCCAATGAGTCTTGGTTGCCCTGATACCACAAGATCAGAAGTTCAAACCCACAATCCACTTCTTGGGAGAGAGATGAGGCTATCTGATCTCATAAAGATTTTCAGCCTCCAAACTATGAGTTGGAATCAACGCAAGTGGGTGGAATCTTCACAGAAGAAGATTTTTGGGTCTTTTTCCTGTGGAGAAACTGGTGGGTTCAAATCACCAGACTTTCAATTAGCTGTCAAATGCTTAAACTGAGCTGCCAGTGTTCCTTCTGTTGGCTTATACCCACTATGACCAAGTCATTTCCAATTCATAGCAACCTTGAAGGACAGCCCCATCTATCACCAGCAGAGTGCCTGGTAGAATTATATTGCTGACCTAGCAGTTAGAAGCCCAAGGTTTTAACCTACTGCCACACCTTGTCTCCACTCATTATATTTATCACATGTATGGGGCAATTTGTAAGCTTCTTAAATGAGAGCTAATAATACTTGCAAGCTGAGGGCTTTGCCATGTTGGTTATTTATGAAACTATTTGCCATTCATTCCTCAACGTGTGATTATTACCTACAGCCTTCTCACTCTACAACACCAGAGCTGCTGCAGTTCAGATCTCAAGTGCTGCAGGGGAGAAGATTATCTCAATTCTGGAATCATTAACAAAAAAACTTTTAAAAAATCATTTTATTGGGGCTCATACAATTCATTTTTGTTTATTACTTTTTAAAAAATCATTTTATTTGGGGGCTCAATCAACTCTTATCACAATCCATACATACATCAATTGTGTAAAGCACATTTATACATTAAGGTAAGAAAACGGATGTTACCCTTTCCAAAGTGTGTAAGCATTTCAGTCTTACGGACCCAAATTGCAACCCATGTCCATCCATGACCAGTCTCTGGAGGATGAACACAGTGACTGGTCTAAGTCAAGACTCCCTAAGTGGAGTATTAGGCCAATCTTAACTCAACGTGCACAACTGTGGAACTGTGAAAAAAGGAAGGGGTGTATCCTGAAATTTACCAGTTTAATGCATTGCTATGTTTCTCCACATAGTCCTACAAAGTATTTGAAGGAAAATGGTGTGCCCACTTTTATGACCATTACTCTTTTTCATGCCATCTTACTAGAAGCCACATGGATACTCAAATACTAGGTCGGAGGACAATGTGAATGTGTTAACATAAATAACTGAATATGACCTAGCTTGAGTTTATGGAAAATACCCAATACAGCAAATTCACTGCATGGGTATCTGTTCTCTATTTACAGATCACTCTGGTGAATCTACTTAGTATTATCCAGTAACTAATTACATATTAAAGAGTTTAAAACTCTACAGTGTTATTAATGTATTGTTTTGACAGTCTTCACAAATAATTAGGAAACCTTATAATTTCATGTGAAGAAATCTGGGAAGTAAAATTTGCATTTATTTGAAACCAGAGGAGTTCACAGAGAATAAAAGCTGAGGAAGAAAAAAACAGATTCAAGGGTAAAGCTTTAAAATGGGTTGATGTCCATCATACTTAGTCATCACCTGTATTGAAAGAGAAAATAAATATAATAGGCACAGGTAGAGCCTAATGTATAGCTCAGAAGCAGTTAATAAATATAGTGATGAATCAAAAGGACTAATTCCATTCCATCCAAATCTACTCATTTTTATCATTCTTTGAAGATGAAGTAAATTTTTCCTTCCATCTTCATCCTGCACTTTGGAATAGGTAACACCTTGTCTTTTTCCTCAAAGGAACCCTGGATAGTACCAGGATTCAGAATGCATTCTATAGTAATATTAATATTTTACCCAAACCACACATGCAACAGATGCCCATGGAAAATGTCTTGCTGGTATTATTACGTAAAAGAGAAGGATTGGGGACTTGTTTGCACATATAGTTACAAATATTTATTTGGAATAAATCTTGCAGTAGGATTAAATCTCTAGCTCCTTGAAAATATCAGGTGCACTCATTATGTAGGCAAATGTCAACTACAACTGAGAATATGGGAATAACCGATAATATCCCAGACACCATGTATACTTTCCTTTCTAGAGTTTGAGTAAAATGAAAAACAGAAGCTTAAAGTTGCATGGCAGCTGGGTGCCAGAGCCTGTAGCCCCCAGAAAGAGGGATGCTTAGGAAGCATGTCTGGGTCCTGACGTAGGAAGGATTTTTAAAGTTTTGCTAAGACCTGTGAAGAAACGACCCCCCTTGGAAACAGCACATGAATAGATAAATACTTAAAATGTGGTGTATATATACAATGAAACATAAAGAGAATTGAGGTGTTAATCTAGGCTCCACCATGAACCTTGAAAATCTTACACTGAATAAAGTCAATCAGAAAAATAAATTATTGTATAATCTTACTCCCATGAAATACTAAGCATAGGCAAATGTAAAGAAACCAAAGTTTATTAATATTTTCAGAGACAAGAGTAAGAGGAGCAGAAATCATTATTTAGGAAGCACTATTTTAATTTATGATGATGGGAACTTAGCAACAGATATTGGTGATGGTTGTACAACACGATTATTGTAGTTGATGCCACTAAATGGTACACGTGAAAGGTGTCAAATTAGCAAACATTGTGCATATGTTTACAACAAATTTTTTTCAAAGAAAAGAAATCTCACTCTTAATTAATTGACTACCACACCATTGCAGCTTTATGGGGAGCCACATGGGTAACACTAGTGGGGGTCTATGACTCCTTCTTTCCTTAACTAGTTCTCTGACCAACTAGTGAGTGAACTTCGGTAAGAGATTAAGATGAGCCAGTCAGGGTGCGATGTAACAATGATGAGAAATACAACTTTCCTCTAGTTCCTAAATGTTTCCTCCCCACTCCCACTACCATGACTCGAATTCAATCTTGCAAGTCTGGCTAGACCAGAGGAGGTACACTGGTACAGATAGGAACTGAAAATACAGGGAAT
>NW_022103896.1:84697850-84706096 GCF_000313985.2 Echinops telfairi | reverse complement strand
CCCCTAATAAAATGTTAAAAATAATTAATTAATTAATTAATTAATCATTAAAAAAAAGAGATTAAGTCTGAGTTTCAGCTTTCCTCATCAGCATAATGGAGATCCCAGAACATTCCAGGCAGGGGTTATGGTTTTTAAATGACACTATGAGTATAAGTAAAGTGTCTGATGTAGAAAAGACCATTATATAGAAAGGTCCATTCTCTTCCCTTGCCTGCAATATTTTATCGGTACACAGACAGTTGGGAGGATGAAACAATTGAGAAATAAAACTGGAGATAAAGCCAAACAAAAAGCCTGGCAAGAGATTTATTCTTTCATTTTTCAGGAAGGATTATTTGGATATTTCAGGACAGGAGAAAAAACCTGATTTATGTTTCCAGTAAATGAGATAATTCCTGACATACAGGTTTTCTTCCTGGTTCTTAATATCTCAGATGGCAGCGAGGAGAAGCAGACAGGGGGATTTGAGGGCAACATTGGAGTAAAGGGAAGGGTGAAATCGCTTGGAGGGATGTTTAAAGTCTGCAAAATAGTTCATGCTTTGTATATTTATAAAGCATGACATGTAAAACTAAAATGAAACAATACCTTAAATAACAGCCCCTTCCATTTTTCATATATTTACTTTAAATTCCCATCTGCCTTTTTGGTGCTTAGTCCTTTGATGGTCAGATTGATTCACATAGGAAACAGATAAATCAAATATAGCCTTTTAATAGGCCATAAATCTAAAATTACCTTAATGTTAATTACTTTATTTGGACTGGTGTATGTATTTTAAGATCTTATAGTAACACAAGTTTAGCAGTTTGAATCCTCTAGTTGCTCTGAGAGAGAAAGAGGAGACTTTCTGTTTCCATAAGGAGTTACAGCTTCAAAAACCCACAGGGGAAGTTCTACTCGACCTATGAATCTAAATCAACCTGATGGCAATGAGTTTAATGTGTGTGTGTGTTACTCTATAGTAATAAGAAATTCCACTTTCTAAAAAATGTATGCTACAGAATTGAGGCTCAGTTTTGTTTCTTGGAGATGCATAATATCCAGTTGCATGAAGCCAATCAAAAAATTTATATCGGCCTTGAAAAACCTCCATGACAGATTGAAAATGATATCTCTGCTCCATTTTATCTTCTGTTTTCATGAGTTTCAGAGAGGTCTCATCCCTTTTCAATCCATGTGATTGTTTCTGCTAGTTTCTGTCAAACAACAAAGCACTGCCCTCCTTCATCTTCATGATGATTGGTATGCTCAACTCCATTGCTGGAACCACTGTGTAATTTGAATGGCTTCCAAAAGAGGGAACTCATCTCCTAGCCTTATATAGGACAATATTTTGTTGTAATTAGTAGGACTTTCATTGATTAAATGTTGGAAGATGATCTGCCGGTATGTCTTCTTAATTTGTAATAAGCTGGAAGGTCCACTAAACTTGCCCACCATGAGTAACCCTGCTGATATTTAGAATATTGGAGACATTACAGCATCATTGTAACACTTAAGTCACCACTGTATAAAAAGCTGACAAATGGGTTATGACTCCCTTTCATGGTTTTACCCCACTTCCATGCACTTACACTGCTCTGTTCAGTGGCAAGAACTTCCTCTAACTCCTGAGAATGTCAGTTAAAATTGAGCAACAGATTAAAGAACCTTATTTGAAATGCTCCTTCTTTTATGGAATCCTTTACAATATCCTTTTCTAATATAAACTCACGTTCATACGAGGAAACATTGTAGAAAGGAAGAGGTAAATTTTGAATATAGGTTGTCCAGGGTTGGCGCCTTCATCCCACCTTATCTAATATATCCTCTGACAAATTCCCAACTCAGGGAAAGCGGTGAGTGTAACTCAGCCTGGAAAGCAGATGGACAGCTTGAGTGATGAGGGTTCCATGTGGTGAGCACACGTCCCGGCCGTCATCAGGGATTAACAAATACAGCGTTCTTGTTTCGCTTCCTTCAGCTGAGATTTTTATCTTCAATTAAACACTTTTGAGAGTTTCTCTATTTCCTGTCATACATTTTTCCCAGAAGAGTGGGGGAGGGGAGACATCAGACAGGGCACGATACGACAAAATAATAATTTATAAATTATCAAGGGTTCATGAGGGAGGGGGGAGCAGGGAGGGAGGGGAAAAATGAGGACCTAATGCCAGGGGGCTTAAGTGGAGAGCAAATATTTTGAGAATGATGAGGGCAATGAATGTACAAATGTGCTTTACACAATGGATGCATGTATGGATTGTGATGAGTTGTATGAGCCCCTAATAAAACAATTTTTTTAAAAAGAAAGAAAAATAAATGGCAAAAAAATTAAATCACATCAATATTGGATGAAAAGAATTTCATAGGAAAGTGCTTTAAATAATAGAGTATCTTAAAACTTAGTGCTTTAAATAAAGTATCTTAAAACTTTGGAATATATTTCTGTGAAGAGGAATACATAAACAAAATCGTTTGCATTTATGAAAGTCCCTAAAGGATATTACTTTTGGAGGTTAAACTCTAAAATATCACAAACAAAACTCAATTCACTTTGTTTCTTCTCTTTTAGGCTAAATAATATTTGTTGCCTATTATAATTGGATTTTGTTTTTGTTTTTCCTTTACCAGTGTGATAAAGTAAAATGTCTTAACATGGCTTTTATATCCATGCTTCTGTAACTCCCTCCAAATGATTGAGTGGGAATATGCAAATAGGGTGTGTAAAATACTAATAGAGGGGATTTGTCAGTTTTACTTGCCATTACACTGTGTATAAGAATGACGTGTCCAAGAAGTCAGACAGAGAATTCTTGGAATCATTAAGGAAGAAGAAGCACTTGTGGATCAAGTTCAATAACCCACTCTGTCCTGAAGTGGCAGAGGCAGTAGAGACCATGCCACACTGAGACCAGAGGCAGAGAGCAGTGCTGGAATGATGAGACTGTGAGACAGAGCAGTAGTGGGCATCATGGTACATGGAACTAGAGACCAAGGTACCACATGGCTGAGTCTGAAGTCCAGAGGCACAGGGATGCTGGCTCCTGAGAGGCACTGCTGTAGACCAAAGGCTATCTCCTATCCTTAATGTTTTTCTAATCTTAGCTCCTGGTAACCTGTGAACTTCCCCAATACCACCCCACCCCCACCCCTGCTCCCACCCAATTGTAACGTCTGTGAGTTCTGTGGGCCTTTGCAGCAGATTTTTTTTGCAGCAGCAGCAGATTTTTTAATCCAACAGAACAGGAAAGTGTCGTGGGAGGAACAGCTGGTGTCAGAATAGGTGAGGACACCCAGGAGGAAACGATTTTCAGAGCAAGCACTCATGCACAACAAGCATCAGAATTACCTAAGCTATTCCTGTAGTCATGCGAAGGGTTTTATGATTGGTCAGACATACCCAATTTAATGATTACTTTGTAACTTAAAGAAAAAAACAAAAAGCTTTAAGAACATTTGTAATCTTCTACCAATCAGGTGTACAATCACCTAATGCAGCTGTTGCCTAAATGTCAACCAATCACTGAATTTTTACTGAAGTTTCTTGTATTTTCTTATAAAAAAATTCCCTGAAGTATCTTCTCCGTGGGTTGCCTAATTTAGAATCCTATGAACTCTGTGATTTTCAATTTGAAAATCATTTTATCAATACTTTTCTTTGTTTTCAATTTCAACTAGGTTATCATTTTGCTTTGATTATAAAAAGTTATATTCAAGCCAACTTTTAAGTTTTCTCTCTCCAATTTTCATGTTTATTTTTTCCTTTGTTCACTCAGCTCCTCTTTTTACATCTAAATTTTTCTCTCAAATAAATCACAGCTTGCCAGCAATTATACCTTCAGAAAGAAACCATGCAAAGCCTTGGTGACATCGTGAGCATTCTCAGTCTTCCCAGGTCAGCTTTTAGCTTATGCCTCCCTGATCAGCAGGATCCTGTAAAGGTGCTGTATTAGTCTAGGTACTTTGGAGAAACAAATCCACGGCGACTCACTTATAAGAGAGAGTTTTATGTAAAGAAAATGTGCATCACGAAAACATCCCAACCCAATGCTGCCCAAGCCCACAAGTCCAACATTAACCCATTAACCCAACACCAGTCCACAAAGTCCTCCACCTCACAAAACAGAGGCAATGATGCCGACTGCAGGAGGAAAGCTGAGTCCATGAACGTGTAAGCATCTCAGCACTGGCAAGGGTCTCCACATGGCTGCTCCAGCACCCAGGGCTGCATCGGGATAGATCCATGCGGCTTCTCCTTGGGGATGTCTTGTAGGAAATCCATCTTGCAAGCTGAAGCAGGGAACTGCTAAGGCAGCTGCACCCGATGCAACCATCACAAAACAAGAGACCCGAGAGCTAGAAAGGCCGAGGCTCACCACCCATTTATCCCTCCGCCTTTCAACCAGCACCACATGTGATTATTGGCCAGGCTGGCACAATTAACTAACTCAGGTGCCAAGGGTATTGGTCTCTGAAAAGTAGTGGTCTTTATAATGGGTATAGTTAAGAGTACAAAATTTGTGATAAGAAAATCAATGCTTGACTCATGATGAAATTCCAATCCCGCTGAGATTGGTCTTTCTCACCTGAATATTGGATACTAATGTTATCTAACACATTGGGGATTTGGAGACCAAATGACATACTATTCATGAAAGAGCATTAGACACTTATTTCAACTGTACTATCATACTCTCAATGCGAGAATATTCTGCCATCCCAAATTACTGCTCTTACTCATCAACTTGTAAAACAGAAGAGACAATCCTAGCAACAGTCACAACAGCAATAGTGATAATATATTTAATACTAATAGTGACCACTCAAGCATTGTCAGTTTATCTTACTGAGGTGGCTGGCGTGCTTCTGTGATGCTGGAACCCATGTCACTGGTATGTCACATGCCAGCAGGGTCACCAAAATAAACAGGTTTCAGCAGAGCCTCCAGACTAAAAATAGACTACGAAGAATAAATAAGACGTCCACTTCGGATTAGCCACTCAAAACCGTATGGACAAAATAAAACCATCGTTAGATCCTGAAAACTTCATTAGAAGAAGAACACTGTGAGAAATAGTGCCAGAAGGTGAGCCCCTCAGTCAGAAGGCCTTCGACATATGACTGAGGAAGAGCTGCCTTTTCAAAACAAGTCGACCCGAATGAGCTGGATGAACGCCTGTGGGAGGGAAGCCTTCAGAACCATCAGATGCTGACTGGGCACTACTCAAAATGAGAAGGAACAGGGGAAAACACCAATGAATAATTAGAACTTGGAATGTACAAGGAATGAATCTAGAAAAATTGAAATTGTAAGAATGAAACTAATGCATAAAACTTGACATTCTAGGCATTAATGAGCTGAAATGGACTGGTATTGGGCATTTTGAATCAGCAAAATATATGGTTTATGATGCTTGGGATAAGACAAGAAGAATGGCTTTTTATTCAAGATCTGTCTTGAAGTGCAATGATGTCTGTGATTCTATGATAGAATTATATCTATTCCCCTTCAAGGAAATCCAACCAATACAATTATTATTCAAATGAACGAACCAACTACCAAAGGTAGTATTGCAGAAGTTGAAGAATTCTACCAGCATTTCAGTCTGAAATTGATCAAACACGCAATCAAGATGCATTGTTAATTAAGATAGTTCTAAATTGCCTTTGTTTTATATAATTTCTATAAACACAATATTCCAAAAGGTAGTTTTATGTATTCTACTCACTTGTACTGACTTAACTCATTATTCATTAACATTTCAGCATAATTATGGCATTTAATATACACAAGTAATATTTCCTTGGCCAAAGATATGGTGACAGTTGATCTATGTTAATAAGATACAGTAAATACTTTTCTATCAGAATTCCCCCCACCCCAAAAATGATATTTAATTCTTTGGTTTGAATTATGGCAAAAATAAATAGAAAGAAAGAAAAGGTAGATTCAAGAATATTAAAGGGGAATATGGCAGCCAGATAACCAGTACAGGAAGATCCCCTCAGCAACCACCAGAGAGATCCCACCAGTAGTGACATCCTGCAGGTCCTGGCATCTAGACAGCCAACTTAAAAATTAAATAGACCCAAGTTACTTACAGAGGAAGAATAGCAACACCTGCTGACAGACTCTCCTTTACGGTTCACCAGCAGCAGGAATCGCAACTGTGAGCCCACTCCTCGCTGATGCACTGATTTCCCCAGCCCCTGAAACAACCCAACCAACCACACCACTGCACTGGCTGGCCTCCGGGGCTTGGGAGAATCATTGTCTGGGCAGTACCCAAGCTTCACTTTCCACCAGTTTCCTCCCCTCTCCCCCTTTCTCCCTCTCTCGTGCTTGGTTCTCTGATGCCCTTCCCGTGTGTCCCACCTCCCCGCAAATTACCCATGTAACACACAGCAATGCTGCCAAAAGAGCAGGAATCCTCACGGACAAGATGAGTTTATATTTTATTTGGTTAAATTTCCTCTAATTTTTGTATTTTTGTTCTATTATAAAACCTTTATTCTCTCCCACTTTCTCTTCCGGTGTCTGCTTCCAGTGTAACTCCACCATCTTGAGAGTACAGATTCCCCACAGGCAACTACTGGTAGGCGTATAGATCCCAGCGCACCCACCCAGACAGTGATGCCCCCACGCCCTTGAGGACACTGATATGCCCACATTCGCATTGCCATAGCAACAGAACTTCAGCATGCACACCTAAGCTACACCAACATCTTTGTATCTCTTTTGTTCCTCCTTTCCCCTGCACATTCACCCATGATCACTTTCTATTTTCTCTGTTTCCTCGTGAATTATATTTCCATGAAGCTTATTCATTGTGATTACTCCTTTTAAATTCCATCTTATGATTTTAATAAGATTTTATCCTACCCAGACAGCTGTTATTAGGAATCTCATTGCTCTTCTTTTACTTGCTCTCTTATTTACCACCCCCAATTTCCCCACTTACCCATCTAGCTCCGCTTTTCTCCATTTCACCACCATATATTTTCCATCTCCTATCAGACTTCACCCATGTGACTAGACAGAGTCAACTACCTCTCCGTGGCCGAGAAAGTCAAAAGGTATAATTGCTGATATGCTGTGATATATTTGAGAGAAAAATTAGAGAAAAAAATTTAGATGTAAAAAGAGGAGCTGAGTGATAGAAGGAAAAAATAAACATGAAAATTGGGGAGAGAAAAATTAAAGTTGGTTTGATTATAACTGTTCAATTAAACAAAAAAAAGAGCTGAACAACACAACAACCAAGCTGACCTCTTAGACGTATAAGGAGCTATGGTAGTTACATAATTTGTTGTCAATTTGAGACTTATGAGTGAAGGGGTAGAGTTTAACCTGTTAATCAGATGGAAGCTTGATGACCTCATTTGGAGGCACTAAGAAGAGAAACAGCTCACTGGAGGAAGGACACTCGCGGATTCCCTATGAGACATTTTTGAGGAGAAGCCACATGAAACTACCCTGATGTAGCCAGAGCCCTGGGAGCTGGAGAAGCCACATGGAGACCCCTGCCAGTGCTGAGATGCTTATAACACCACTGGCCTGTGATCTTCCTGCATTCGGCGTCATTGCATGTGTTTTGTATGACTCTGAAGAGGACTTTATAGATTGGTATCGGACATATGGACTAATATCGGACTTATGGAAAAGGGACAGCTTCTTCAACAAATGGTGCTGGAAAAATTAAATCTCCATCTGCAGAGTAATGAAATAAGCAGTATACCACATTACATGCACAAAAAATATCTCAAGATGGATTAGGGGCCTAAATGTAAGCTCCAGGACTATATAGATCATCCATGAGAAAATTGGGATGAACCGAAGGGCTCTATCGTAAGGAATACACATACTGCCAAATATAACGAAGGAAGCATAGTGGGAGACAAAATAAATGACAGGTCTATTCAAAGTAAACCATTTCTGCACATTAAAAAAATTCATCAAAACAGTACCAGGAAAGCTCATGGATTGGAAAAAAATTATTTAGCAATGACACAACAGACATGGGACTAATTAATAAAAGCTATAGAATTCTCCAACACCTCAATAAGAAAAACAAAGCAAATAGTACAATTAAAAGGTAGGCAAAGGACATGAATACACAATTCACAAGGGATAACACTTGAATGGCCAATAAACCCAGTGGAAATGCTCATGATCCAGGAGATGCAAATCAAAAAACAACAAAGAGCTACCTATTTACCCCCAGATTATCCTCTTTACCTAAAGAGGATATTAAGAG
>NW_022103896.1:84694678-84696154 GCF_000313985.2 Echinops telfairi | reverse complement strand
GCCCCCGGGGGGTGATTAATAATATTCTGTATCATAAAATGATAATGATATCTCTAAAGGGAACCATATATGTATCATATGGTATATGTGTGATATACAACATATATGGTAGGTAGATAGATGATAGATAGATAGATAGATAGATAGATAGATAGATAGATAGATAGATAGATAGAAAGATAGATAGACAGATACCTCAGATATATGAATGGATTTGGGGCTCACACTTAATTCTAGCTCCAATTTAAGAACAATTCGTCCTTCTGACATGGTCCTGCTTGGTGCTCACTTCACTGAAGATACACAGATCCTAAAGTCTTGCCTTCAACCAAGCAGCCTTCTAAGTATGGCTACAACTAAGTTCAGATGGAAGCACACCAGCTTGGTTGATCCTAGGAAGGTAAATAATAAAATCCAAATCTAAATGAGGGAATGATATCACAGCTTATATTGTAAATGCCTGCAGAAGACTATGAATGACAGTGGAAACTCAAAATTCATTTGCAGGGTCTCTACGTAGTTTAAGCCTCTAGAGAATCTCTTCAGACAGTAGTGGAAGAGTGTGAATAACCTCGCTATCAGACCGAGAGCATTGTAAAGTCAGTGATGGCATAGGCAGTCAGGTTAGAATGTATACCGTGTTATTCAATCTCCCTTTTGACCCATTTTAATGCTGTTTAATTTTTAAAATATTTTATGCTTTCTTTTCAATTGAGATTTTTCTGTTTTTTTCTAGTCATCGTTGTTAGATTTTTTAAAACGTGTTTGTTTTTGTTTGCTTCCTGTTTGTGTTTTGTCTGATTTTCTGTATATGAAATGTAGGATACATAGATCTATAGAAACAGTAACTGGATCAATAATTGCCTAGGCAAGTGAGGATGGGGAAAATGAAGAGCTAACAATGAGTACAATAATTCTGAAATTGATTGTGGTGATAATTGCACATAGATGAACATAGGATAATTTCATGTAAGATTCTTAATAGGACTGAATAATAAAATTTTATGATATGTGAAATTAAAAAAAAGGAGGAAGAAAATCCTGTGGAATGATATAATAGCTATTGGAACTAATATGTGAGGCTACCAAGGTTGCCAAATAAAAGGTCAAAAGATAAGAAGTATATTGATATAGTACAAAAAGCAATTTAGGAAGTAGAAAAACGAACTTCAAATTGTGTTATATTTAAATTCTTTATAGTTTAAAAAATGAATGTTCTTATATGGCATATTAAAAATACTGATAAAATATAACATGTTCTAAATTCTCTTTGCTGGAAATTGGGATATAATTGATGAGATAAGGCATTGGCATCACTATCTAAAACAACAACTGTAGCCTAAAAATAAGGAAGACCAAAGAATGAACTAATGGATTAATTATTTTGGGGAGCCAAGATAGAAAGTACTGGTATAAATAATTCTCAAACTGAAATGGAAAAATTGACCTTTCTTAAAGCTGTTAGCACTATTTGTA
>NW_022103896.1:84692898-84694068 GCF_000313985.2 Echinops telfairi | reverse complement strand
CCAGTCAGATAAACCCCTCCGCAGCAGAAATGGGAGTCGTGATACCAGGAGGTTAGGGGGAAGGTAAGGAGATGAGGGGGGAAGAAACCACGGGGGAAGGGAAACAACAGTTGGTATAAGATATGAAATTAATAATAATTTATACTTTATCAAGGGGTCAAGAGGGTGGAGGGAGGGTAAAAAGGGGAGCTGATACCAAGGCCTCAAACATAATGTAAATGTTTAGAAAATAATGATGGCAACATATGTACAAACATACTTGATACAATTGATGTGTGCATTGTTGTAAGAGCTTTAAGAGCACACAACAAAATTATTTTTAAAAACTGATTATCAACGTTAGATAGTATTTTAAAGTTGTGGGTTGAAGGAGATGCCTAAATATTTTACATAATTTTCCTTGCTCTTTAAACTGCTGATAAAATATGAATTTCAAATGAATAGTTATCTTTTCATGGTTAAGTGAGTAGGATTGATCATATAAAACTGAGCAAAGCTATTTGCCAACTTTTCGATGTTGACATAATTTTGGCCAGTTAAAACATTCTGGGCACTATGAACTGTAGACTTTATAACTATCATACAACTATGAACAAAATTATTTTATAGATGAGGATTTTCCTTAGCTTGGTGAATTTACATTCACATAGAGCCACATTTGTCACCATAATAGGGGAACGCCTTTCTTCGTGAGTGCCTACCCTACTTCAGTGGAGGAGGCCTGAAGTTTACTTTGAAAGGATCTGTGGCTTAGACAATGGACACTTCTTCAGTTGTATATGAATATTTTAAACGTATTGTCCAGTGAGTACTGTTTAGAGGGCAATATTTTTATTTCTCAGAATGGTGCAAAGGAATAAATCACTTGACTATTAAAGAAAAGGTTGGAAGTTTAAGTCCAAAAAGAGGAATCTTAAAAGAATGATCTGCAATCCACTTTCAAATCTCCAGCCTTTGAAACCTCTATGAAATATAATTCTACTCTTAAATAATCTATTGCCATCGAGTGGTAACTCTATAAGTATATTAAGGCTGAATTTTCTTTTGTTTGTATGAGATGAACTTGTTTATCACTAAAGATTCCAAATCCATTTCAGTTTTACTTTTCCTCCTTTTTACTTATTTATTTACTTATTTATTTTCTTATTTATTTTTGTCACTCAGATGATT
>NW_022103896.1:84689395-84690737 GCF_000313985.2 Echinops telfairi | reverse complement strand
TTTATTTATTCTGTGCTTACGGGTGTACTTTTAATGCCTTACAACTTCCAGAACTATGGTAAATAAAATTGGTGATAAAGGATAGCCTTTCTAGTACCTATTTGAAGAGGGAATATTTTCAATCACTTTCCATTCAGTAAGAAGTAGACCATTGGTTTCACATATATAGCTTTTATTATATTGAGAAATTTCCCTTCTATACCTACTTTGTTGAGTGTTTTCTCAGGAATGGATGTTGACTTTTATCATATACCTTTTCTGTAATGATTGATATAATCATATGGTTCTTCTCCCTATTTTGTTTAATAATAGTAAATCATCATTGCATACGTGATATGAAACCCACTTGGTCATTGTGGTTTTTTTTGTTTGGTTTGGTTTTTGTTTTGATGCTTTATTGAATTCTGTTGGCTAGGATTTTATTGAAGATCTTGACATCTTTGTTTATTAGCGATAATGGTCTGTAATTTTCAATTCTGATGATATCTTGGCCTGGTTTAAGTATAACAGTTATAGCTGCTTTATGACCTAAAATATGATCCAATCTAGAACAGCTACCATGGACATTAGAGAAGAAAGTGAAATAAATTTTTGGGGGGTGAATGCTCTATATACATCTATGAGATCAAGTTTATTGATTGTTGTGTTAGTCTGGGTAGACTTAGAGAAACAATTCATAGACACTCATATTTTATGAGAGAGTTTTATATAAAGGGTAAGTGTACATTAAGAAAACATCTCCTATTTGGCCGTCCTTTTTTTATAATGCAGAGTGAGAACTTTCCCTACCTTATCTGATAAATGTTGTCCAGGTTCCTTTGCCAAGAATGCGTTGTCTAAAATGCCTGTTTAGTTTGTAAAGATGGAACTCCACCCTTTGGTTGGTTCTAAGTATGTATGGAATGTTATGACAGGACAGAGTAACAGCAGTGGTCAGACAAATGGAAATGATGGTGATTTACATGTGAAATATACACATTTACCAAAAAATATATACATGTGAAATAAAACTCAGTATTGAAAAAAAAAGGAAAACACCAAAGCATCCCAACCCAGTCCAAGCCCATAAGTCCGACATTAGCCCCTTACAAACTCACAAAACACTGGCAACGATGCCAAATGCAGTAGGAAAGCCAAATCAGTGAGCATGTAAGCAACACTGCACCCTGACTGGCTCATCTCCCGGCGACCCTTCCATAAGGGAATGTCCAGTTACCTACAGATGGGGTTTGGGTCCCCACTCCTTACTTCCCCTCATTCACAATGATATGATTTTTTGTTCTTTGATGCCTGATACTTCATCCCTTCGACACCTCGTGATCACACAGGCTGGTGTGCTTCT
>NW_022103896.1:84668726-84688806 GCF_000313985.2 Echinops telfairi | reverse complement strand
GTGTTGTATTTTGTGAATGGTTCAAGATCTTCTCTATTTGAGTATTTATTGTCTGTTCTGTATCCTCTGCTCTTATTTATTCATTTTCTTCATTTCAGAATGTTGTCTATACCTCCTTGTTTTATGTTTAGTTCTGTTTCACTTTGAGTCTTTAGTATATTTTCTCCAAAATAATTTTT
Source organism: Echinops telfairi (assembly GCF_000313985.2). Classification (NCBI taxonomy): domain Eukaryota; kingdom Metazoa; phylum Chordata; class Mammalia; order Afrosoricida; family Tenrecidae; genus Echinops; species Echinops telfairi. Next base: position 84,688,627 of record NW_022103896.1, on the reverse strand, counting down.
CTTCTAATATTTTTAAGTTGCATATTTCATAGAATTGTTTTTAGTATTTTTGGTAAAGTTGGTCATGTTTTTATAAATTCCTTTAGTTTTACCCTATCTGTAAGTGTTTTTACTTTTGCCTCATATTTGAGCAATGATTTTGCTCGATATAGGATTTTTAGTTAACTTTTTTTCCCTTTCAGAATGTTGAATATATCATTCCATTACCTTCTTGTTAGAGTAGTTTTGATGGAAAAATCTGAACTTATTTTGATCCCTTAACCTTTATATGTAATTATTCATTTTTGCCTTGCTGCTATCAGGATAGCAAGTTATCAATAATAACTTGATTATTATATGTTGATGTGATTTCTTTTCAGGATTAATTCTGTTTGGAGTTCTATAGACTTGCTTCATGGTTATTTTATGTTCTGTCATAATGTTGGGGAAGTTCTTTCTTAATATTTTATCGACTATTTTCTCAGTTGTTATTTTTTCTTCTTTTTCTTCTGGGACATTTATCAGGTGTACATTGTTCCTTTTGATTGTGTCATGTAGTATTCTTAGGTTATCTCCAGGGTTTGGGTTATTTATTTATTTTTGTCATTTTTGTAATCTGGTCTTCTTGTATGTTATTCTGGAGAGATTCATTTTCAAGATGACTGATTCTTGATGTCAATGTTTCTATCCTGGTGTTTTATTCTTTCACAATGCTGTCTAGTTCTAATATTTTTGTGTTTGCCTTTTCTATTTCTGTTTGATGTTTTTGTATTATTTTAACTTTTCATTCATTTTGCCAGCAGGCATTCCTTCGGGGCATTCCTGAGTTGTTGAAGTATAGCTTTTAATTTTTTCCCATCTCTATTTAATTTTTCCTCCAGTCGAGAAAGCAACAGGAGACCCAGGAGGCCATTGCTGTCATCACCCTCATGGAAGAATTTGTAGTCCTTGCCTTTTGCAAAAGTTCCTCTGGGTCCACATGTGTGGGTGCTGCAGTTACTTGTAGTTATTTTTCTCCTGTTTCCACCAGCGTATGGTGATCAATTTCTGCCCCTGAGACATATGTTATGATTAGTTTTTTTAAATGTCTGACTCTTGAGTACAGAGCTTTATGCTTACACCTCTTGCAGACTCTGAGTAGCCAAAGGTGGCTAGAGAATCAGGCACCAACCTAACCTCAACAGGGGCCAAAGTCAGTGAACTATTAAATATATGCTTCCTCAAAGTCCTGGTTTTGAGGCTGGTTCTCAAGTCGTGATGGGGTACCAGAGTCACCAATTAGAACACAGTTCACCTAAACTATCTCCTGTAGAGCCTGTAAGTCAATTGAGGAAGAGAAGCAATGACTTACTATTTTGGCGTGGGCTTGTGGGCAGGGGCATTAGCACTTTTGTGTCCTGGGCCTGAAGAGAATCACTCACTCACTACCTTGCCCTCTCTAATATAGGCCCTCTTGATTCTGTACCCACTTGGAAATGGTCATCCTCCTGTGCTTCAGGGAAATCATGTCACAATCCAAACCCCAGTAAGTCCAGTCAGACCCTGGAAATCAATCCACTGCATACCCAAGTCCCCCCAACCCATCCATTGTGCACTGTCTGAGTCAGAACCATCCCTGTTCTGGGGCTCAGAGCTCCAAGTATCCCCCCAACCAAGTTCCTACTCAGCCTCTCCCTAGTTATCCTGGGGGAGGGGAGCTGATTAGCATCAGGAGAGGGGGAGGGTTCTATACCTTCAACACTGTGGTCCACAGCAGCTGGTACTATAGCACTCTCCTGCCAGGGTGGAACATAATCCATGTCTTGTTGTTTTGTGGGGGTTTTTTTGGTCAGTTTCTCCCTTAAGTGCCTTTGACAATTGCTTTTCTCAGAGGGAATTCTGGAACTCGGTTTATAAGAATCTGTCCACAACTTTGAAAGTTTTGTTGTTTGTGTTTTCTTTTTTGAGAGAGTGATTAACAGCGGCTCTGACTATGGGCCATATTCATCAAGGTGGCCTCAGCCCTAAAAACAGAGGGTCTTTTAGGGTCTCTTGAACCCTAAAACATAGGACAGGGTAGAACTATTCCTTGTGATTTTCGAGACTGTAAATCTTTATAGGACCCAAATGCTTCATCTTTCTTCCAGAGAGCAGCTGGTAGATTCGAACTGCCAACCTTGTAGTTAGCAGCCCAATCCATGACCACTGCCATCAATATTCTTATATACAATGGCATTAACTGCCTTGAAACTCCTTGGCTGTTGATTTGATTTTTTCTAGGAAGTCCTTGTAGATGATGCCTGCATGAGGAAGCCACCACAGACAGCTTTGAACTCCATCACTTAAGTGGATAGTGGACTCTGAGGAACAAAACCTCTAATAAGAAGGAATAAATGTCTGTTTTTAATGTCAGTTAATGTGGGCTAGAAGTATAAATATCTATAACCTGGAGGATTATGTAAGAAATTGCCTTCTATTGGAGATTCTGGAGAGACTAGGAGAAAAATGTGAAAGAAAATCCAAAATAATGAAGATGTGACTTACTGTTCTGATATAGGCTAGTGGAACCCCTGAGCCAATGGCCTTTAGACATCCTTCAAGCCTGGAACTGAACTCAACTCTGTGATTAAGTTCAGCAGAACGATAGACAGGCCTGCATATACGGTGAATAAAAACACCAGGGAGCTATGTTCTCTTAGAACAATCAACCATCAGAGATCAAAAGGCCTACCTAGATTCACCTTCATTGTTCTGGAGAGTTAATGAGTGTCATCCAGTGGCAAATACTCATTAATAAACTATAACCGAAGGCCTAGAATACAGCCACGGATCTAGTGCTGGTGAAACACTGCCTACAACCTTTCAATTGTATCAGATGTAATGAAGAATACAACTGTGGAAAGGAAAAATATGAATCACCATGAGTTAAATTAGAACTGAGGAGTAGAATACATAGGTGTATGTGCTGATTTACCATCTGAAATCTTGGAATTGAGAATTGAAGTGAGAATGGCTGGCATAGGGGCTCACAGAGATGGTATGAATTTTTTTGTTCGTTTTATTCAAAAAGAAGGACGCAGGATCAAAAATAGCAACAAACTCAGCAAACAGCATCTACAGCTGCTAAGGAAAGAACAGCCTTCATTCAAATAGACTACATCAAGGACAGCTGGTCACATTGGTCTTTTCAGCCTTCCTTGTGCACATATTTAGCAACACAGTCAGTGACAGGATCTTTGAATATAAAAGACACGGATAGACATCTGGGATAACTCCAGCTCGATTAACTTTTGTATAAGGGGCGCTTACAAAGTCCCATTCCACTATACCCAATTTTAGTTCTCCCTAGTTGTCTCAGAACCTTTGTTTTAATATGGAATGCCTTAAACTACGAAACAGAAAGAGATGGGGTTACTAAATAGAAAGAAGATATAACATTCGAATTGAGCCATTGCTGGGTCAGGATTGGACTGATCCAATGTCAGTAGACCAGTAATTGGATGACAGGGTGTTTTGTACATTTTTGTGTTAGTTTCCATCTAGTAAGGGCCCACTCATGGTGATCTCATGAACAACAAAAATGAAATGATGCCTCATTTGGTCTCATCTCTGTGATCAATTGTGGATCAGACTCGTGATTCATAGGTATTTTATTGGTTTATTTTTTGGAAGTGATTTCCAGGCTTTTTTTTCAAGATTGTCTCAGAGGGAAAGTTTTGCTGAAACTTGTTCAGCATCATAGCAACAAGCAAACCTCCAACAACAAACCAATGGTAGATGAACATATAATGCGTTGGCTGGAAATTGAGTCTGGGTCGCTCACATAAAAGAGGTACAAGAATGGAATAGAGGCCATAAATGACCTCTGACTTCACAATGGGGAAGGACTATTCAGCTCCACATCAGCCTAAGGCAGATTTCTATGTGGCAGAGGTTAGACATATCTCCACTCTCCAACTTTCTGTGCTCTATTCTAATACCAACTATTCCTCCCATGGCACTCTACTTCTTTTTGGGGTTTAATAATACATTGCAATGTTCACACAGAACTTAGACAATATAATATAGGTTGTGAGTCAGAAATAGAAATTTTAAACATACAGTTCTTTTGTCTATTGTGTTGTTTTTTCTCTATTGTGCTAGGCGGTATGCCTCTGTATTGTCCTTTGATTCTCAGCCACACAGCCCCTTGTTCTTGACCCTCCTCAGGCAAGTGTGATAAAATGATTTTTGTGGTGATAAATTCCAAAAGAGCCCTTCACTGTTTCATGGGCTAGGGCATCCTTCATGCTACCTCATGGTTTCGGTGCTTTTGCGTCTGCTGTCACTGATGCATTTCCATGCAGGGAGCTGGGACACACTCCATTCATTTTACTTCGTTCTTGGTGGTTACAAGGTTCTCTGCCCCTGCTTCTGAGATGGCTCACTTTATACACAGTAGAATGGCAAACTGACCAATTGATACACCCTATTTGAAATAATGCAGCAGAGAAGAGTAGATACACACAAACAATCCCCCACACAAAACAAACAAAAACTAGGAATAGAAAGAAGAAGGGTTTCCATCCAAATGATGGAATCAATAAATGATTTTAAGAAGAACTTGGAAGAATTGGCAGAATTTGGACATATGACTATCTTTTGTTTTCTTTTTTACAAACCATTTTATTTGGAACTAATCCAGACATTATGCCATTCCATACTTCAATCACATCAAACAGTATTGTACAATTGCTACCACAATCAGTTTGATAACATTCTTATCTGTCGAGCTCCTTGATATCAGCTCTCCATTAACTCACCCCCTCCCTCACTTTACCTCCCAGAAACTCTTACTCTAATTGTTGACTCTATAGGTTAATTGATCCTGGGTTTCATATACTGAAAACCATAACAAAGATTCAAGAAGGCTACCCACAATATGAAAATTTTTAAATCACAGAAAATATTGAAAACCAGCTCCAACCCAAAGGGAGATCAACTGACAAGGTTTTAACTATTTGTCAGGTTTATCCTACTACAGTCATCTCTTCAGGACTCTCTGTTTGGTAACCAGTTTACTCCCTGTGCAGATCGAACAAATGTATCTTGGGCTTCCACAGTCATCCAGAGCCTTCTGCAAACCGGAATCTCACAATTTAAGCTCTGATAGTATTCCTTCCTTCGACTTTGGATTCTATAATTTACAATCCTTGGGTCATGGATGTTGATGGTGTGCTTCTTCCATGTAGACTTAGTTGGCTGCTTGTTTGGAGACAAACCTTTAAGACCCAAGACACTATTCTATCTAATTTCTTCATCCCCCTTTGCTCTGGCACCCATATCCTCTGTTTTTCCTTCATGAAGGCAGGTTTGCAGAAGGCGATGGATGACAACGGAAGTCTAAAATCCATTTGTAGGGTCCACATATAGATTAAACCCCTGGTGAATCCCCTCTGACACAGTGTGGTTAAAATGAAGATCCCACAATTTCTACTCCCTCTTGAATCTTTGTTATGGTTTTCAGTATATGAAACCCAGGATCGATTAACCTATAGAGTCAACAAATAATATCTTATTTGATCTCCTTTTGACCCACTTAAAAGTTGTTTCAGATTTTTTTTTAAGTGAAGGAGAAATAAATGTGGGTGAAATCGCAGTACATCTCCTATGATATAGATCAGAACCCATGATTAGCTCTGCTATCTTGCAGTGTGCTCTGGAAGGCAGATTGTGGCAGATGTGGTTAGGTGAACGACTAGTCTCCCCACTTTCGAGGAAGGAGCCACTGAAAACCTCATGCATGGCTCGAAACATTGTCAGATACTGAAGGCCTACTGAATGATAGCAGAACATGTCAGAGAGACGGCCAGAGGAAAGGCCACCCTGGTTGGAGAGCACTCAAAATGTGATTGAGGAGGAGCTGATTTCTCAAACTTGACCGTGGTGATGTGCGTTGGGTAAAACCTGAGGGAGTGGAAATTGTGGGATCTTCATTTGCTGTTAGAGCATCTGCTAATGGTCTAAATTTGGAATGTATCAAGTATGAATCTCGAAAAAATGGAAGTGGTCAAAAAGGAAATAGAACACATAAAGATCAATATCCTAGGTATTAGTGAGTTGAAATGGACTGGTATTGGCCATTTTGAATCAAATAAATCATATGATTTTTTGATTCAAAAACTATGCCGGGAATAACATAATCAAGAGGATTGACTTTGCATTCATTGTCAAAAAGGACCTTGCGAAATCAATCATAAAGTACTGTACTGTCTGTGATAGGATTATATCTATCCACTTTCCAGGAAATCCAATCAGCACAACAATTATCCAAATTTATACACTAACCACAAAAGCTAGTGATGAAGAAATTGAAGAATTTTACCAATGGCTTAGTGGATAATGATCAAACATGTAATCAATAAGCAGTAGTCAAGAGATCAAATACATGCTGAATTAGGTAAATCTGCTGCACAAGACCTCTTTAGAATATTGAAAAGCAAGGACATTACTTTGAGGATTAAGGCGTTCCTGACCCAGGCCACAGTATTTTCAATTGCCTCATATGCAAGTGAAAGTTGGCCATTGAATTAAAAAGACCAAAGGAGAACAAATACATTTGAATTGTGGTGCTGGTAAGAATATAGAAAGTACCATGGCTGCTTAAATGACAAACTGATCTGTATTGGAAGAAGTAAGGCCTAGTGCTCCTTAGAGGCGAGGATGGGAGACTTCATCTGACAGACTTTGGACATTTTGTCAGGAGAGACTGGTCCCTGCAGAAGGACATCATGGTACACAAAGCAGGACTTTGAAGAGGAAGGCCCTCAATGAGATGGATTGATACGATGGCCGCAACTTGGGTTGAGATATAGGAGAAGTTCTGAGGATAGCTCAGGAGCAGACAGTATTTCATTCTGTTGAACACAGGGGTCGGAACATTCTGTTGTTAGACTCAATGGCATCTAACAACAACAAAAATGCGTTAAAATGTAACACCTTATCATTCGATCCTCCTTTTGACTCATTTTAAGTTGTTCTAATTTTTTATATTTTCTACTTTCTTTTTGGTCAAAAATTTTCCCTATTTTCTATTGTTAGTTTTTTTGGGTGGTTATGTTTTTTGGATATATGAAATTTAGGATAGGTAAAATCTATAGAGACAGTAACTGGATTAATGGTTTTGTGGGGTTATGGCAGGATAGGTTTGTGGGAAATGGGATGCTTATAATAATAAATACAAGAAAAGGGTTCAAGTCAAAAATGTTTTGGAAATGATTATGGCAACATATGTACAACATATGCTTGATACAATTTATGTATGGAATGCTATAAGAGATGTAAGAGTCCCAATTAAAATGATTAAAAAATAATAATAAATACAAGAAAGAATAAAATGTTCTAAAATTGATTGTAGTAATGATTGCACAACTCTTCTTGATATGATTGAACTATTGCTTGTATATGTGAATTATGTACCAATAAATGTTTAACATATTTTTATTTACAGAACTATAAACATATTTTAAAATCTTAATAATATTTATTAGTAGAATACATTCTGACAGAAGTACAGCAGGTTATTATCTTTACTTTCATATAATAAGCTCATTTTAGTTTTCAGATGTAGTATTAGTTTCCTAAGGCATAATAAAGAAAGATAAACATGGTAGCTTATAAAAATATATATATCTTTATAATATATATACATATATACACACACACACACATACACACACACACACACACACGCACACACACATATATAGTTTCACAGTTTCTAGACCCTGGAAGTCTGAATTCAGTGTGCCAGCAACACTGAATGGAGGGCTCCCTTGACAACTTCTAGGAGAAGATTCTTTCTTCTCTTTACCAGTTTCTGTTAATCTGACTTTTCATTTAACTTGCAGCTGCACCATAACTCCATCTCTGCCTCCATCTTCGCATGATGTTCTTTCTCTTTTTCTCTGTGGCTCTTCTCTTTTATAAGAAAATCACTCCAATTGGACTCACTCTATTCCAGTATGACATCATACTAGCTGATAACATCTTCCAAGAGTCTATTTGAAAACAATAATGCTTATAGGTATCAGGGGTTGAAACGTTGACATAACTTTTTCAGAAAAATAGTTCAATCTATAACAAATGTTAGATCTTAAGTTTGCCTACTTCCTTTCATAGTGTGCATTTAAGCCATCAGAATATCGCTTTGTCTTCCTTCCTGAACTCAGTCTCTATTACTTTGTTCACCTAGATCTTAACATTTCAAAGTATATTTAGTATACTGAGAAACTATTCACTAGCTTTTGTCTCCTTGTATCCCTCCTTCATAAATCTATTTTAGGGGAAGGAGTCTGAAACTATGGTTACCAAAGTAAACATCTCTTATTAGGGAAGAACTTCTTGAAGGATTTTGGAACTGAATGCTATGTAATAGGGAGTAAAGGGCCAACAAAACAGACCCAGAATACAATTACAGACCTGTGTGTCCGTGGTGCAGTCTAAAGGCTGCTGCAATCAGATGCCACATATTATTGTGGCTTACTTGTGAATTATGGTTTTGGCAAAGAATATTGACTATGATGTAGACGGCCCAAAGCTTGAACCAATTAGCTTTAGAAGAAACGCAATCAGAATGTTCCTTATAAGCAAGAGTGGTGAGGCTTGCTTACTTTGAGCATAGCATCAGAACCCACCATTTGCTAGAAAAATGCAGTATGTTTGCTAAGCAGATGCTGCCGTTAGGTGCTCCTGAGTCAGTTTCACCTGGCAGTGACCCTGTGTAAAAGAGATGCTACCTGGTTTTATACCATCTTCAAAATTTTTAGTATTCTTGAGCCCATTGTTTTGGCCACTATGTCATTCCATATTGTTGAAGGTCTTCCTCTTTGTCACCAACTTTCTCCAGTACGATGTCCTTCTCCCAGGACTGGCCTTTCTTTAGACTATGTCCAAAGTAAGTGAGATTCGGTCTCCGAAGCATTCTGGCTGTAAGTCTTCTCAAACAATTGTATTCATTTTTCTGGCCGTCCATGATATACACAATATTATTTTCCAATACCATAATGCAGATGCATTCGTTCTTTACTCTTTCTAATTCATTGTCCACCCTTTACAAGTGTATGAGATGAATGAACATGCCATTTCTTGCGTCAGATGCATCTTAATCTTCAAAGTGACATTTTGCTTTTCAATACTTTTAAAAAGTACATCCAAACAATATATCATTTATTTATTGACAATTCCCCACATGGGTCTTGATCATAGATCCAATTAAAATGAAATCTTTGACAAATTCATAATTATCTGTGTTTATCGTGATGATACTTATTGATCCAGTGAGGATTTTAAAATTCTTTCTATTGAAGTATAATCTATACTGAAAGGTGTATTCATTGATCTTTATCACTTAAGTGCTTTGAGTCCCCTTCACTTTCCATAAGCATTGTGTCATTTGCATATCACAGATTGTTAATGAGTGTTCTTCAAATCCTAATTAATGTTTTTCTTCATACAGACCCATGTTCTTTTAGCACAGAGTTAGTAAATATAGTGAAAAGATACAACTCTAAGCAACAACTCTTCTGATTTTATTTATTTATTATTAGTTTATTGAATCTCTTAGAGATATTGCAGCAATCTATAATTCAATTAAGTAGAGCACAATTGTACAATTTCTACCACCATCAGTTTCAAAACATTTTCTTTCTTCTGGAGCTCTTTGATATCAGCTTCCCTTTATCCCCTCCCTCCCTCACCCTACCCTCAGGAACCCTTGTTATTATATTGTATATATTTTTGCCATATATTACACCATCCAATGAATCCATTCACCTGCAATTCTGTTATCCGTTCCCCTCCAGTGGCGTTATACAGTCATCATCACCTATCCGCTCCCTTTCTCCCTTTAGTTTCCCCACCTCCACCTTCCCATACCCTCAGTGAATCATTAGTACTATTACTGTTTCTGAAGGGTTATCTATCTTGGCTTTCATGCATCAAACACTTAATTATACAAATGAACGTACACAGGTCTAACAAGATTAATGTGGTAAAACAAAGGAAATATTAAAGAATTAGAGGATAATTATGTTTCATCAGTGCTGTACTGCTCCCTAGATTTATCCTCCTTTCCGTGTGGTGCTAACGAGAATGACTGTCCAATTATCTTACAGGCAGGTTTTGGGTCTCCACTTTGTCTACACTCCTTCATATCAATTTGATTGTTTTTGAACTTCTGATACCTGATCTCATCGACACCTCATGATCACAGAGACTGGTGTGCTTATTCCATGTGGGCATTGTTGCTTCCCTGCTAGATGGTCACTTGTTTAACTTCAAGCCTTTAAGATCCCAGGTGCCATATCTTTTAGTAGCCGGGCACAATCACCTTTCTTCACCACATTTGCTTATGCACCCATTTTGTCTTCGGTGATTGTGTTGGGAATGTGAGTACAGTATTATACAGTGTCACATTATGAGAACAAACCATTCTTGTACTGAGGTAAGATTTAAGTAGAGGCCCAAATTCCATTTGCTTCTTTGTTGTATTTACACACACACACACACACACACACACATTTACATACATTGACAAATACACTTATCTTTATATAGTTATGTATTTGCATACATACATATCTATATTTATACCTATATAATTTTTACTTCTCCTTTCCTTTTTCTTTGCTTCTGCCCCACTATTATGTTTACCCATCGTTCCCCTCTCAGTAATTCCTCTCATATACATTTCAATTGATGAAACATGACCTAGAACCCTACACCCTCTTTACTGTCAATGTTAGAACCCTTGCTATTCCCCAGTCTCTGTTGTTTCTGGCTCTCTGCTCCTCCCCCCTGCCTCCTTCCCTCCCATTCCTCCACACACATCCCACCTGAACCACCGGTTCTATTGCTATCTCCTTGGGATTGCTCATCCCGACTATCTTATACAGACAGACACCAAAAGAGAAAAGAAAACAAAAACAAAAAAAGAAAGACCATACACATACTTCCAATTCTGTTATGCTAACTCAAGAGTAGCTGAGTATCTCTTTGTTAAATAGTGAGCAGAGCCTGTTATAATCCATCAGTCCAAACCCCTTTTTTATCGGGGTTCCATATCCCATGACCCACTTACCTAACAGCACGTATACCCTACAGTCATCAGCATTTGTGACTGAAAGGCATGCCTCCTACAAATCCCCATTGCTCTTCCTGCAGTCAGGGAAGGAGCAGTCTAGTGCCCCACCCCACCCATTATACCTTTAGCCTTTCAATATGTCCCCCTTGTGAATAACCCAAGGGCTTCAGAAGGGTGCCACGTGCTGCCCTCTGAGTCAGAAGTCTACAATCAGGATTCCTTGGTGGCTTTGAGGGTTCATCCCCATTGTTGGTCTGTTGTACTCTTCTCGTGGATTGCCTCCATGTGTGGGGGTCAGATCAGCAGCTCTCCCCAAAATGTATCTTCAGTGATTTCCTCTGTAGCACTGTCATCTAGGGAGGAATATCATGTCTTGAGCTGAGGCCGGCCCTGCAGTCTCTCTGTGAATGAGCTGCTCTGAGCAGGAATATCGCCCTCAAGGATTGGTGTACTGTAATGAGGTCTACTCTTTCTCTCCCTTTCCTGTGGAGACAAAAATAATACCCTCCTCTTGGGCAGATTAGTGTCCTGGTCTCCCATTGCCCTCTTTTTACTTCCCCCACCCCTCTGTGGGGCATAAATGCATACAAGAGAAAAACAGATGTCTTTCTGCATGTGTGCTATCTGCATTAAAAAATATTTTTTATGACATATGCATCATTTGGTTTGGTCTGTCTATGCCAGAGTATCTGGTCCTCAGCCAAGTAACTGCGTTATGTGCATTTCCTCCTATGCCTGCTCTGTTGTTTGAGTTTACATCAGTTGACTCATGTTGTACTTGTCCTTTTGTGCTTGGCTAGCTTTACTCAGCAAAATATCCTCCAATGCTTTCCACAAGAGAGGTGCTTCATCTTTTCATCATTATTTTTTAGGGATGTAATACTCAATTGTGTGTATGTAGCAGAGTTTTTTAATCCCTTTGTCTATTGATGGAAATGTAGGCTTTTTCCAATTCTTTGTGATTGTGAACTGCATGGCAATGAACACTGGAGCACAGATATCTGGTTTGTCTGTTTCTTATTTCTTCTGGGTATATACCCAGTAGTGGGATTGCTGGGTTGTAAGGTAATTTGATTTTCATCTGTTTTAGGTATTGCCAAATTGTTTTCCACAGTGCCTGTATGTATCTACAAGAGCACCAGCAGTGAAAGAGAATTGCTATCTCACTACAGCCCTTCCAACATTTTTTGCTTTCTGATTTTTTTACTTGGGCTATCTTTGTGGGGGTTAGGTGGTATCTAATGGTTGTTTTAATATGCATTTCCTGGATGGCTGATGGTTGGGAACATTTTCTTATATGTTTATTGGCCATTTGGGATTCCTCCCTTGTGGATCCTCTGTTCAAGTTTTTTTGTGCCCACCTCCTCAGTATGCTATTCATTTCTTTGGTTTTTCCTTTTTGTAAGCTTGCAGATTCTGTAGATTTTAATAACAAGCCCTATGTATATGTGATTGCTAAATATCTTTTCCCAGTCTATGGATTCTCTTATTACTCTCTTCTTGAATTATTTCGATGTATACAAGTGTTTTATCTTTAGTATGTCCCATTTATCTATTTTATCTTCCTCTGTGTGTTTCTCCTTGTTTATTTCTGATAGCTTCTCTCTTCACTGCACTAAGGTTCTTAACTTTGTCCCAATATTCTCATTGATGATCCTGATAGTTTGGGGTTTTACCTTGATATCTGTGATCAAACTTGAATTTGTTCTTATGTATGGAGTGAGGTAAAGGTGTTGCTTCATTTTCCTCCAGGTTGATATCCAGTATTTCCAGTACCATTTATTTAAAAAAGGCATCTGCTTTCCATTTGATATCTGTGGGGCCCTTAATGAAGATCAGTTTTCTGCATTCTGCTGTTTTAATTTCTGAGTTTTCTGCTCCTATCCATTTTTCTGTGTTTCTATCATTTATTCCAGTACCATACTGTTTTGACAACTGTGGATGTGCAATAATTTTACTGTCAGGTTATGTAAGCCCTCCCACTTTATTCTTCTTGAAGAGTTCTTTGCCAATTTTGGGGTTCTTCACATTCCTTATGAATTTTGTAGTCAGTTTTTACATTTCTTTGCAAAAATATGATGGTATTTCATTGAACTTATATAGTGCCTTATGTAAAATTGATATTTTTACAATATTAAGTCTTCCAATCCATGAGCATGGGATATTCGTCCATTTGTGAAGGTCCCTTTTGGTTTCTTGTATTAATGTTCTATGTTTCCTTCTACAATTCTTTAGGGTTGGGTTTTTTGGGTTTTTTTTTTAGGTTTGGCTATCTCAATTTATGCTTGGCTATTGTGAAGCGTAATGCCTTCTTGATCTCTAGTTCTGTAATCCCATCAGTTGTATACAGCAATCCAATTGACTTCTTTCTGTTTGTCGATCTTGTAACCTGTCACTCGACCATATTCCTCTATCACTTCCAGCACTACTATTGTGGAGGGAGCCTTTGGTGTTCTTAATATTCAAAATCTTATCATCTGCAAATAATGATAGTTTCATTTCTTCGACCAAACCAAAACCTTTGATGCCCTTCTGTTGCCTTATGGTAGTAGATAAGACCTCCATATGATGTTGAATTAGAGTGGGGACAAAGGGCATCCTTCTCTGGGCCCCTTTTTCAGTGAGAATATTTTTGTCTTTTCTCCAATGATTGTAACAATGGTTGTTGGTTTTTCATATATCGTTTGTATTAAATAGATGCAATTTCCTTCCAACCCTATCTTCTTAAGTGTCTTATTTAGGAATGTGTGTTGGATGTTGTCAAATGTTTTTTCTGCATCTATTGATGTTATCATGTGTTTTTCGTCCTTTTTCTTATCAATGTGGTAGGTAATATTGATGGATTTTCTGATGTTGAACCATCCCTGCATGCCTGGTATGAATCCCACTGGGTCATGATCAATTATTCTTTTTCTCTATACTTTTTTATTCTATTGGACAAAATTTTGTTGAGGAATTTTGTGTCAATGTTCATTATAGATGTTGACCTGTAGTTCTATTCTTCTGGGATTCTTTCCTGTTTTTTGTTTTTTTTTTAAACCATTGTTATACTAGCTTCATACAATATGTTTGGGAGTTTACTGTCCTTTTCCATGTTCTGGAAGAGCTTGTGTAGAATTGGTATCAGGTTTTCCCTGAATGCTTGGTAGAATTCTCCATTTCAGCCATCTGGCCTGGGACTCTTTTTAGTTATTAGTTCCTTCTTCTTTTGCTACAGGTCTGTCCGGGTTCTAGATGTCTATATGAGATAATCTTAGGAGGGTTTGTTTTACCAGGCATTTGTTCATCTCTTCCAAGTTATTGGTTTCATTAGAGTATAGACCTCCACAGTACTGTATAATTAGTCATTTAATTTCATTCGAGTCCATTGTAGTGTTCCCTGTTTCATCCCTCATCATGCAGGATATGAGGGAATCAATCCAGAAAAAGGATGAAATAATAGAGAAGATAGAGTCCACATACTAAAGGGAAATGCAAGAGGTAAGACAACAGAATCAAAGAATAAGGTAAAAGACCTAACCAACAGGCTGGAAATAAGCAGAGAACCATATCAGTGATCTCAAAAATAGCCAAGCAGATGTCAACAAATAGGAAAAGCAGTCAAACAAGATAAGGAAAGAAGATGAAGAAAACCTGAGAACGATGAATTGGGGTACCAGAACGCGACATAATGAAAAAATCAAAGTTGGATAATTTGACTATTGTGTACCTTTGTGTATTCTCCCTGGGGTTCAGTCTAATTGGTGTCCTCGCTGCTTCCTGGAAGATTGTCCTATTCCCATTCATTAAATTGGGGAAGTTTAATTCCAGGAATTCCCTCACTATTTTTGATGCCCTTCTACTTTACCAAACATAGTATCTTCTCCAGGGACTGTCAGGTATCCCCTAACAACATGTCTAAAGTATATAAAAGGAAGTGTCACCATCCTTGTCTCTAAGGAACTCTCTGGCCATACAACTTCCAAGACATATCGGTTTTTCCTTTTAGCACTCCATGGTTCTTTTAATATTTTTCTCTAGCACCTTAATTCAAAGGCACTCGTTCTTCATTGTCTTTATTCGAGGTCCAACTTTCACATGCATCTTAGACAGTTGAAAATAGGATGACTTGGGTCAGGTACAACTTAGTCCTCAAAGTAACATCCTTGCTTTTGAACATTCCAAACATTCCTTGTGCAGCAGATTTACCTAATGAAACACATCTATTTATCTCCTGACTGTTGCTGTCATGAGCATTGATTGTGGATACAAGCAAGACAAAATCCTTGACAACGTCAAACCTTTCTCTATTTATCACGAAATTGTTGATCCATTTGTGAGGATTTTGGTCTTCTTTACATTGAGTTGTAATCAATACTCAAGACTACAATCCTTACTTTTCATCAGCAAAGGCTTCAAGTCTTCCTGACATTCAGCAAGCAAGGTTGTGTCATGGGTACATTGCAGGTTGTGAACAAGCCTTTTTCCAATCCTGATACCACCGTCTTCTTTACATAATCCAGCTTCTCTGATTATTTTATCAGGATATGGATTGAATAAATATGATGACAGAATACAACCCTGACACACACATTTTCTGATTTTAAACTGTGCAGTATTCCCTTGTTCTGATTACACAGCTGCCTCTTCATCCATGTATAATTTTTGCATGAGCAAAATGCAGTAGTCTGAAATTCCCATTATTCTCAAGCTTATCCATAGTTTTTTTTTGTTTTGTTTTGTTTTTAAGATTCACACATTTGAATGCTTGGCACAGTCAAGAAAACACAACTAAAAATCTTTCTGGTATTCTCTGATTTGAGCCAAGATCCATCTGCCATCAACAATGATATCCCTTGTTCCATATCCTTTACTGAATCCATCCTGAACCTCTGGTACTCCCTGTCAATGTATTGCTGCAACCATTGTTGGATAATCCTCAGGGAATTTTACTTGAGAGGGATATCAATGATATTGTTCTATAATTTGAGCATACAATTGGGTCACCTTTCTTTGGAATGGGTACAAATAAGCATTTTTTACAGTCAGGTGATGAAGTAGCAGTCTTCCAAATGTCTTGGCTTGGACAAGTGAGTGCTTCCACTGTTTCATCAACTTGCTGAAATATTTCAATTTGGAGTCCATCAATTCCTGGAGCCTTGTTTTGGGCTAATGCTTTCAGTGCAGCTTGAACTTCTTCCCTCAGCCGCACTGGTTCCTGCTCATATGCAATCTCCTGAAATGATGGAAAGCAAGATAATTCTTTTTGGTACAGTGATTCTGGGTAGTCTTTCCATCTTCTTTTGACACTTCCTACATTGTTCAATATTTTGCTCTTGGAATATTTCAGTAGTACAACTTGATGCTTGAAATTTTTCTTGAGTTATTTCCATTTAATTTATGCTGAATCTGATATTCCTTTTTTGGTTTTCTAACTCTAGGTCTTTGCACATTTCATTATAATATTTGGCTTTGTCTTATCAAGCTCTCCTTTCAAATGTTCTATTCAGCTCTTTGATGTTATTGTTTCTTCCATTTGCTTTAGCTACTGATTAAAAGCACGTTTTAGGGTCTCTTCTGATCCAATTGGATCTTTTCTTTCTTTTCTGTCTTTAAGTCCCACAAGTTGAAGTAGAGTCCTAACTGTCATGTTCTTTTTTCCCCATGACAAATATAGGAAAAAGGGTGTTCTTTATGTTTGTTTGTTTTAGCTCAGGGAACACTAAGGATGGGCCCCAAATGAAGGCTTGTTTGAGTGCTTTAAATGCCTTTTCTTGGCCCTTGTCTCATTCTATCTCTTCTAATTCTCTCCTTTTTAGAACCTGATAAAGGTTTCATGCTGCTCCCTAAGTCTGAGATCCAAATCCTAAAGTCACCTGCAATACCCAGGAACAACATGGTAGGTTCTGGTATGAAGGTTATTTGCGTTCCCAGTCTCAATAAAAAATATATCCCTAAAAGGTGGACAGGAGACTTGAGAGCAACAAGAAACCGGTGGGAGAATAAAGAACTCCTTCCAGATGCAAGGCAAGAAAGGGGTGAGATGTGAATGATCTTGCCATCGTGTACAATGCATTGGAAAGTGGATTGTTAGAGACACAGATTAACCTTTAGCACCCTATCATTTGATCTCCCTTATGATCCAATTAAATTTTTCCTAGTTTCTAATATTCCGTTTTCTTTTCAGTTCACGTTTTAATGTTTTACTTTGTTGTTGTTGTTAGTGGGTTTTTAAAAATTGTTTTCCTGTGAAATCCAGGATAGGTAAATATTTAGACAGAACCTGGATTAATGGTTCTTTGGGAGTATGGCAGAGGACGTTGTGGGGAGTTGGGGATCTAATATTGATGAGCACAAGAATAAAGAAAATGTTCTAAACCTGATTGTAGTGATGATTGTAAAGCTCTTCTTGATGTGACTGAATTATAGAATTGTGTAATATGTGAATTATATGCCAATGAGGCAGTTGAAAAAATGAAAGAACAGGGTGAAAAATCTTTTTGATCAAGACACACTGATGTCAACATGGATATTAGAGGAGGTTAAGAGAGCACCAGAGAATTTTAGTACCAAATCAGTAACCCTAAAGTCCAGCAGAAAGCAGATGGATTTACTGGCCTTGTCTTCCCTTACAGATAGCTCTTTGCGTTTGGTATCAACAGGGTTTCTGGAGAGAGCTTGAGAGCCAGGGTTTGGTCAGTTGACTGTTTCAGTCCCTACCATGATTCATTTAGGCCCTTTGTGAACCTGATGCTCCAGGATCTAGAAGCACCACCCCCGCCACACACCCCCAAGGTCTCATGGGGGACCTCCCTTGGGACATCCTCACTGAACATGGCCCGGTATCGCACAGCAAGTAACTCAGGGCCAAAGTTGCATGGACTGCATGCCTGTCTAGGTCTGGGCTCCCCTCGGCTACAATGGCAGGCCTAATAGCTTTGGCCTTTTGGTGTTCTCTCTTTCCTTCCTCCCAGTCTCAATTGTGCACCGAGAAGGGCACCATATGGAGCTCATTTGGGATGTTTTGAGGTCCCAAAGCTTTATACTGGCCCCTCTGGCTATCAGGGGCAATTGGTTAATGAAGCAAGTGTCTAAAAGTAGTTTTCCCTTCAGCTGATTCCAGGTGCAGGTCGGTAAACGTCTGCAGCATTTCTACTAAGCTAACTCTGGAAGCCTACAGAGACTGCTTCTTTTTCTTTAGTGACTTCTATCAATGGAGAATAATTCACTGACTTAAGATGAATGTCTTTCATCTTTTCAATAACACAAGTCTGCATATAATCCAGAGCTGCTTTCCAATCTGCCTCATCTTGCCCCTCTTGGTAGTTTTACAGTGGATCTTCTTGCCCAAGGATTGCAGTAGCCCTATGGAGCTACTGGTGGACTTGAGCTACCTGAGTTATTAGTTGCGCAACTCATAACTCACTAAGCTACTAGGTCTCCTTGCTGATGCTTTAAAGTGATAAGAGCTATCTTTGGATAGATTCCTGCAGTGTTCTTGGGACAATAGCTTTGGCACTAGACCTGGATAGATTAAATAATAGGAAACTCTTTTTTAAGTAGTTACTTACATAAGGATGACACTGTTAAAATGCTCACAATATTCTCAGGTAACCAGCTTGAAGAAAAAATTTAACTATTTAATGGCTAATTTCTACTTCATGAGCAATGTCACCCTTTAGAGTTCAAAAATTCTTGATTCTGTTTTATGGGCTCCACGTTCAGGCTATTAGTCTTTTTAATAAGTCCAATATAGGTGTATTTTTGTATAAAATTTGGTTAAATGTCTTATTGAATTCACAATGCAAAAGCTAGCTTATCTGTAGGTGACAAAATGATATGGTCATTGTTAATCAATAGTAATATGTTATAATATATAGTGTTTGAAATATTTAAGTGGGAAATTTATAGACCAACATAAAACTGAGGTTAAATAAACTTCAGAAGGAATATTAGACAAAATGAAAGATTTTAAAATACAAGGCTACAGTTTCAGACATAACATTAAACTTACGTTACCAGACTTCTGTCATTGTTTCTCAGTGGTATTATTGAGAAACATTGGTAGTGATCTAGTTGAAATCTTTTCTCAACTTCACTTTGGATGACTAAATGTACTCAATCTGATAATTAACAGTTACTTGAATTGATTATTGTGATAAACTAGTCATGATTTAGGGCTTCAAATTCACTTTAATTAACTCCTTGAAAAACTATGATCTTATTGCTATTTAGTAGAACATCTTGTGGTGATTTTCAGATGGCAGCCTAGAATGCACCAAATTCTTTCCTGTGGTTGCACTACATAAAAATGCTATATTTCACTAATTGAATAGGAAATACACATTTTAAATCAAGGAAGGCATACACTAATTTGAAAATCACCAAGTTAAAAATGTAAATCTAATAAACTTTGTAGGTAAATGAATAGATTAAAAACAAGTTAGCAATCTAAATAATTAAAATAATCGTATTAAGTAAAATGATCATTATAAGATCTAAATCACGTCTTTAGCAGTCAGATGAGACAATAAAAATAGCATTTATGATTCTTGAGTGATCTCCTTACATGTCTTAATGACCCTATTGATGGAACAGTCGTAGATGCCCCTCCAAGTCAAAGTATCCAGATACCATGTCTGTTCTAGAGCAATGCAAATGTTCTAAAAAATAAAACCAAACAAACCCAAACAGAAAAACAACAATTCCAGGAACACTGAGGTGAGGGACAAAGCAAGCATAGCAGGCAGTTAGGTAAACTCCAAAATAAGAAGTAGGCTTATGTCGTGCCACTTCCCCTCATTGAGTTTTGATATGTCAATAGTGATCTGAGAAATGTTTC
>NW_022103896.1:84666561-84668243 GCF_000313985.2 Echinops telfairi | reverse complement strand
TTTATACACGCACACTCATACATACACAAGCATATACATATATCATCAAGATATATATGTTTTTTATAGAGAGAACTTCGTTTGTTTCTTATACTATTAAATGTTTTATTCATAAGCATGCACGTGTTACAAAATCAAAGTTGGGCTCTTAAGGAAAAGATCTGTACACACTTCATTTCATTGTCATCTGGAAGTACAACTTGTATTTTCCCAACATTTTATTTTAGAGGGCTTTATCATACAAATTAAGATAAATAGTGTACTCAGTAGAAGTACTGTCCTATTAAAAGCATATAAAGCCATGTATTAATAGAAGAAGAACCTGGAAAATGTCTCCAAAGTCTGAAAGAATTTTTAAAACAGGGACTTATTTTGTCTGTGGAAGAAATACAGGTGGCATCCTGGTGGTTGTCATTTTGGGTAAAGGGGCAAGCCCACATTTTTTAGAAATTAAGAAGACTCAACTCACTCCACTCTCTATGTCTGCTTTTCGCTACACCCAAAGATACAGCCAACTTAATCCTCTTTTTAAACACTTAAATCTAATGTTCTTTTCTCCACTTCAGGTGCACAGCATTTTCAATACAGGGCAAAAGAACAGGGATATTTCAAATTTCATAACAAGTTCAATGAAACAGCAGCTTAGTTTTCAAGGTCAAGACAGAAAAACACTGAAGAAAGCCAATCTCATAGACATAGAGAACTATTCTATCCTACCCAGACCTTACAGATGGGGAAGATTTCCAATCACAGAGAAGAGATAGGCAGATCCCAAACTAAAAATAAGAGAAAAATTGCTAGTGATAGTTCTCTCACCTCTGGAATCTAGCCAGATTTTTATCATAGTGACTGAGAGGAATTTTTTGCAGAACTGAAAAAAAAAAAAAAAATCGGGCTACCATGCCTGTGTAAAATCACAGCTTGATCCTATCAGAATGAAGAATGACACTTTTATAGTCTAGCACTAATTCTCTAGCCATGCCGGGTGGCCTTGGTATCTCCTATTTATTGGCCAGGTGATGCTGCAAAAGAAAAACATATCTCTGTTTGCTACAAACTGGTTAGAGACAAGTCAGGGGTTTTCCAGTTCTTTACTATTCTCATTTTATCTAAAACAACAAGATATGAAAGTGGGTTTAGTCTATGACCTTCGGTTTCCAGTGGCCAGGGACCACAATCTATTATAGATCTCTTTCAGGGTGTCCCCTTTTCAGAGATCTGTGCCGCTCCTAGGAAAGGTTACACTGGCTCCCTGGTGCCAGGGGGCACTCCATAGCCCATGGCAGGAAATGCTGTGTGAATCAACCTTTTCCTTGCATCTTCCACCCCACTCTCTATGTCTTGTGTCCTTTAAGGCAGGTTAGGATGATGGTAAGATGTAAATGTCACCTCTTGGAAGTTTTATAACCCTTTACTCTGAGGCAATCTAGCCCTGTTGTTCATCTGTGTACCTCTTG
The DNA here is from genome assembly GCF_000313985.2 of Echinops telfairi. Taxonomy (NCBI): domain Eukaryota; kingdom Metazoa; phylum Chordata; class Mammalia; order Afrosoricida; family Tenrecidae; genus Echinops; species Echinops telfairi. Next base: position 84,666,786 of record NW_022103896.1, on the reverse strand, counting down.
GAAGCTCATGAGCCCCCTAACTGGAATTTTATATCCCCAAACTATCCACAATTGGTGGCCTAGTATATAATAGTCCAGATTTTATTTTATTTATTTTTATTCATGTAGTTATTTTTTTATTTGTGGCAAAATAGACACAACCAAACATTAGAAGGGGGAGGAAGAGAGAGTGGAGCACATCCTGGCCCACCAAGTCCTGAGGATGATATTCTTGCTCAGAGCAGC
>NW_022103896.1:84660897-84662540 GCF_000313985.2 Echinops telfairi | reverse complement strand
GAACTAAGAAAAAGATAGATTCTTCTTACTTGTCTATGGTATGGGTTTGCCCAGTAATAAAGCCCAGCTCCTTTTGTGTTTTTAAGGATTATCCTCCTTCTGTTCAGTACTGTGTCTTTCTTTTCCAAACAGGCCGTTGATGCCCTTTTGAAGCTCAAGCCATCCTGTCCTAGGGAAAAAATCCATCTGCTAGAGTAGTCTAATGCTAAGAGAAGAGTCATGAAGGAAATTTATGATTCCCAGGAGGATCTTTGTGGGGTTTTTTGTTTTGTTTTGTTTTAAAGCAGTTTCTGATTTACCCAGAGCTGTCATAATGGGTGTACAAGTGGGTGGATTTAAAGAACAGAAATTTATTTTCTCACAGTTCTGAGGGATAAAAGTTCAAATCAGGGTCTCAGTTCTGCTGATTTCTTCTTTGTTGGCAGAACTGATAATTTTTTGGTTCCATGGCTTATGAAGTATCTTCACATGACATCTGTTCCCCCAGTGTGCGTATGTATCTCTGTTTATATTCTCTTCTTTTTATAACTCAGAAGTAATTAGATTTAAAACTCACTCTGTTTGGGTATGTCTTAATTAAAATAACAACAACACCCCCCCCCTCCCCACCACCACCACCCACTCTATCCAAGTAGGATTATATGCATAGGTAACTCACCACCATTGAATCAATGCTGACTCATAGTGATCCTATGGACAGAATAGAATTGCTCCTGTGAATTTCTAACTGTAAATCTTTGCATCAAGCCTCATCTTTCTCTGATAGAGCAGCTGGTAGATTTGAACGGTCGAATTTTCCAGTTAAAAGCGCAACGCATAACATGCTAGCTACCAAAGTTCCACTAGTCACAGGTAAAGTGGGTGAAATTCTAACACATATTTTGGGGGGAGAGGAAGTGGGGGACACAATTCCATAAATGACCTTCAGTAAAAGGAATGATTATTCCAAAATTATGAATTTTTAGTTTTGGATTTCCAGATACCTGAGGTGCCTGGGTGCAACAGGAAGCTGTCGTATGAGAGAACTGAAAAGGCAGTGAGCTGATGAGAAGGCAGGGTTCCCATCAGCCCATAAATCATACTGCTTGAGTCTGCTCTTAAGTCCAACCTTATTAAGCTCCACACAAGTTGTTGACTTCTAGTCATATTGTCAAGTGATTTATGTAGGAATGGAAAGAAGCAGGGGACTGATCCTCACTAGCGCTGTGTCCTTGAGATAGTATGTCTGAATCTCAGTTTTCTTATGTTTAGAATGAAGAGAAAAAAATGTTAATGCGATGATGATATATATATTATCAGTTATATATTTTGGGGTCTCTCTCCCATCCTACCCTCTGATCACTTCTTTACTGTCAGTTCCACCCCTAAGAAAGGAGATACTTGTAACCCACATTATTTACTTAATGTACTAAGAAAAATCACAGGCCACTAGGTGAGGAATTGTGTGAATCCAAGTCTGTAGGAACATGGCAGGGTGCCAGAAGCTGGCAGGGTTAGGTGACCCACATGGGGCCTCTCCTGGCAGCAGAACATGGATGCCCAGTGAAGTCCCAAGAAAGAGGAATGTGGCAGAGGGAAGCAGTTCTCAGAGTCCCTCACCCTTATCCAGAAGGCCACACCCCAAAGGAGGTGTCATTAAGCTT
>NW_022103896.1:84658045-84660007 GCF_000313985.2 Echinops telfairi | reverse complement strand
CCCTCTCCCCTTTTTTACACCCTTCCTCTTGCTAGCACTAAGTCTCTGCACTAGTGCTCAGCTAATACTGGAAGCCAGTTCTAGATGGCAATAAAATTTATTGTCCAAAAGCAGCCCTTTGACTGTGGAGACAATGCAGTATGAAGATTTGTGCACTCGGAGAATTGGCCATGGCAGAAGTTATCACAGGTTCTTGGAATTGGCATTTCTGACCCCTTGTAGATCTGGACTGTCTGTTGGAATCCCCTGCTGTGTCTAGTTAGCTGGTGAAACTGCAATGATGACAATGTGATCGTTTCAGTGTTGGCCTATTTCACTTAGAAAGATACCGAACACCAGTTGCCGTTGAGTCAATTCCAACTCACAGTGACCTCATGTGTCAGAGTAAAACTATGCTCCGCTGGAATTTCAAAGACTGATTGTTTAACAGTAGAGCCCCAGGCCTTTCTTCTGAGGTTCCTCTGGATGGCTATGAACCTATACACTTTCAGCAAGCGGTTAATGAATGAAATGTTTGCTGCACCCATGGACTCCGATGGCAAGAAGAGAAATGGACTAATTCTGGTGGAAACTTGCCTGAACAGCAACTGAGCCCAAATCCCAGGTTCTATCAGGCTTCAGAATGAGAACCTAAGGCTGGACAAAATTAGAAGTTGCGAAGGGAGCTTTATATCTATGACAATTTCTTTAAATTAATCAAAGAGTAAATGAAAAAGACTACTAAAATGTATGCAAGAAAGCTCTGGCAAATATGGCACTATAAGCAGATAAAAAACAGGATGGATCCCTTGTTAACAAAGACATGGGAAAAATAGATCTGAAGAAAAATAATCTAATGATTTAAGCCTACGAGAAATGAACAATAAGTGAGATAAGTACAGACAAATGTTGAGTGCAAACCCACATTAAAAGATCAAGAGAAAAACAGGCTCTATGGTGAGCACAGCAAGAGCTCTATGGCCTCTCCCATAGCGAGGATCAGTTGCTGGCGCAGGGACAGTGAAAGGGCTGGGTCAATTCCTAATGCCATGTTCCCCATATCCAACCTGGGATTCAAACTAGTCCATTGAGAGGACAGGTGCAGCTCTCCCTTCACACCACTAGGGTCACTGCGTGTCCTCTGAAGGTGGGGTGCACTTGATGGGACCACAGCAGAACACAGGAGGCAAGCATAAGGGAGGCTGCTGAATCACACCAAGTTTCCCAAAGTGCCCAGAGGTTCAGAAAGAGACAGACCCATAAGTTCATGATCTGAAGTGAGGAAGCGGAAGTTGTAACCAATCACTCCGCCCCACCTCCCACACAGTTCCAGAGAAGGCTCTGAAGCAGGGCACTACCCTGGAGTTAAAGCACCTCCATGGCAGGAAGACAAGGTTTTTTGTTTTGTTTTTTATGCTTTTTTCTTACCTGTTCCATTCTTGGTTTTTAGGGGGTTTTTTTGCTTTTGTGTCTTCACATTTTCTCGATTTGAGTTTGACAGCATAGACACCCATGGTCAGACCATCCCTAGTGATCACAGATCAGCCTCAGGAAAGAGGCCTTGAGAAAACACAGCAGCTAGTTCTGGTTTTGGACTTTGTTATTTACCTAGTTTTTTCCTCCATTCATTTGTTGTTTGGATAAAGCACAGTTAGAGGGACAAAAGGAGTGGAGTAAATCCTAAATTTCCCACAACCTTCTGTTGAACACAGAGGTCACCAACTCTTACCTGATGGGGCCAATGCTCAGTCCTACTGTGGGAAACCAACATGGACCCCTGACAAGCATCCTCTGGTGAAAGAGAAAGGTGAAGTTGGTTTTGGCCTGCATGTTTGGGTGGGTGGGTAGGTAGGGTAAGGGTAGGGTTCATAGCTTGTTCTTGTTACTAGTGGGTGTCTTTGTGTCTTAGTTTTGTTTTGTATGTTATCTTTCCTTTTCTGATCCACCTGACTGAGTCAACTGTCCCAAACTAGTCAGACATTC
>NW_022103896.1:84619729-84657116 GCF_000313985.2 Echinops telfairi | reverse complement strand
AATATATATTTTTTTCCATGATAGCAAGTGAATATATGCCTGATTATTCTGATTTGGATGGATTAGAAGATCTCATAGTTAGTAATGATAACACTAGTGAAGATGAGTTAGAAACTTCAGTTGTTGAAGTTGAAGAATCAATTCCAATAACTACAAGTTCAAAGCCATTTACATCAAGAAATCGAAGAATTCCTCTTTGGCAGCACATTTCTGGAGACGGTACAGCTAGACCTATGCCTGACTGGTTAGGACAAATAGATTCTTCTGGGGTAGTAAAACGTCCTGTTGAATATTTTAGACATTTTTTTCTTGAATAATATCATTACTCATATTGTCAACTAATCAAATCTTTATGCAATCCAGCAAAATCCCAATACACCTCTTGCACTGAGCATCCAGGAACTTGAGCAATTTTGGGGTATGCTGCATGCTATGTCGATGGTGACACTCTCAAATTCACGTTTATATTGGAAGAGCAAACTAAACTGTCCTATTGTATCGGAAGTGATAAGTAGAAATAGATGGGGAGATATAAAGACCAAGATTCACTGCAATGATAATTCACAAATTCCCAAAGTCTGCAAGAGTTCAAAATGAGCATCACTGAAGCTCTTCTTGAAGGAAAAAGTAATAGAGCAACAAAAAGAGGCAGATCTTCTACTAGCTTTACTGATGCTGAGTTTGATAACAAAAAGAGAAGAGGTCTTGCCACCAAAAGTATTCCTGGAAGAGATACCTATTTGGATAGTCTTCACCATTACCCTGAGGTCACAAACAGAGGAAGAAGCAAAAATGTAAATTGCAAGAGTGCACCAGTATTTTTCTGCAGCAAATGCAAAGTTCATCTTTGTATCACAAAAGAAAACAATTGTTTTGTTCAATTTCACACTAACTAAAATTATAAACAAATAAATTTTGTATTATATTTTATAAATAAAATAAGTTTTCAGTTTGTTTTTTAATTTAATAATAAAATAAGATGAAAAGTAATATAGAAATGAAGGTGCATTTTTATTCTTATATTATAAATCCATGGATGAATGTGATGATTTGGTTACATTTAAAAAACATTGCAAACTTTATATTTTTAAAATATATTTTGGTTGTTATATATATCGATAACTATGAAAGTAAAGAATAAAAACAAAAATTTTCCCCTGAAATTAAAAATTCAGGCGTTATAGGGTTAATGTAAAGAAAACCAAAATCTTCCCGTCTAGACCAACAGGTCACATTATGATAGTCGGAGGAAAGCCTGAAGTTATCAAAGATTTTGTCTTGCTTGGAACTACAATCAATGCTTACTGAAGAAATAGTCAAGAGATGAAATGTGTTGAATTAGATAAGTCTCCAGCCCAAGATCTCTAGAGTGTTGAAAATCAGGGATGTTACCACATATTTTCTTATACAAAAACAAAACAGAAGAAGTCAAGATGGTGCCCAGGTAAGCAGCACATACTGAGAGCTCCTTGGCAGACCTGGTGTCCAGTTGGACTGGTGGGAGGATTCTGGTGAGTGAGAAGACCCCTATGACAATCCTGAGTGCCTCCCTCATCCACGAGGTGACCCTCCCACCCATCTGCTCTGAGCTGGAGACTCTGCAGATTTGAGATCAGATCCCTGGGATATATCGGCTTGGCCGGCTGGGCTGCTCCTGTGGACCACCACTGCCATTGGTCACCACACATTGATTACCCCGCTCTATTCCCAGGCCTGGTTGCAATGCCAGGAGCTGCTCAGCTGCCCTGCCCAGACTCATACAGCCATGGTGGGACCCCTGCACAGTAGCTGCCCACTCGCAGCACACCCCTAGGAGAGCTGCTCCCTTCTCCCATGGTTCCCCTCTCTCCACATGGTGGTGATCTGCCACCAAGTACTGATCTCTCCCTCCATTCACCCAGGGCCCCAGGAACTGATCTGCAGTCTACCTGTAGCAGGTTAGGTAACCTGTGGCTGCGGGAGTCCCTCTCCACAAACCATTGCCTGAGATCCCTACACTCATGCCCCCATCTGAGGTGGCTCACGTACTCTTGCCTGCTCCTGCCCACTCCTGCCCAAGGTGACCCAAGCTCATGCTGCTTCCACTGGTGCAGGCCTGCACCACCCACACCAGCCCACACAGTTTGTGCCTGCAGTGGCTCAGCTCTTCCTAGTTTCCCAGGCCTGTGGGAAGGAGGGGGGAGTGCATCCTTAGCCTGAAGAGCATGCATCCTCCACATAGAGCTGGGCTTCAGAGCCCAGGGGATAAATGACTCGAGTACTGGGGCTTCCCAGCCGATGCCAGCCACATTACCTCAGACTCGAATGTGGCCAATGCCTGCCGATTGCCCCTGCTCCAATTGAACGTTGCACATGGGGTTCCTCTCCTCCTTCCCCCCATAGAAGCAGCAGCCTGTCCCACACCAGAGTAGCGCTCCCCACCTGTGGATGTCTTAGCTGCTCCCACCAGGGCCAGGTACCTCCACCCTGTGGAGGCTCTTCCCGGGCACCTGCACCAGGGCAGTGGCATTGTTTCCATCCTGGATCAGCACCTCCTCCTGTGGTAGCGAGGCCTCTCCTACTATTGTCTTTTATTTGACATATTTTTTAAAAATTAAAAAATCAGAAAAGATAAATGGTTGCTAATCGTGGCTTGACAGCCCAGTTCAAAACAGCCTAGGGGCACACATATAGGCTCCTGCCCCACTCCAATCACTGAGTTCCTCACCACCATTGGCCACTGAATTTCTGTTGAACCCTGCCTAGACAGCAGTCCAACCCACCTCCATAGTAGGCCATAGACAGCCCCCCAAAGCACCCTTATCAGTAGCACAGAGAAAGAGCTCAGGGCCCCTTGGTCTCCCAGAAACATGGTGCCCAACTCCACAAAGGGGTCAAGGAAACAGCAGCAAACCACATCACCCTCAACAACAAAAAAACAGAAATACAAAACACCACAGCAGAGTTAATGACACTAATAGAAGAATTGATGTGGATCTGCTACAAAAAGAAATCTTCAGAAGGCTGCTTGGAGGAATACAGTAGTTGAGGGAGGCAATGCAGAATCAGGGCTCAGTGATAGAGGAGTTGAAATCCACAACTGAGGGGATGGGGATGAAGTCCATGCACCAAAGAGAAATACAGGTGCTAACTGATGAGTTAACAGAAGCAAATCACAAGATCAGGGACCTCACCAACAGACTAGAAAAGGCAGAATCATAGAAGCGACAGTCGAGGACATTCAAGCAGACTTCAACAAGTGGGAAAGAGTCAAACAAGATAATCAAAGAAGCAGAAGAAAACTTGAGATCAATGACAGATGCTATGAAGAGGCACAATAATCAAATAATTGGTCTACCAGAACAGACACAGTGAAGAAGTCAGCAGCTAAATTAGCGAGGGGATTTCTGGAAGCAGAGTTTCCCACCTTAATTAATGAGTATCAGTCACTCATACAGGAAGCAGAGAGGATGCCAGTTAGATTAAACTCCAAGAAGAACTCACCAAGGCATATGATAGTTAAAATATCCAACATCTAGGAAAAAGAGAAAATTTTAAGAGCAGCAAGAGAAAGGAAGATGGTCACATGCAATGGTCCTCAGGTAAGAATATGCTCAGACCTATCAGCAGAAACCATGAAGAGGAGGAGAGAGTAGAGTAACATCTTCCAAAAAGCTTAAAGGAAAAAATCACCTACCCAAGAATCCTCTACCCTGCCAAATTATACACTAAGATCGATGGGAAATAAGAGTCTTCCAGAACATGGGAAAACTAAAAAAAACACTGTAACACACCCAGCCCTGCGGAAAACACTGGCAGACTCACTATGGTCAGAGGACCAACATCCCCCAAGCACAAGCAGGAGACCACTATATAGCCCAACTGCAGCCAGAAGCCTATGTGCTGACAACGATTACCAAGATAACATGGCCTCAGAGGGGAAAGAAGACAAGAATGAAGCCCCCTACACATACACAACACACTTTTATGAAGAGAGATAAGAAAACACCCAAAACAAAAGGCACAAGATGACAGCAATGAATCTACAGATTGTGAAAATAACCCTGAATTCCAACAGCCTTAATTCATACATTAAAAAAAAAAAAAGGTTAGAAGAGTGGTTCAGAAAACATAAACCAACAATCGGTTGCCTGCAAGCGATTCATCTTAAATGCACAGACAAAAATAAATTAAGAATAAAAGGCTGGTGGAAAGTATACCAGGCAAACAACAACTTAAAAAAAATCAGGGGTAGCAATCCTCATCTCCGACAAAATTGACATCAAGGTTCAAACCACAAAAATAGACAAGGAGGGGCACTATGTAATGCTCAAATGATCAGTAAACCAGGGACAAGTGAACATATTAAATATATATGCTTCTAATAATGGACTGGTGAAATTCATCAAACTATTCAAAAGATGAAAAAATAAATCATAGATTCAACAATCATAGCAGGTGACTTTAATACACTCCTAAAAGAGAGAGCTAGATCACTGGGAAAGTAGCTCAGCAAGGAAGCTATAGAGCTAAATGATATCATTAGGCAACCGGACCTGATAGACAATTATAGACCTTCCCATTCAAATGCAAAAAAATTAGCATTCTTTTCAAGCCCACGTGGCTAATTTTTGAGAATACATCACATGCTGGGACACAAATTGAGCCTGAGTAAATTCAAACAAAAGTTGAAAGAAGATAAGAGAATATTGTAAAAAAGTCAATGCAGCAAAAGCTGTTTTTTTGAAAGGATCAACACAATCAACTTACCACTGGAAAGCCTAATGAAGGAAAAAAAGGAGTAATCATCAATAGCCAGCATGAGAGATGAAGCCTGGGTAATCACAATGGACCCCAATGAGATTAAAAGTATAATCACAAAGTACTACGAAAGACTGTATTCAAATGAATTAAAAAACGTGGAAGATATGGACAAATACTTAGAAAAACAATCCCACCCTAGAGGTCAAGATTATTCCCAATAGAGGTCAAGAAGCTCAACAGATGCAGAGCAAAAGATGAAATAGATATGGTTATCAAGAAACTATGAATGAAAAGAGCTCCCAGACCAGACGGCTTCACAGGGAAATTCTTCACAGGGAAATTCTACCACAGGGAAGAGCTAACATTGATCCTCCACAAATATTCCAGAGGACAGAAAAGGATGGCAAACTCCCAAACTCATTCTATGAATCCAGTATAACTCTAATACCCAAACAGGGCAAAGATCCCACAGGAATAGAGACCTACAGACCAATATATCTAATGAGCATAGATGCAAAAATCCTTAGCAAAATATTGGCCAATCGAATACAAGAGTATATAAAACATATCATCCTCCATGCTCAGGTGGAATTCATTCCAGGGATATAAGGATGGTTTAACATCCAAAAATCCATCAATATTTTTACCACATTAATAAGTAAAAGGATAAGAATCACATGATAATATTGATAGACACAGAAAATGCATTTGACAGCATCCAACATTGATTCTTAATTAAGACACTCATGAAGATAGGAATAGAAGGAAAATTCCTCAAGCTAATACAAGCTAACTATAAAAAGCCAACAGTTAACATCAAGTCAATGGAGAAAAGATGAAACCAATCCCACCAAAAAGGGAGCAATATAATCATGCTCCTTGTCCCCACTTATATTCAACATAATACTGGAGGTCCTAACTAACATATAAGATGGCAGAAGGACATTAAAGGTATCCATTTGGAGAGGGGGAGGTGAAACGATCACTATTTGCAGATGACATGATTCTGTACATTGAAAACCCCAAAAGCTCCACAAAATGAGTACCTACAGTGATAGAGGAATAAGGAAGAGTGACAAGATATAAGATCAACAAACAGAAGTCTATTGGTTTGCTATATGCATTGGACAGGGCCATGGAAGAGGAGATCAAGAAGGCAGTACCCTTCACAATAGCCAAGAACAAATTTAAATACTTAGGGATATATTTTACCAAAAATTCTAAAGACACATACAAGGAAAACTACAATACCCTACTACAGGAAACCAAAAGCTCCCTCCACAAATGAAAGAACATCCCATGTTCGTGGATTGGAAGACTCAACAGAGTAAAGATGTCAATCTCACCCAAAGCTCTTTATAAATTTAATGCTATTCCAATTCAAATACTAACAACCTTCTTCAAAGAATTGGAAAAACTGACCACCAATTTCATATGGAGAGGGAAGAAGCCCAGAATTAGCAGAGAACTCCTCAAGAAGATGGACAAAGTTGGAGGACTCTCCTTACCCAATTCTAATGCCTATTACACAGCTACAGTGGTCAAAGCAGCGTGGTACTGGCACAATGACAGATACTCAGACCAGAGGAAAAGAATAGAAAGCCCAGGAATAAAACCATCAGCATATAGACAACTGATCTCTGACAAGGGTCCCAAAACTATCGAGTGGGAAGCTGATGCCCTTTTTAACAAGTGGTGCTGGGGAAAAATGGATATCCACATGATTTTATATTTAATTTTCTCTATTTTTTTGGTTCCTTAATGTAGATATTCCAGCCTCGATTTAAAAATTATTCCTTCCTATAATAAATATTAAAATAACATATACTTTTCTAATTAGTCATTTAGCGACAGTTCATACATTTAAAAAAATCCTTCTTATTGTAAAATATATGGAATTTATATATCAGATCATCATTTTACAGTCCATATAGTTTTATGTGCTGTGTTTAATATTTAAGACAATATATTTTCTGATTTTACTGTGATATTTTCCTTGAAGGACATTGCTTGATCTCAAGTTATATGCAGGGTGTATGTGTCTTATAGCTAATGATTTCTAATACATACTATTTTAATCTTTTTTAATTTATTGAGATTTTTTAATGTACAAACATATGACCTATCTTTACCCAGTATATTAACCATTTATACCATGAAGGGCTCCAAAGATAACTAATAGTGTTTGAATGTTCTATATTTTTATTGTCTAATTGTTTTATTTATTGCTGAGAGAGAAGTGTTAATATATTCACTTTAAGTGTGAGTTTGTCTGTTTATCCCTTTAATTCTGTCAGTCTTAATGCATCTATTTAAAAACCCTGTTTATACATAAAAACATACTTAGGATTGCTATCTTTTTCTAGTAAATTGGTTTGTTTATCATTATGAAATGTATGTTTTTATTTCTGATAAAATTCATTGTCTGAAGTTTACTTTGTCTGATACAGATATAACCACATCAATTGATTGTGCATAAACTTTAAATTATTTTACATTTAACTTGTCTTTGCCTTTATATTTAAACCATATCTCTTTCAAGCAATTATAGTGATGTACTTTTTAAAATTCATTTTGAAAATATTTTATTTTTAATGATAGTAGTGTCTCTTTACATTTAACTCTTTTTATAAGATTTTGTTTAGATCTACCATCTTTTATTTCCTTTCTGCTTTTTCTTTTTTTCCCCCATCTCTCTCTTTTCTTGCCTTCTGAATAACTTGACTACTTTTATCATCTGTTTAATCTCATTCATTTGCTTTATAAGGATGCTTTCTCTAGGAGTTATAGGAACTATGTTTAAGTTATCAAAATCAAGTTTTTTAGGTACCCTCAAAATCCATAGAATTTAACAATGCAAAAAGTGAACCATAATATAAACTCTAGACTTCAGTTCATGATAATGTAACAATATTGGTTCAACAATTTTAACAAATGTGCTTCACTAATTCAAGATTCAAGGGAAAACTTTGCAGTAGGGAAGTGAGTGGTGTTTATATGGAAACTCTTAACTTCTTAATTTTCATAAAGCTAAAATTGCTCTACATTTTAAGTCTATTAATTAAAATAATCAACTATTTAATATAGATATAATTTTCAAGTCTTTTGTATTTACATACACATATTTCTTCCCATAGAACTGAGTTTCTTTTAGGTATCATGTATTTTAGTCTGAAATCTCCAGTGCAGCTGGTGAAATAGATTTACCTATGGCCTCCTTCCCTTTAGGAAGAGGTAACTTCTCTTTATAGGACAAAGGGAGAAAAATGTAGGATTAGAAGAAACAAGGATGCAATAGAGTTAATTATGTAATATGGCTCTTGTAGTCATAGTCCATTAGTTTGTGAATTATTATAAATCCAAGCCTTTATAACTATGGTTATAGTCTTATTTTGAAGTGAATTATCTATTATACTAATGAGGTAGAATAAAAGGGGATGTATTTTGAATTCTCACCTGACTGGAGGGTGTGACTCAAGTTACCATATATAGTTCCCTTTGGGGTAAGGTCAGCAGATTAGCCATTATATTTTATAACTGTGTTAAAATCAGAACTAACTTCCAGTTTTAAGCTGGTCTCTAAATAGGCAAACTATCTCACCTGCTTACATGAAAAAAGTAGGAGGCTAGAATCTTAAAACTGGCTGAGATTGAACCTAGCCTACTTAAAGTGATCAGAAGCAACCCGTGTGTCCTCTACCTAACTTTTGCCACCAGAAGGCAAAAACCACACCTCCATTAAAGTCCCAGACGTGGGCAAGGTGCCATCTTGATGACCACCCATTCATGAAGTCTGTCCCATCTGAATTTCAAGAATGTCCTGTTAACAGATTTGATTCATTGAACACAAATGACAGAAGACCCAATGTGCTGGGGGAGGCATTAAGAACATCATTCATAAGCAAAACAAAAGGTTATTTAAAAAGACAGACAAATAGAAGGAATGATGAAGTCAAAGAGCTGAAAGGAACATTTGAAATGGAAGTTTAAGAAAACAAAGTAAAACATTATAATGAAATGTGCAAAAACCTAGAATTTGAAAACCCAAAGAGAAAAACACTTAGTATATCTTAAAGTGAAAGAACTCAAGAAAAAATTCAAGCTTTGAGTTGTAATATTGAAATTACCCAAGAGCAAAAGATTTAATGATGCAGGAAGCATCAAAAAAATTGGAAAGACTACACAGATTTCAACCCAAAAGAAACTGGCCCATATTCCACCAGGAGATAGCATATGAGGAAGAACCAGTGGTGCTGAGTGAAGTTCAAGCTGCACTGAAAGCATTAGCCAAAAACAAGGCTCCAGGAATTGATGGAATACCAATTCAAATGTTAAATCCATATTTGTGCCCATTCTTAAGAAAGGTGACCCCACAGAATGCTCAAATTACAGAACACTATAATTGGTATCACATGTAAGTAAAATTTTGCTAAAGATCACACAACAACAGTTGCAGCAGTAGATTGACAGGCAGCTGCCAGAGGTTCAGGCTGAATTCAGAAGAGCATATGAAATAAAGGATATCATTGCTAATGTCAGAAGGAGATTGGCTGAAAGCAAAAATCCAGAAAGATGTTTACTTGTGCTTTATTGACTATGCCAAGGCATTAGACTGTGTGCATCTTAAATAACTATGGATAGCATTGAAAAAAATGGGAATCTCAGAACAATTGTACATGGATCAAAAGGCAGTTGTATGAACAGAACAAAGGAATCTACACGATTTAGAATCAGGAAAGATATATGTCAGGGTTGTATCCTCTCACCATACTTATTCAATCTGTATGATGAGCAAATAATCAGAGGAGCTAGCTTATATGAAGAAAGTGGTGGCATCAGGATTAGAGGAAGGCTAATTAACAATCTGACATATTCAGATTGTTGCACAACCTTGCTTGTTGAAAGTGAGGAGGACTTGAGGTACTTACTGACGAAGATCAAGTATTGCAGCTTTCACTAAGATTTACAGCTCAATGTTAAGAAGACCAAAACCCTCACCACTGGACCAATATGTAACATCATGGAAAATGGAGAAGAGATTGAAGTTGTCAAGGATTTTGTCTTGCCAGATCCATAATCAATGTTCATGGAAGCAGCAGGCAATAGATCAAATCATGCATTGCATTGGTTAAATATGCTGCCCATGACCTCTTTGGAGTATTGAAAAGCAAGGATGTTACTTCGAGGACTAAAGTTGCCTGACCCAAGCCATTGTATTTTTAATTGCCACATATGCACGTGAAAGTTGGACATTGAATAATGAAGACTAAAGCACTGATGCATTTGAATTATGATGCCGTTGAAGAATTTTGCAAGTACCACGGACTCCTAAAACGACAACCAAATTTGTCTTGGAAGTAATAAGGACAGAGTGCTACTTAGAGACAAGGAGGTTGAGAATTTGTCTCACATACTTTGGACATAACCAGTTGCTGAAGGACATCGTGTTTGGTTAATGTGATAGGTTTATTGTGCCAACTAGGCCTACATAGAAACATGTGGGCAGAGTTTAATCAGGTCACAGCTTGATTGGAGAGCAACTGATAAAAATACTTCCCAAGGTCCTCTGCCACCCTGGTGATCAGACCAGTGTGCTTGAGCTAGTTCTTTGCCTCAACCCTGTGCTGCACTACCTGTGGGCCAAGGAAACCCATGGATCAAGTTGCAAGAGCTTGAGGCTCCTTTGAGACCTGCTTCACTACTCTAGAGGCTGTTTAATCATGTAGCCATGCATTGCTTGAGCTCTAGAACCTATCGGGCTTGCTTTGCTAAGCTGCCCCACCCTGCTGTCTGCCATCTGTGGGCTGATTGCCTCTCTTGCCTGAGGGAAGACTTTTGCTGTCTGCCTTTTTGACATTGGACTGGCAGCTCCTGCAAATTGAAGGACCTTCAGTATATTAACTGTTCAATGAAAGTGAGTTGAACTGAGCCCACTGTAGTGCTGTGTGGACTAATTAGCTGTTATATTCCTTCTCGCCGTATAAACCTATCTGTGTGTGTGTGTGTGTGTGTGTGTGTGTGTGTGTGTGTGTATGCCATCATAAGTGTCCTGGCTTTATTTCTCTAGAGAACCCTGACTAACACAGCTAAATAGAGGGCCAGTGAAAGAGAGGAAAGCCCTACATGAGGTGGATTGACACAAAGCGCAATGGCTGCAACATTGGGTCCAAAAACAGGAACAATTGTGAGGATGGTGCAGAACTGGGTAGTGTTTCATTTGTTTTGCATAGAATCATTATAGGTTGGAAGTGACTTAATGGCACCTAACAACAATAATTCCTGTGTGTGCACTAGGAGCTGAGTCCCTGAGTGAGGAGCACCCATCAGATGTCAGTTCATGGCCTAAATGATTGCAGGTCCTGGATTTAGGTAGTTGTGTTATACAGGGTTCTCTAGAGAGATAAAACCGGGTGGGAGAGTTCCTTCGGGACCAGGACCTCCAGGCCTGAGGAACACAGGGTTGCTGTGACAGGAAGCAAAAATGCTGCAAGTGGATCCCTAGGAGTAATAGTGAGTGGTGCCACTGCAGCTTCCACCCCTTGGTTCCTGGACCCATGAATTCTGGCTATTGGAGACACAGCACCATATATTGGCCGCTAGTTTAGAGCATATACAGCTTCCTGGAGAACATTGCCCCAGCCCCGCAAGTTGTTGCCACCTAGTTGGTGCCGTAATTGTGTCTTTAGGAGCCCATTCCATTGCTCTATCAAGCCAGCAGCTTCAGGATGATGAGGAACATGATATGACCAGTGGATTCCGTGGGCATGGGCCCATTGCCGCACTGCATTTGCTGTGAAGTGAGTTCCTTGATCTGAAGCAATGCTATGTGGGATGCCATGCCGGTGGATGAGGCATTCTGTAAGTTCACGAATAGTAGTTTTGGTAGAAGCATCAGGTGCAGGGAAGGCAAATCCATATCCAGAGTAAGTGTCTATTCCAGTAAGAACAAAACGCTGTCCCCTCCATGATGGAAGTGGTCCTATGTAATCAACCTGCCACCAACTTGCTGGTTGATCTCCCCGAGGAATGGTCCCATATCTTGGACTTAATGTTGGTTTCTGCTGCTGGCAAATGGGGCACTCAGCAGTGACAGTGGCCAAGTCAGCCTTGGTGAATGGAAGTCCATGTTGCTGTGCCCATGCGTAACCTCCATCCCTGCCACCATGTCCACTTTGTTCATGTGCCCATTGGGCGATAACAGGAGTGGCAGAGGAAAGAGGAGGACCAGTCTCCATAGCACTTGTCATCTTATCCACTTGAGAAGCCACATGGACCTATCCCGATGTAGCCCTGGGTGCTGGAGCAGCCTTATGGAGACCCCTGCTAGTGCTGAGATGCTTATTCGTTTACTGACTCAGCTTTCCTCCTGCAGTCAGCATCATTGCCTCTGTTTTGTGAGGTGGAGGACTTTGTGGACTGGTGTTGGGTTAATGGGTTAATGTTGGACATGTGGGCTTGGGCAGCATTGGGTTGGGATGTTTTTGTGATGCACACTTTCTTTACATAAAACTCTCTCTTATACATGAGTTGCTGTGGACTTGTTTCTCTAAATACCTAGACTAACACTGTGTTTTCCTTTTCCTGACTAAGCAAGACAGCTTTTCTTTCACTTTGTCTGTATCTCTGAACTAGAACTGATCAACTTTGGTCAAGTTTGCTCTCTTGCTCTGGATCTTGCTTCTGGCATGCTTCCACAAAAACTCTGGATTTTGAGACTTGAGTTTTGGTCTATTACCTGACCTGATTCATCAGTTTCCATAGCCTGGTGAAGGAGGAGGATCTTTTATACAGAAATATCAATTTCATACTTGTGACTTAATTGGCCTCCACAACAATGTGAGCCATTAAAGAGTTTTTGAGTTTTGTGAGATATTGCAGTGAATTACAGAACTCTGAGACATATGGAAAAATACTGAGTTCAAGTGTGGTGTTTGATGTCATCAGTAATGGAGTTGTTATAGCATGTTGGAAAATTTGGATATTTGGAACATCTTCAACCTCCATCTCATTATGACCTGTCTTGTAATAATTCTCGTAAAAGAAACAATTTTTGCAAGATATACAACAAGAAAAGCAGTGCCTCATCTTTGGTTCTGTTCCAGTCATCAGAGTAAAAGGCTACAGAATTGTTTGAGACCCAAGCCATTCACAGTATTTGATTAATTACTTACCTAGAGAATTCTATGATGTCATTTCCTTCATAATATATGGGAACAGGAGGCAGCTGACCACGACGTTCTCATTTTAGGATTCTATCTAAATACTTCCATAATACATAGCGTTTCTTTTGTGAGATAGTTCTTGGAAGTAGATTGTCTAATGTAAAGAAGAAGAAGAAGAAGAAGAAGAAGAAGAAGAAGAAGAAGAAGAAGAAGAAGAAGAAGAAGAAGAAGAAGAGAATATTGTAACTAAAAATCTTTTATATACAATAAAAATAATCAAATAATGATTTTAATCGATATTTCTGTGCGGAGAGAGCTTTGTGTGGCTACACCCACTGAGGGACTGAAGACTGTGCCTGTTAAGGAAGAGAAAGCTGCCCTAATGGCATTCACTCCTAGTTACAATGAGTTTTTACTTGCAGCCAACATCTTCGACAAATTCTGATCCTAAAGAGAGTGTAGAATAATAGGACGAATATCTAAAGAAGAAATACATTGTGGCTCTAATTCTTTCTGGTGCAAGCTATATTCTTTATTGTTATGTCCTATCCTTCCCAATAAGAGCTGGGAGTTGCTGCCTGTCAGAAGGTGATCCCTGCTTAGGTTGAGGTTGGGACATCTTTATAAAGAATGTAAATCGGTCCTGTGTGCTCCAAGTGGCATAGTTGAATCTCATTCATGGTAATTTACCTTTAATTCCATTGGCTGTGAATATAATCTCACATTTTGTCTCTTAATTAGGGACTGGTAAGAATCAATAAATTTGTATTTATACAATTTATACAACCATAGAGGTCTTTGAAGATAATTCAGATTTGTGTGCTTAAGATAAGTCTCTTTTAAAGCTGTATTCCTTTTCTTGCTGTTCAATAGACAACACATATCCTTTGTTATTGTGGAAATATTAAATCCCTTATTTGACATTTTGCTTTGCCATACATTAGGGAAATCAAGGAATCTACTAGTTTGGTAAAAATCAATTTCCTAAGATCTCTGCACACCAGATTATCTAATGAATCATATGCATACAATCTACTTATACACTTAAAAACCACAAATGAGTACTCTTCTATAAGTCTCCTTTAGATATAGTGCTTTAATATTTAATTCACAGTCTACAAATGGAAAGAAAATAAAGTAGTATTTAATTGAAAAGTGTGGAAGTTCCTTTTCTGATTGATAACTTTGAACAAATATTCCTCATGCCACCTTAATATAATGTAAGGGTCAATTAATAATATCTCATTTTCCAAAGATACAAACTTAGTTTTTAAATTAGTTCTGTGTTGGTCTGGGTACTTTAGAGAAACAGATCCACAGAAACTCATGTATAAGAGAAGTTTTATTTAAAGGTTAAGTGCCCATCAAGAGCACATGTCAACCCAGTGCTGCCCAAACTCACAAGTCCAACATTAGCCCATATGTCCAACACCAATCCACAAAGTCCTCCTCCATCTCACAAAACACTCAGTGATGCCAACTACAAAAGGAAAGCCGAGTCAGTGAAAGTGGAAGCATCTCAGTGCTGGCAGGGGTCTCCACATGGGTGCTCCAGCACCCAAGGCTGCATCGGGGTAGATCCATGTGGCTTCTCCTCAAGGATGTCTTGCAGGAAATGAGCCTTGCCAGCTGAAGCAGGGAACTGGCTAAGGCAGCTGCATCCTGGTCTGGCCATCAGAAAGCAAGAGACCTGAGAACTAGAAAGGCAAGACTCACCGAGCCATTTATCCCTCTGCCCTTCAATTAACCCCACATGTGTTTATCGGCCAGGTTGGAACAATAAACTAACTACCTCAATAACATTTCAGGTCTGTCTTAAAGTGCAATATTGTCAGGGATATGATAATATTCATACACTTCCAAGAAAGACCTATTAAAATGATATTATTCAAATTTATACACAAACCACTAATGTCAAAGAGGAAAACATTGACCAATTCTATCATTTTCTGCAGCCTGAAATTGATCAAAAGTTTATTGATAATTACCAGTGATTATAATGCAGAAATTGGAAACAAAGGAGAAGGACTGGTAATGGAAATTATTTTCTTGGTGATAGAAACTATACTATAGCTTGCATGATAGCATGTTGCAAGACGACTGACTTGCACATTGCACACACCTTTTTAAAAACAAACAAACAGAACATAAACAGGGACCTCACTAAATGGAATACACAGGAATCAAGTTGAAAGTGTGGGAAAAGATAACGGAGAATCTCATCTGTCAGAACAAGACTTGAGTTGCTTTCAGAACAGATCATCATTGTTCATACGCAAACTTAAGTTGAAGCTCAAGAAAATTAGAACAAGTCCATAAGAACTAACGTATGACCTTCAATATATCGCGATTGAATTTAGAGGCCACCCAATAGATTTGACCCGCTGAATATTAATGACCGAAGACCAGAGCAGTGAGATGGCATCAGGGACATCTGTAATGAAGAATGTGAAAAGTCATCAAAAAACAGCAAAGGAAAAAAAAAAGTCCCAAATGAATGTGGAAGAGAGTCTGAAAGTTAACCCTGAATGTAGAATGACATGGTGTGCTGGGATGCACAGACGGTTGAAGTTAGGTGAGGTGGGTTCCATTTGAATTCTGTGACCTGGAAGGCATCCTCTGAGACTTGGAGCATTGGGTTCTCCACATGGAAATGGAAATAAGACTTCTTACCTGTTAGGGGTACTGTGAGCACTGAAAAAATTCAATATATCAGAAAATATGTTGGAATTGTAAAATTTCATATTGTAAAATGTGAAACAATAAGAAGTGTCTTAACTTCCACTTCCTGGGAAAGGATCAAGTTGTCCGCAGCATTTTGGCCTGTCTCTGAGTTCCCTTTCATTTTCTCCTTGGACCTTGAAAAGAGGTGAGGCCAAGAGCAGGAGCAAAAGACCTTGCCTTGAATCCTGACTTCTTTACCAACAAGCTCTGTAACTCCAAACCTCAGTTTTTACATCTATTAAATGGGGTTAATGCACACGTAATAGGATATTTCAAAAGATTCATGAAAAAAAGAATTAAAAGAGAACATTTCCAACCACTTTTGAAGCCCTCTTGCAATGTTGAGCAGAATCACAGTAGCTAATAGTATGTGCTAAATGTACGTCAGCCCTCCAGAATGCAAACTCACTGCCCTTAGGTGGACCCCGACGCATAGAGACCCGATGGTGCAGGCTAGAGCTGCCCGGGGCTTCTGTGACTGTCACTCTTTACAGGAGTAGAAAGTCTCATCTTCAGCAGAATGCCCGATGGTTTCAAACTGCTCACCTTGCAGTTAACAGCCTGACACATAAACACTGCACCACCACGACCCAAACCCAAGAAATATTGTCCCATTATGTCCAACACAACCTACATCTGGTTGTGTAAGTGTATATATAATACAGTGTCTATCAATTAAGCTCTATTCTCTCTTTTCAAATTCTTACTTACTAGGATTGTAGTGCTGGATAAGAATATTAAAAGTACCACGGACTGCTAAAATGTCAAACTGATCGGGCTTGGTAGAAGTACAGCCAGAGGGTTCCTTACAAGCATGGCAAAACTTCATCTTACATACTTTGGACATACTGTCAGGAAAGACCAGTCCCTGGAGGGGCAGTGAAAAAAAATGCTTTTACCAAGATGGATTAACATAGTGGCTGCAACAATGGGAACAATTGTGAGGATGGTGCAGGACTGTGCAGTGTTTCGTTCTGTTGTGCATTAAGGTCAGTATGGGTTGGAACTGACTCAATGGTCCCTAACAACGCCACCAACAACATAATTTTTAGTCCACTCTACTTCTAGTGGCTTTCACAGAAGATGGCACACAAATCCGCCTGAGCCTGCCTTTCCACCATGGGGTGCACAATAATGACAAGGGCTCCATTGCATTTCCCAGAGCTCTCTAGGCAGAATCCAAGGAGTAGATTTTTCCCTCCATGTGGGGAATGCTTGACATGAAGGCTTCTCACACCCCCAGAGATCTGTGCTGAATACGTGTTCCTACAACTCTTTTTTTTTTTGTTTTTTTTTCCCTACAACTCTTTTAGCTGTTTTAAGTCTACATTTGCTTTGCTGATAAGATAGATAATATGAAACCAGTTTCTCAATTCCGCAGCTCTCAGGAAAGAGAATTAAAATGATAACAACAGAGATTCTCGGTCGCAACCACGTCATTGAAAGGAGAGTTGGTGTCTCAAAACAAACCATCTTTTCCGTTCTATCCTACAGCTTTCTCAAGAAATACACCAAGGAAAGTACTTGATTTTGAAGGACATTTTTTATAGAGCGAGAACAAAGTTTTTAGTAGTTACCAGGGTCACGTGGAGAAGAGGGGTGTTATTGGTGATGGAAAACTTGCATTATATAAGAAATGCACAATTATTGTAGTTGCCATCTATAAGTTGTGCACCTAATAAAATTTGAATTGGAAACCGTTGGATGATTGATATATTTACAACAATCATACCAGCACACAAAGAACAGCTGCAGAGGGAGGGTATCAGGAACAGCCATACACCTCCTGGGATTTGGTTCCTTGGTTTGGAGGTTTAGATTCATGGTTTCATTTAGCATCCCAGTTAATGGGCCTAATAGCATTTTATTCTTTCTGCTGGACCACTTAGTGTGTTGTGTAGCGTCTGGTGTCTTAGTGTTTTGAAGAACTTAGAATCAGAAAGCAGAGGAAAGCAGTGGGGGAATTTTAGAGAGGAAAAATTAACAAATCAACATGGAGTTTTAAAATTGCTTACTCTACTATCCCACCTCTGCTCCCAGCCATAAAGAACCATCGAGGAAGAGCCTGTTTCTCCAGCCACCACAGCCCCTGCCCATACAAAGAGACAGGACCCTGATCTTCTGCTCCCAAACAAATAGGGCAGACCTTTTCAGGGGTCCATTTGAATGTGCCAGCACCTGTCTTCCCACCCTGACACTGTTGGTGACAAGCCCACTAATGATTGCTGCTGAAGGCTGGGGCAGTGGAGTCTGTCTGAATAGTCAACACTATCCCTGTCTTGTGGCACACCCTATAGCTCAGGGCTCCGAAGCCAGCAGTATTGACTTCCCAGAGGGTCAGTTCAGACATGGCTGCTCTTCCCTTTTGATCAGTGCTGAGGACTGCGGACTGAGGCTAAGGTATGCTAACAAGGAGCCATCTTCAATGGTGGTTACACCTGCAGTCAACATGCGTACATTGTACTTCAGAAGGAGCTCTGTCGGGGCAACTGATACCTCCCTGGTACATTGGGAGTGTACCAGCCCCTTCCCCACTCTCAGCTGCAAGCCTACTGGGAGTGGCTCCCAGAGGACTGTGTAAGGAAGCCTGTTCTCATTGTAAATACTCTACTGGCTTCCCCACAGGGCAGGCCATTAACATCAACAGGACAGCCATCCTGTGGCATTATTTCTTGTATGTCTGCTTCCCCTTTTAGTCAGTACTGAGGACTCAATAAATCTGCTGTCTGCTAAGAAGCAGGAATCTTAAGTGAACACTGCATTCATAGCCAACAGTCTCCTCAGGGGACTCTGATAAGAGCAAAACACATCTCAATAGGGATCTGACCTGAGTGTGGCACTCCTTCATCCTCTTGGTCATTGCTCAGGCATGGCTGTTGCAGAATGCTGCAGAAGGCCCAAGCAGTGGCAGCTGCTACAAAAGCCAGTATTCTACCTGCCTCCTGGTGCACCTCTGAAACCAACAGAACAGACTCCCTTGGGGATTCGTTTTGGTCTTTCTGCTCCCTCTTACAGTGAGAGCTGAGGACTGCCAATCGAGGCTGACGTGTGCTAGGAAGAAGATATCTCTTGTGGAGGCTGTCCTCACAGCCAACATTCTATGCAATGTGCCCTGAGAGCAATAAGGCAGATCTCTCTGGGATGATTTCAGAGAGTGACTACCCCACTCAGCCAGTACGTGTTGATGGTTGGACTATTATTAACCCCTAAGGACGGTTCTCTGAAGGGGATTCAAGAGTTGGATGACCTAGGTGAAGGCTACTGCACCAACCACACAGGGTCAGCGAAGCTCTGAAACCAACAAGACAGATCTCTAGGAAGTTCTCCTGGTGAGTTCTAGATGCCTCCTCCTCCTGCAGTATGCCTATGTTCCCATGAATGTCAAGTGAGGTACACGCAGCCTTCAGAGAGGAGGGAAAGAAACTTCTGACAAAACCAGAGAGCAACATCTAATCCTAGAGGGGGCTCCCTGAGTGTGGGGGTTCCAACTGAAAAGGTGCTTGCAGAAAACAAGGTGAGCTAATAATCCGGATGAGGAGGCTGCGCCTCCTGGTGGACAGATTGACTAGTACATGAGTGGTGCACCTAGTGGTGGACACTGACCACATTTGTGTTTGCTGGTGTATTTGGGAGAGAATGTTGAGTGATAAATGAGATCTGGAATTTTAAAAGGGGACCCTGATGGTGTAGTTGCCACTCGTTGGGCTTCAATCCCCATGGTTGGACGTTCCAAACCACCAGCAGTTCTGGGAGAAAGACTGGGCTTTCTACTCCCGTAAACAGTGACAGTCTCAGAAACCCACCAAGGGTCTCTATAAACCAGCATTGAGAAGGATTTTTAAATGACCAGGAAAAGAGAAGTAGTTGTCAAAGGAAGGAGAAGTAATATTAAATGAAGTCCAAAGACACTGGACACTAAAATTTCTTGTAGAAATTAGTATAGACAAAAACCCCACCTATTGGCGAACACAGGCTAACACCCTAAAAATTCCTGATGTCCCAACAAAAAAATAACAAGACACAGAGAGAGAGAACAGAGAAAAAGATGGACCTTCCAGATAAACACCACGAAGGGAGTGGAAACACATATAGGAATGACCATAGAGCAGGGGACAAAGGGTGAGGTAGAATCAAACAGAAGAGTAATTAAAGTATATTGCAATACAGTCATAGAAATCATCACTAAACAAAGGCATCAAAACGCAAAGCTCCTTTTTCTTGACCTAACGTCCACCTAGGTCGGTAGGCTTCTGAATGTGGTGTTTCCATCTCTCTAAGCCTACCTAAAATAATTTTGCTCTCTTTTATTTATACCACACCAAAATGACAATCTTGACATCCTCCAGAGACTTAAGTCATGTTCCTTTAAAGGTTTTTGAGTTTGGGAACAACGAAAAAAGAAGTCTTAAGAGGCAAGATTCGGGCTGTTGGGTGAATAGGACAAGATCTCCCAATTAAATTCTTATAGGACAGCAAAGGCTATCCTCAAACAATAAATAGAGGCATTGTGCTGGGGGAGGACATGGGGGGGTGCGCGGGGGCGGGGGGATTCCTTAGCACAATTTCTTGGCCTTCTAATATTTCTACTTTCTTAAAACTTCTTCATCAAAGCCTTGGAGTCTTTCTGCGTCCTTTGAGAAAATCTGTAAAGATTATTCCATTGGAATCATCATTATCTTCTGACCTGACCTCTCTGTCTTGAATGTAACTGTTCAAAAATGACCAGAAGCCACTGTTTGTTTGTTTTTTGTTGTTCATTTGCTGCTGGTTTTAATATTAACTCTTTTATTGAAAACTGGGTGAACTTTTATAGAGCAGATCGGTTTCTTATTCCACAATTTCTATGCATTTTGTTTTATTGTAGTTGATGGCTCTCCCCACAATGCAACATCCATCATCCTTCTCCCTCCTGTGTTCCCTGTTTCCATTTATCCTGTTCTATGAAGCGAACCCTTTTGAACTCTGTCCTTGGGTAAAGGATGCCCTTTATATCAAATGGTTGATAAGTCTACGGCGTACGTATCTCTCCAGTGCTGTTATTCTCCTTAGAGACTTGTCCACTGTTTGAGACTTATTTTGAAGCTGTCCCCAGGATGGAAGGGTGAGTGTGTCTTACTAAGAGTCTTCAGTAGTACACTTATTGCAGAGGCCTGTTTAAACACATATCGTTTGGAATAAATCTTGGCATGTATGAACAACTCTTAGTAGCAATACTTTTTGACTTACTTTCATACAGCATTAAAAATTATTAGATAATCAAGGAAAACAGACAAATAGCTAAAATAAAGAAGGAATGCAATGCACAAAAATATAAAAAACATATTTCAAATGACAAACAATAATTGAAAGGACTTATAAATAGGTTTAGTCAGAAGACAAATGAGAGGACAAAATAATTCAGTTTACAAATTATGAAGAGTAACTAGAAAGGAAGCTTATAAGACTGAGCACAATTTAGTGCAGTTGTGGAGCAATGATCTCATAGATACATCATGATAATTCTAGAGATGATAAAAGAAGAGAAAAATATTTGAAGAAATAATGACAGAAAAATGTTCTTCTTTATTGAAGGGCATAAAGCACCTCAAGCAGTATAAGCCAAAGAGATCTACACCACAGAACATTGTGGATAAGCTCTCAGATATGAGATAAAGAGCCCCCAAAGCTGTGACAGAGATGCAAACAGCTGCATACAAAGGATCCTCAATAAGAGTAAATGATTACTGTTTCTCAGAACCACTGGAGTCCAGAAGACAAAGCATTGATATATGTAAAGTGTATCTCTAGACTATGGTCAGAGGGGATTCACTAAAAGCTTGTCCATGTGGGGACATTGTAAATGGATTTGGGACTTCTATTGTATTTCATATCCTTCTGAAAACCAAGTGTTCAGAATTTAAGCTCTGAGACAGTTTCATCTTTCAGATTTGGATTTTATTATTTATATTCCTTGGATTACACAGGCTGGTATGCTACTTTCAGTGAGTTTAATTGACACCTCGCTTAAATGGCTGCTTGTTTGAAGATAAGACCCCCAATTCTATTCTTTCTGATGCTGGACATCATCTAGTTTTTCACTACATGTTGCTATATCACTGATATCTTCAGTGATCTCCTCATGAGGGTTAGTACCACGGAGGGCCATGTCATAAGATCTAACCATTCTTAGATTGGGGCTGTAATTTAAGTGGGACTCCCAAATGTGTTCATATATCTATGACTTATATGTGTGTCTGATTCACTTTAGAGACATCTTGATCATTTTATGATAGAGAATATTATAAATCATCTTTCTTGGGCATAAATTAATTCTACTGATTGATTAACCCAATGGTAAAGAATTTAAAACACTGCTGATAATAGGAAATGACAGTTGTATAGGCTATCTTTTCAGACAAAAATACATGAGTTGTTGGCTTGTATAGAACAAACACAAGTGATTGGATACTGTTGACATGAACAATGGGGGTTAGTGATAGGGCTAAATTTTCTACAATACTCATTAACAGAGGCAGAACCATGCCTACCATATTAATAAATGTCATAAGAAAGCAAGAAGAGTATGTAATAGCAAATAAATGTTAGTCCCAGGCCACTGTTTCTTGGGCACCTTAAAAGCAAGAGACTCAGCAAATTCAATGATCTCCAATTCCATAACTTTTTGAATAGCAGCTATCTGCTTCTTCTCACACTAGAGTCTTTCAGCCTTAAGTCCCAGGGAGTATATCAGTTACTTACATCTGCTACAGGTAAGTTTGGGGTAAGGCCCTCAACTTAGTGGGGTTTTCTTCTGGTGTTAAATCCTTATAGTATTTCCAATGAAGGATGTTGTGCTTCTTGAAAGGACAAAGTCTAAAGTCCTAGTAATGTATAATACAAGGCTCGGGTTACCAAGGACTGGATAGAAACTAGATAAAAATGTCCAATTATTATATAGTATTGGGTGTATTCTCCCCTTGGATTCTATATAAATATTGTTAAGCATTTACTAGTGGGATGTTGCTTCACTCGGTTTACCTACCCTCAGAAGTGTAATCACCTTCTCTGAGACATAGATGCTCTCTCCCCTCATTGTTAGTTGAATTTCCAGTTAGTTTCAATTATCTGTTAATTTGGGCTGACCTCAGCACCACGATAACATGACAGCATGTCTTCTCTTTCTCCTTATATCTTGAACAATTGACCCCATCAAAGTGGTTTTCAGTATGTACATATAAAGGATGTTATATATGGTCCATTGGCACTCGTTACCTTCTTGTTTGGGAGGCCTGATTAGAAGATTACAAGTGGAAGCTTTCCTTTCTTTTGATGGTTATCTTTATAGCCATGGACTCATACAATTTGTGTCCTTTTTGTGATTAGATAACTTTACATAGCAAAATAGTTTCCAGATATAGCCATGTCATAAGTTGTTTCATAGCTTCATCATTTTTTTAGGGATTCATAGTATTCCATTGTGTGTATATGCCATAGTCCCTTTATCCATTCTTTTACAGATGGGCATTTGGGTTGTTTTTAGCTTCTTGCTATTGTGAACTCTGCTGCAATGAACACAAGAAAACATATGTTTGTTTATGCCCTTTATTTGAATTCTTTGGGGTATATGCACAGCAAAAATATTTACCTGATGAGCTGAGGGAGACATCAAGAACATCATTCAGAGTAAAAGCAAAAGAGCATTAAAAAGAGGAAAAAAGAAAAAGTCAATGTGGATGTATGAAGAGACTCTGAAACTTGCTCTTAATCATTGCGTAGCTAAGGTAAATGGAAGAAATAATAAGTGAAAGAGATGAACAGAAAAGACAACTCAAGAAGACAAATTAAAATATAATGAAATGCACAATGAACCTAGAGTTAGAAAATCAAAAAGGAAGAACACAGCATATTATAAACTGAAAGGACCCAAGGGGGAAAAAAATCAAGCCTCGAGTTGAAAGATGCTATGGCAAAAATATTGAATGATACAAGAACTATGAAAAGATAGAAAGTATATACAGAATCACTGTACCAAAAAGAACTAGTCAATGTTCTACCATTTTAAGCAGTAGCGTATAGCACCAATGGTACTGAAGGTTTTAATGGAAGAAGTTCATTCTGAATTTAAATCATTAAAGCAAAAACAAGACTTCAGGAATTGATGGAATACCAACTGAAATGTTTCAACAAGCTGATGAAGCACTTGAAGCACTCACTCATCTATGCCAAGGAATTTGGAAGACAGCTTCTTGGCCAACTGATTGGGAGAGAACCATATTTGTACCCATTCTAAAGAAAGGTGACCCCACAGAATGTTCAAATGTTGAAAAATATCATTAATATCACGTGCAAGTTAGTTTATTGCTAAAGATTATCCAACAACGGTTGCAGCAGTACATTGGCAGGGAGCTACTAGAGGTTCTGGCAGGTTTCAGAAGAAGATGTGGAACAAGGAATATTATTGCTGATGTCAGATGGATCTTGGCTCAAACAAAGAATACCAGAACGATGTTCACCCATGTTTCATTGCTATGCCAAGGCATTGGACTGTGCCTATCATCCCTTGTGAATTGTCTACTCATGTCCTCTGCCCATTAAACATCATTTTATTGGCATATACTTCACATATTGTACAATTTAATCATCCAGTTGATTTGTGTAATAATCGTCACAATAGATGTCAGAACATTTTATTCTCATACTCATTGTTGTCAGTGCCTCATTTCCCCCATCCTCCACTGCTATACCTCCAGGCAATTATAAATCCAGTTCCTGTCTCTGTTTAGTTACCTATCCTGGATTTCATCTATAGAAAATAATACAAAATAAAAACAGGAAGAAGAACTTAATAATGAATAGATAAAACATTGAAAAACTTCACTTAAAAAGAAAATAAAATCTTGAACACTGAAATAACTTTAAAATGGTTCAAAAGGGATATTAAATAATGTTATTACATTTTAACCCAATTACATCCATCAGAATCAACTCTACAATCCACTCTCTTTGAAAGCAAGGCTTTTCGTATCCCTGGATTATGTTCAAAAGTGATTAACTGGAAATTCAAGCAAGCCATGTCAGAAATCTTCACATGGATTTTGGACTTTCACTGTCACCTTGAGATTTCTGAAAACTGGATGTTGACAATTTTAGCACTGACACCCTGATTCCCTCCTTCATATTTGGATTTTATTATTTACAATCCATGTGCCACACAGGATGTTATGTTTCTTCTATGTTGAACTAGTTGACACCTAACTTAGATAACTGCTTGTATGAAGACAAGTCTTTAAAATCCCAAATGCTATTCTTTCTGACAGCTGGGTACCACTTAGTTTCTTCATCACTCTTTGCTATAGTACCAATATCTTGAGCGATCTCTTCATGAGGGCGGGTTTTGACTAGGGCCATGTGATATGAGCTCATTGTTCTTAGGTTGGGGTTAAGATTAAGTGTAAACCCCAAATCCACTCATATATTTATGGTTCACTTGTCTGTTGTTCACTTCAGAGAGATCATTATCATTACATAATAGAGAACATTATAAATCACTCCTGTGGTCTTTGTCCCCTTTTTAATGGAATTATTTGTCTTTTTCTTATTGAATTGTTGCAGAGTTCTATATATTTTAGTATGTAGTCTCTTGTTTATTGTGACATTGCTAAAGATGATTTTCCAATCAGTCAGTAGGTTATTTTACTATTTTGATGAAATCTTTTGATGTGCGTAAATGTTTTATTTTTAAATGGTCCCAGTCGTCTACTTTGACTTCCCCTGGGTGTGTTTCCTTTATTATTTTGGTAATCTGTGTCCGTCCTACAATAGGACCCTTAAGTTACTCCTGATGTTTTCATTCATGATCCTTATAGCTCGAGAGTATACATTTACGTATCTGATGCATCTTGAGCTTGTTTTTGTGCATAGGGCAAGTTATGAATCTTCTTCTGCAGATGATGGTCCAATTTTTCTAGCAAGATTTTCTGAAGACAGCATTCCTTTCCCTTTTAATATTTTTGGTCCGCTTCCAAAAGTCGGCTGCCTGTAGTTGGATGCTTTCCCCGCTGGGTTTTCTATTCTGTTCCAGCAGTCTATGTATCTATCACTGTACCAGTACCAGGCTGTTTTGACTTTGTGGTTGTGTAGTAGGTTTTGAGTCGCATAGTGCAAGACTTCCTATTTTGTTCTTCATTTTGAGAAGTTCATTGTTTATCCTGGGTCACTTCCCTCTCTATATGAAGTTGGTAATTAGTTTATCTATTATTTTATAGAGTGAAGTTTGATTTCTAGATTGTTTTAGGTAGTTGTGTTTGTGTATTGTTTTAGGTAGTATTCATAATTTCAAAATAGTAAGTCTTCTTATCCAAGAACACAGGATATTCTTCTATTTTGTAGGTCTCTTTTTGTTTCTTGTAATAATGCTCTTTCTTTAGTATTCTTTGTATGGGTCTTTTGTTTCCTTGGATAAGAATCTTCCTAAGAAGTTCATATTTTGCACAATTATCCTCTACTTTACCAACCATGATGCCCTTCTCCAGGATAAATCCTTCCTGAAAATATGTCTAAGGACTTGAGTCTAAGTTTCCCTATTCTCTCTTGTAAGGAGCAGTGCAGCGGTATTTCATTCGAGGGAGATTTTTTTAATCTCATGGAAGTCTATGGTTCAGTCACTGTCACTTGCCACTGCTGTAATTCAAATGCATCAGTTCTAGTTCTTCAGTCTTCCCTACTCTTGTCCAGTTTTGGCAGACACATAAGGTGCTTGAAAACGCCATGTCATTTTCACTCTTTAACAACTTAAAGAGGTCTTTTGCAATAGATTTCCCCAATGCAGTATGTCATTTGATTTCTTGAATGTTGTTCCATGAGCATTGATTTTGGGCTCAAATGAACCAGAACCCTTGACAAGTTCAATCTTATTCAAACTTCAAGCAACCATTTGTCTGAAAAGACAAATATAGAGAAAATAGCAGAATCCAAAGCTTAGGAATTGAAGGACATTTCATGCAAACGTGAGTGTCAGAATCAACAATTCCTCTGAGAGGTGTAGGTGGGTTAAAAACAATACAAACAGAAGGGAACTCAAAACAAAAAACAGTTGCCATTGATTCATCTCTGATGCATAGTTCTCCATATTCTTGTCAGAATGGAACTGTTCATAGGGTTTTCAATGTCTGGGTTTAAATTTTTTTTTTCTGTCATTCTTCCATAGTTCCTCTGGAAACACTTGAACCTCTAACCTTTAGGTTAGCAGTGTAATACTTAATCATTTTGCCATCCAGAGACTCCATAAATAGTTAAGTTACAAACTAAAACCCATTATCATTAAATTGATTCCAACTCACAGTGATCTAATAGCACAGAGTAGAATTGTCCGTGGTGTTTTTAAAGAAGTATACTGCTAAATCTTTCTATCATGCAGCAGCTCATGGGTTCAAATCACTGATCTTTCAGTTCACAGTCAAGTACTTATCCACTTTGTTATCAGGGAGTCACTCCCCCAGGAGAAGAGGACTAAGAAATTATCAAGTTGGCAATTAAGGAGAAGGCAATTGAGACAGTAAATGTCATGTATTATTTTAAAATATGGTTGTGAAGCTAAAAGCATTCATTGTATTTGGCTATGGATGTGGCTTAGCACATATTTGTTTTTGTTTTCTTTTAAGATGAGAGAGAATGCTACTACGCTAAGGACAACGAGTCAAGCTGGAAAGCATGGGTGGGAGAATTTCTCTCAGTGAACCTTGTGAATCCATGGCATTGTGTTTGTATTCAAGTATTGAGTGCTTGATTCAATTGTACTGTGGTTTTAAGTACTTGTGATTCTTTGTCCTGTGCACATACTTTATTAAGTAAGAGACATACAACCTTTTTAAAAGAACTGAAATTTATAAAGTGCTAGATTTTTCCCATTAATTTTTAGGGCATATTGTTCTTCTCTAGAGAACATTGAATAATGAGAGCCAATTCTCTGGTTTGTTATGGAATTTTAGTTCTAAATGTTTTAAGTAAATGCCACTAGGATAGGGAAAAGAAACAAATCTAAAATGATTTTGAACAGAGCCCTGAGTTTAGTGAAAGAGAACTTAGGAAAAATTAGTGTTTCAAATGCAGAGAACGAGAGATGGATAAATAGGATTACGGAATGAAGACTTGGGTAAGAAAAAAAGGCATTAAAAATAAAATAAATGAAAAGGAGAAATGCTTCTTAAAGCTCAGAGCATAGTGTTACTAAAAAAGGCATCAAGAAAATTAGTGGTCCCTTTTGACACAAATATAATAGCTGACAGAAAACTAATTGGTGAAATGAGAAGTAGCAAACAATTATAGTATGATGTACTTTGCTGAGAAGATAAAAAAAATTTTAAATTTTCTTTCTAACATCATTTTAAAAAGTGATTCAAGGGATAAAAATATTCCTTAAATTTTAAAATTAAAGTACAATAAAAGACATTTTGTATGGGTCATTATGTCATCTGTCATTATGATTCAAATATTACAAGACAATGCAAATCTTATTTCACTGTTGTTGCCCATATAACATTTTCCTTAAAGGACAAAGCTTATATGCAGTCACTCAAGGTATAAAGTGGGACGGTTGGTTAGCCTGTAGTTCAAACTCCCCTGCTATTTGGGAGAAGTAATTGTAAATATGTACAGACTCAGGCAGCCTGCATAGGGTTGCCATGAGTTGGAATTGCCTCGATGTCAGTGGTGTGGGAATGCATGAAACAAGAAAAGCAGAGATCTTCTGCATGCACCCAGCTTGGAACCAAGTCCTTCCAAGCTGTCTCTTGTTGTTCTTATTGCTCCCCTTTCTCCAGCCTCCTGCCTGTTAAGGCATCTTGTAATGCCACTTGAAAATCATGTGTGATTTATTTAGTCTTTAAAATACCCAACCCTTATTTTCTGGGGAGTGTAAACAATTAAGAGTTTGACTATTAACCAAAATGTTAGTGGTTATAATTCACCCAGAGGCACCTTGGATGGCATCATTGAAAAGCCTAGTCTGATCCAGGTAGGGTTTCCACATGAGTCAGAAATACAATCAATTGGTAATTTTTTAAAGCTATATTTAATTTGCTACATCAAAAATTTGCCCTCCTGATTTCAATTTTTTCTGTCCTCTTGGGATCTCACCTCTGTATGTATTGATCACAGTGTGTTCTCTGTATCAACTGTGTATCTCAATTATATTTACTATCACTTCGTAGAGTTGATACTGCTGTGCTAGATTTACTCTCTAAATATGAATCCCACCTGCCAAGCTGTTGCCCCAGAGGTAGATAGAAAGGCGCTTAAGTAAATATGAATTATGCTTTAATGTGTTAGTCTGCGTAGACTAGGGAAACAAATTCATAGACACTCGTTCGTATGTGTAAAAAAAAAAGAGCCTTATATACAAGAGCAATTGAATATTGAGAAAACATCCTAGCCCAGTGCAGATCAAGTTCATAAGTCCGATATTAGCCCATATGTCCAATATCAAAGTATAAATTCCTCTTCAGACTCACTAAACACATGCAATAATGCCGAATGGAGGAAGATCACAGGCCAGTGGGTGGGAAGTATTTTGGATCCAGTGGCATTGTGAGCATCTCAGCACTGGCAGGGCTCTCCACGTGGCTCCTCTAGCTCAGGGCACTAGCGTAATTCCATGTGTCATTTTAGCTGCAATGTCTCCCAGGGAGTGAAATACATGGGAAACCTACTGAATATTTACGTGATGTATACAGGCAGAAAAATGCTAAACCAGGTGAATAGCAGAATAGAGACTCGTGACTGCTCAATCAATTCCTAGACCTGAGCCAGTTTACAGAGCAACAACCCCTTGAATGAGGAGAAGGCCAGGCCCCTGCTACATCACTGAAGGTTTATACTGTTAGTCTTTCTTCTAGTCTTCCCTAAAGGGACCTGCGACCTCTTACAAGATGACTGTTCATTGAGGGAAAGGAAATAATCAAACTTTTCAGAGATTACTGGACACTGGCTCTGAACTGGCATTAATTTCAGGAGACCCAAAATGTTTCAAAGGCCCACCAGCCAGAGGGAGGGCATATAGAGGTCAAGTTATCAATGGAGTTGTAGCTCAAGTACACCTCACCATGGTTCCAGTGCACCCCCGAACTCATCCTGTCATTATTTCCCCACTTCCAGAATGCATCATTGGAATAGACGTACTTAGTAACTAACAGAACCCCCATATTGGATTCCTGAAATGTGGAATAAGGGATATTATGGTAGGAAAGGCCAAGTAGACACCATTGGAACTGCCATTGCTTAGGAAAGTAGTAAACCAAAAGCAGTACTGCGTTCTTGGAGGGATTGCAGAGATCAGTGCCATCATCAAAGACTTGAAGGATGCAGGGGTGGTGATTCCTACCACATGCCAATTTAACTCACCTATTGGCCTATAAAAAACTAGATGGGCCCTGGAGACTGACAGTGGATTTTCATAAATTTAACCAGGTGGTTAATTGCAGTTGCTGTTCCAGATGCTGTTTCATTGTTTGAGCAAATTAATACTTCTCCTGGTACTGGGTATGCAGCTATTGATCTGTCCAATGCCTTCTTCTCCAAACCAGTCTCGATGGACCACCTGAAACAGTTTGCCTTCAGCTGGCAGGGGCAACAATACACTTTCAAAACTCCCCCCCAGTGATACATCAACTCTGCCACCTTGTGCTATAATCTAATCCGAAGGGACCTTGATCGCCTGTCTCTTCCACAAAATGTCAAACTGGTCCATAATATTGATGACATTATGCTGATTGGAGGCACTAAGGAGGATGTATCAAAGACTCTATATTCATTGGTACAATATCTGTGTGTCTTCTCTCTTTTGCCTTTATTGTCTCTTTTTCTCTTTTGTTCTTTAATGTTACCTTTTTAAATAAACATATACTTCAATCCTTTCCTTCTGATCTGAGTGTGTGCTTTCACTTTGACTTTCCTCTGGCTCCACCCACTATAGCTTTCTACTCTCCTTTTCTTACAAAATATATTTTCAAGATGCCTACTAATACTAGTTCTCTTAAAGTACATTTTCCCATTATTTTTCAAAACTCTTGGTCCATTCAGATGTCTGCTTATTATTACTATGTTTATTCTCTCTCTTTCTCTTACTGTTTTCTCCATTTCTCCACAGTGTGTTATCTTGATCTTATTACCCTCTCCTGCTACACTCAATAGAGCCAATTACTGCTGAACAACACAGCAGACCACTCGCCAATAATAGCTGCACTACAGGCTGCAAAAATATCAGTCAACTTCGGTAACCCTCCCCCCACCCAAAATCAATAAAATAAAACAATCTAAACTCAAATAAAATAGAGTAGTATGTGGGGAAAAGGCTATGGCATTATCAGAAATAGAATTCAGAAGAAAATTGTTTAAGTGCCTTTAAGAGATGTGGGAAACCCTCTTGTGAACAATGGAAGGTATCAAAATATTATAAAACCTACACCAAAAGGAATAATAGAAGATACATAATAAGAAAATAGAATTAGTCAACCTTGTAAAAAATCTTAGTAATAGAATGGAAGAAGAGGAAAACTGAATCAGTGAGCATGAAGACAATTCCTCTTACTATAACCAACAAAAATTTCAAAGGAATTGGAAGAAAGCCAGAAAATAATGTGGAAGACTATAAGAGAAACTACTTGTTCTCATTGGCATCCAGGAACAAGAAGAAACAGAAAACATCTTCAGAGAAAATATTGTAGGTAATCACAGACAAACAAAACAAAACAAGAACCCAACAATATAGATATGTTAGAATTTCTCAGCAAAAAACATGCAGGTAAAAGATGATGTGGTAACATATGTGAGATTCTGAAAGAGAAACTACAAACCAATAACATATCTAGCAAAATTATTCTTTAAGTGCAATGGAGAATTAAAGTTTCTTTAAACAAGGAAAAATTAAATGAATTCATAGAAACAGAGAAGCATTATAAAACATTTTAACAGTAGCACTATGGACCGAGAATCAACAAGAACAGCAGACAACCTGAGAACAACAAACAGGAAAGCAGCACCTAGAAATTGGTATAATAAAAACAATAATCAAAACAATACAGAGATAGAGCAAAGACATCAATAAAACCACACATGCAAAGAGTGAGAGGAAAAAAATAAAATATCAAAATGATGGCAACAAACCTGCACTTATCAATAATGATCCTTAATATCAATTGATTAAATGCACCAATCAAGAGGCAGAGAGTAGCAGACTGGAATAAAAAAGAAAATTAATCCAATTTAATTTTTGTGGCTTACAAGTCACAATCATGAACTTGAAGACAAAAATAGACCAAAAATCTTTTATGAAATAGATTTCAAGACAAATTACATAATGAGAGATAATAACGGACACACTAATGATTAAAGGAACAATAGAACAAGAAGATATAATCATAATAAACAAAGATGCCACTAAGGAAAGACCTTCGAAATCCATAAATCAAACCCTTACAGAATTGAAGAGAGAAACAGACAGCTCAGCAATAACAATAGAAGACTTCAATTCATCACTCTCAGGAAGAGACAGATCACCAGGAAACTCAGTAAAGAAACAGAGTTAATCAGCACAACCAACAAGCTCATCTCTTAGGTATATATAGAACACTCCACCCAGCAACACAGTATACATTCTTCTCCAGCACACATGATACATACTGTAGAATATACCACATGTTCGACCAAAAATCAAGCCTTAATAAATTGAAAAACATTGAAATTCTACAACCTATTTCCTGAGACCTGAATGCTATAAAACTAGGAATTGATAATACAAAGAACAAGAACATAAAGCTAAATATTTAGAGACTGAACTATATACTACCGAAAATGGAGTGAGTTATATATTAAATGGATGAAATTAAGAAATTCCTTGAAATAAATGGCAGTGAGAATACAAAACACCCAAAGCTTTGGGACAGACAAAAAACAGTTATTAAAAATTTATAGCAATCTGCACACACATGAAAAAGGAGGAGAAATCAAAATCAACACCTTCATATCATACATCCAAAACTGAAACAAGAGAAGTAAAATAAACTCTCAAACTACAGTAGAAATTATAAAGATTGAAGTAGAAGTATATAAACTGGGCAACAGAAATTAAAATCAACAAATCAAGAAGTTAAGTTGGTTCTTTGAAAGGATTAACAAAATTGACAAACTGCTGTCAAACTTAACAAAGGAAGAGAAAAAAGATGCAAATATCTAGAAACAAATATGAAAACAGTGATATCACAACAGATTCAAATGAAATAAAGAGAATAATAACAGACTATAATGAAAGACTGTATTCCAAAAGATCTTATATCCTAAAAAATTGGACAAATTTCTAGAAATACATCTTCTACTCAAATTAACACAGACTGAGGTAGAAAATTGCACAAGACCCACAACCAAAGAAGAAATGGAGAAAGTCATCAAGAGACTTCAAACAAGGAATGGACCATAACGCTTCACGGGGGAATTTTACCAAATATTCCAAAAAGAGCTGTCACCAGTTCTACATCAATTGTTCTACCAAAAAAAGTGTCAGCAAATTCCAAAACTGTTCTCTGAAGTGAGAATAACCCTGATTTTTAAAAAAACAAACAAAAACTTGGCAAATATCTCACAAGGACAGAAAGCTACAGTCCTGTATTTCTCATGAACATAGATGCAAAAGTTCTCAACAAAAATCTGGCCCAAACAATCCAACAACATATCAAATAATAATAATTCACAATTATCAAGTGGAATTCATGCCATGGATGCAAGAATGGTCCAACATTAGAAAAATAATCAATTTAGACCCCCACATAACAAAACAAAGAATATCATGATTCTATGAATAGATGCGGAAAGGGATTTAACAATACCCAACACCCGTGTCTGATAAAAACACTAAACAGAATAGGAACAGAAAGGAAATTCCTCAACAAAGTAAAGGTCAAGCACAAAAACCAAAGATCAGCATCATGCTCAACTGAAAACTGAAAATATTTCCCCCAAAGCAGCAACCAGACAAGCATGACTCCTATCACTACTCTTATTCAACATTGTGCTACAAGTCTTAGCTAGACCCACTAGACAACAAAAGAAATCGAAGGAATAAAATTGGGCAAAGAAGAATTGAAACTCTCACTATTTGCTAACAATATGATTTTATATGTATAAAATCCCAAAGACTCCACAGAAAAGATTGTTGGAAACAATTGAAGCATTTGGTAAAGTAGTGAGACACATGATTAACAAGCAGAAATCCATTGGATTTCTGTATACCAGAGAAAGTAGCTTTGGAAAAGACATCAATAAAACAATGCTATTTATAATTGCCACAGAAAAGGTGAAATACTTAGGAATAAATCTAAATAAAGAAATAAAATACCTAATAAAGAAAATTACATATGACTTTGATTACAAAACAAACAAAGGACCTACACATATGGAAGAATATTGAATATTCTTCCATGTGTATGTAGAAGACTTAAAACTGTGAAATATCCAGACAATACTGTAAAAATGTCAGTACTTCTCAAAGCAATCTGTCATTCTATAAAGAGATGGAAAAACCAGTTACCAAATATAATAAAGGAAGCATACATTATAGATGACAAAACAGACATCTTGGACTTGCTAAAGATAAGACACTTATTCACATCAAATGGCTTCATTAAATAAGTAAAAGGAGAGCCCGTAATTTGGGGGAAAAAGAACTTTAATAATGCCACCATGGGCAAGGGATTAGTCTCTAAAATCTATCGAATTCTGCAACACCCCAATAAGAAAAAACAAGAAATCTAATTAAAAATGGGCAAAAGACTTGAAAAGTTTACCAAAAAATAACATTCAAATGGCTAGCAAACACATGAAAAATTCTCATGAGCATTAGCCATCAGAGAGCTGCAAATCAAACAGTGCCACGTGAACACCTTACATGTCCTTCTCTGCTCTCCATATATCCTCATTTAAATAACTTTTCATGCTATTTGCCCACATTCTAATTTGTTTGAGATTTTTCTGCGGTTTGGGGGGCTAGTATTTGTTATTTAAAAATATATTCTAGATGAGTAATTTCATAGATATATTGTTTGCAAATATTTATTGACATTCCACAGCTTATCATTAAATTTTACTAAGATCTTTTGTAAAGCAACAGTGTTTAATTTTGAAGCAGCTCAACTTATTCTCTGTTTTCCGTTTCACAAATCATATTTTAGTGCTGTGTTTAGTAGCTCTTAGAAAGGCCTAGGTCCTGATCGCTTTCTCCTACAGCGAATTCTACAAGTTTTACTGGAGCATTCTTGCTGTTCTTCAGCAAAGATAGATTTGTTTGTTCTTCTGAACGTCCATGGCCTTTCCAGATTCTTTGTCAACACCACAATTCAAATTCATTGTCCGGCTTTTACACGCCTGTGAAGTGACGGACAACACCATGGCTCAGGTCAGGCTCACCTTAGATCTCAAAGTGACGTCTTTGCTCGTCAGTATTGTGAAGAGGTCTTTGAGCAGATTTGCCCATTGCAATGTGTTGTTTGATTGCTTGACTGTGCTTTCATGAGCATTGATTCTGGGTTCAAGTAAAAGGAAATCCTTGACAATTTCAATCTTTGCTCTGTTTATTGGGATGCTTTTAATTGACCCACTTGTGAGAATTTCTGCTTTCTTTACTTCGTTCTAGTTAATACTGAAGACTATCTATTTTTTGATTTTCATCAGTAAGTGCTTTGGGTCCTTTTGACTTTCAGCAAGCAAGGCTATGTCATCTGTATATTATAGGTTGTTTAAGAGTCCTTCCTCAATCTTGATGATGAGATTTGATTTTTTTTTCTAATGTGGATATATATTATAATAAAATTTCTGCTCAGAATGGCTTCAAATTCTTTCACAAATATTGATGTCTGATATTTAAATTTTCACTCAAATATATTTTTAGCTTTTCTCTGAGCTAACTTCCTCATGGTTTCATGGCTTATTTAGAGGTGTAGTTTCCAAATGGTAAGGATTTTTCTGATATCTATTTTTGATTTTTCATTTCCTCGATGAAAATCAGAACATAACTTCTAACTTATTTCAATTATTTTAAACTTGTGGTTCAATTGATGATCTATAATATGATCTATTATATGTTCTTTGAATGCTTAAAAAGAATGTGCATTTTCTTCTAATTGTATGAAGTGCTCTAGAAATTTCAATTAAGTCTTGTTTTGTAATCTATATCCTTATTGATTTTCTACCCAGTTAATCAGTTAATTCTAGAGAAATGTCTCCAACCATAAATGGGGATTTTCTTGTTTACTTTTTAATTATGTCAGGTTTGCTTCACATATTTTATTGTTCTATTTCATAATGCTTATCCTAGGACTTAGATGTCTTCTTGGTGAATTGACTCTTTTAGCATTATGTAGTGCTCCTTTTGTCCTTAATAATATCATGTACTCTGATCCATACATTACCTGATATTAATATAGTCACTACTAGTTTCTTTTGGTCAATGCTTGCATTTTTGTTGAGGAAAATTGATGGATATATAATCCAAAAATATTGTTGTTGTTGTTGTTGTTGTTAGGTGTCATTATATTGGTTCCAATTCACAGGGACTCTATGCACAACTGATAAAAGACTGCTGGGTCCTGGGCCGTCCTTATAATTTTTCCTGTGCTTGAGACCACCATTTCATATTACCTTTGTCATTAGTTATGAAACAACTGGAAATTGAAGTACCTCTACCTATTTACTACCTTAGCTGAATACTATTCTCAAAAGATCACATATGATTCCACTGAAAACAATTGCTGGATGATCTACTTTTTGCACGTTGTTGGGTTTGTGGATAAGTTTTACTTGTGTGGATAATCAAATTAAACCTCACAATATTTCTGTTAATACAGTTCAAGGAACCTATGTTTTGTTGTTGTAAATACAATATTACCTTTTTCCAAATCTTCCAATAAGTATGCTCAAAATTATTTCCAATTCCGCTGACTCCACCTCTGCCTGTGGTGCAAAACCTACTGCAAACTTATATTTGCTGTTAAGTGGAAATATGAGTCATAAAGATCACCTCTAACAGGAAAATCAATATAACTAAATGCTTGACTGTATCACTCTTTCTTTCAAAAATTTTAAAAATAATTTTAAAAATGTATCACTCTTTCTTCTAAAATTTTAAAAATAATTTTAATTCTGTTAATAGTTGCCATCAAATTGGCAGCAGAATGAAATATTGTCCATTTTGTGTTAACTTCCTGATATTTGGTATGCTGGAGTCAACAAAATTATTAACAACTGAAATTGTAGTAGCAGCAATTTTAAAAGGATGGAAAAACCCCATCTTCCCTGATATATTTGGTGCTCATCTTCTCGGATAGTTGGTGTAACTGTTGAGGGTTCTGTTCTGTTCTTGAACAAGGCTGAGGAAGAACAACTTACGTCTTTTGTATTCATTGTCACTGCCTTCACAATAATTATTTCTGATGTCAGTCAGGACCTTGCCCTGTTTCCACATCCAGGGTGTGCAAGACAACAAGGGCAAGTGCTCCGATTCCTGGTGACCCTGTATAATAGAAGAAAACGCTGCCTGGCTGATTCTGTGCTGTCTTCATGATTGCTGGATTGTTTGAATCCATGGGGTTAATATATATCGCTGCGTGTTAATTCTGCCTCATAGTGATCTTACAGGGCATAGGAAAACTTCCCCTTAGTATGCCAATGCTGTACTCTCTCCAGAGGGTATTTCTTCATGGAACAGGTGGTAGTTTCAAATCATTTCTGACCTTTACTTA
>NW_022103896.1:84615963-84619629 GCF_000313985.2 Echinops telfairi | reverse complement strand
CTTCCCCTTAGTATGCCAATGCTGTACTCTCTCCAGAGGGTATTTCTTCATGGAACAGGTGGTAGTTTCAAATCATTTCTGACCTTTACTTAGCAGCCCAACTCTTCACCACTGGGTAACCACCTGGGTTACTTTCAGGATGGTGGTTGCTCTTGTCAGGCGGTGTCACATTGGTTGTGACTCATAGTGACCCTATGCACAAAAGGATGAAATAGTGCCCACTCCTGCACCCTCCTAGCAATTGTTATGCTCTTTTCATTGGTGCAGCTGCTGCATTAATCCATATTGCCAAGGATCAAGCTCTATTTTGCTGACCCTCTACAATTCTTAACATCCTTGATTCTAAAGAGCAATCTGCCATACCTCTTCTAAGACAATTTTTCTTTTTCTGGCAATCCTTTGGAATTTCAACATTCTTTTCCAACACCACAATTCAAATGCACTAATTCTATTTTACTATCCCTTATCCAATGTCCAACTTTCACAATAATAAAAGAATATTGAAAATACCCGAATCTTTAGTCTTCAAGGTGACATTTTTGCTCTTCAACACTTTAAAGAGATCTTGATCAGCAGACTAAACCCATGAAATATGCCATCTGATTCCTGACTGCTGCTCCCGTGAGCATTGATTAGGAATCCAAGGAAGATTAAATGCTTGACAACTTCAGTCTTTTCTCCATTTATGTGATGTTATCTACTGGTGCAGCTGTAAGAATTTTGTTTTTGTCTTTTTTACATTGAGTTGTGATCCATATGAAGGCTGCAATCCTTGATCTCCATCAGCAAGTGCTTCAAGTCCTCCTCACTTTCAGCAAGTAAGGTTGTGTCATCTGCACCTCACAAGTTGTTAATAAACTTCCTTCCTATCTTTATGCTACCTTCATCTTCGTATAAGCCAGTTAATTGGATTATTTGATCAGAATATAGATTGAATAAATATGGTGAAATGATACAACCCTGAAGCACACGTTTTCTGATTTTAAACCGCACACTCTTCCCTTCTGTTCAAAGAACTGCCTTTTGATGCATGTACAGCTTCCACATGAGCACAGAAATGCTCTATAATTCCTATTTTTTTCAATGCTATTCATAGTTGTGATCCACACAAATGCCTTTGCTTAGTCAATAACACAAAAGTAAACAACCTTCTGATATTGTCTGCTCTTAGCCAAGATCCATCTGACATTTGCAATGATATATTTAGTTCCATTCCCTCTTCTGAATACAGATTTAATTTTTGGCAGTTCTCTGTTAATGTACTGCTACGGCAACCATTGTTAGTGAACACAACACAATAGTTAAGCCTTGCTCTTATTCTGACATTTCTTAGATAATAAAGAGAACACGATATTCAGCTTTTGGCTAGCGAGAGCTTAAACAGCACAGAGAGATAAAAAAAAACACAAACATAAGTGAGGATGAATTTGTTTAGTTTCCCAAGTGTTCCTTGCATCTTCCCTCTGCAATATGCCCCTCTGGGTCAAGGTTGTTCTTCTCTGCTCTACCCTTCTCTTTACCAGTTTATCATATTCATCAACCAATCAAAGCCCTGTCATGACGCCCCCCCTTAGAAGCTTCCCCTGATAGAAAGGCTAAGTCAGATTTTCATGGAGGTGAAG
The DNA here is from genome assembly GCF_000313985.2 of Echinops telfairi. NCBI lineage: Eukaryota > Metazoa > Chordata > Mammalia > Afrosoricida > Tenrecidae > Echinops > Echinops telfairi. The sequence goes on along the minus strand of NW_022103896.1, from coordinate 84,618,007 downwards.
TTATTTGCTCCTTGAGCAAATGGTACAGAACCATCACCTTGCACAGTTTTGGGGAGGCCCCATGGAAAGGTGCGGACAGCGCAACCTAGGGAGCTGAAGCACTGGGTGGTCTGACCTTCAACAAAAAATAAAGCAGACACTTTCCCTTTTGTACCCTGGCAGGCATCTGAAGCATGGAATTCTGCAAAATATTAGTTACTCCCTGTTCCTGCTTTTATCTTCCCCTCCAGGTGTTAGACAAATTGGCTAAAATATTATTGCTTCTTTGTTTGCCTTCATATAATTGTCAACAAGCCCGTTGTGTATGAACATGTCATGGGAGACAGGGTATAGGACAAGCACTGTATATAAACCTGCCTCAAATAAAGATCTGGCCATTGGAGCCCCTTCTCCTTGGGCCCCCTATGCCCCAACTTTGTCTGTTATCTTTTATTTCTATTCTATCTTTCTCAGTTATGATCATGACCCTCTCTACTCTGGTTTGATTTGTTGAGAGCTAGCATCTCACAAGAAAACATCATATTTCTCCTATGCATTCATTTGTGTCACTATTTTGATCAATGTCTCATATTTGTCTCTAATCCCGATGATGTCACTCAGACATTTGATAGGCTATAGTTTCTGTAGTCATACCATATTGCTATCATGTGCTTTCCAGTTGACTCTAACTCATAGCAACCTTACAGATGTCAAACAGAAGGTGGGGGGAGAAAGGGGAAACCAATCACAATGATCTGCACATATCATATATACTCATGTGTAAGCTGAGTTTTCCAGCACATTTTTATGCAGTTATTGTGGTAAAATTAAGTGCCTTGGCTGATATTCGGGTTGGCTTATATGCGAGTATATGGTAACCCCCTCCCAGGGGTATGGACAACAGAAAAGTGGGTAAAGGGAGACATTGGTCAGTGTAAGACATGAAATAATAATAATAATTTATAAATTATCAACAGTTCATGAGGAAAGGAGGATGTGGGAGGGTGGGGGAAAATTGAGGAGCTGACACCAATGGCTCAAGCAAAAAGAAAATGTTTTAAAAATGATGATGGCCACAAATATACAAATGTGCTTGACACAATGGATGGATGGATGGATGGATGGATCGTGATAAGCATTGTATAAACCTCCAATAAAACAATTTATTAAAATAAAATAAATATGATGAGCAGATAGAATCCTGAGCATATCTTTCCTGATTTAAGACAATGCAGTGTATTCTTGTGCTGTTTGAACATCAGTCTAGGTACAGGCTCTGTGTTAGCACATTTAAGTGTTCTGAAATTTCCCTTCTTCATACTGTTAACTAAAATATGTTATGACCCACACAGTCAAATGCCTTTTCATAGTCAATAAAAAACAAGTAACCATTTTTCCGATATTCTCTACTTTTAGCCAAGATTGATCTAACATCTTGTTCCAAATCCTCTTCTGAATCCAAGTTGAATTTCTGTTGATGTAACTCCCTGTTGATGTACTGCTGCAAACATTTTAAATTACCTTCAGCAAAAGTTCATCTGCATGTAATATTAATGATATTTCTTGTTGATTTCTGAATTTTATTTAGGCCATATTTCTTTGAAATGGGAATAATTTTGTATTTTTCCTAGTGTTTTGACCAGTGCGCTGATTTCTGAATTTCTTGGTATAGATGAGTGAGTGCTACCAGTACCTCATCAGCTTTTGAAATGTCTCAGTTGGTATTCTGTCAATTCCTGGGGCCTATTTTTTCAGTAATGCCTTCTGTGCAGCTTGGGGTTCTTCCATCACTACCATTAGTCCTACCCTAAATGATTGAATACTGACTAATTCTTTTTGATACACCCATTCTGTGTATTTTTACAATCTTTTTTTGATGCATCACTGAATAGTTCTATGTTTCCCCATATAAATCTTAAGCATTGCAACTCCAGGCTTGAATTACTTCTTTACTTCCTCATTTGTGATGTACCGCCCCCCACCCCCCACCTCCAAAACACATTGGCCATCACAAAAAACAAGGTTCAAGTGAAACTACATTATGAAAAAATTTACTGTGACCAGA
>NW_022103896.1:84613824-84615863 GCF_000313985.2 Echinops telfairi | reverse complement strand
AATTAACTTTTGAGTCTTTCCAATTTTTCTTAGTACATTTCAGGTTCTGATTATTAATAGATGCTGGCAGCTCTTTCTTCGCATTTTGACTGATGTTTCATCAGCAAATGAAGGTTTTGAACTTTTTGTTTCATCCGTGTCATTAAGGTCAACTCTGCTTTGAGGAAGCAGCTGTCCTCCAGTCGTATACTTAGTGCCTTCTAGTTAGAGGAGCTCATATTCTGGCATTGTATCATACAATGTTCCACTGTTACTCAGAAGGTTTTTAGTGGCTAAACCTTAAAATGAGGGTCTTCTCCATGTTCTGTGATACTCAATAAAACATAATTTCCTTCTCAAAGGACTGGTCCTGCCTGTGACATGTCTAAATAATATGACATAAGTATTGCCATCTTCACTTCTAAATTTTGTTTGTATTTTTTCCAAGACAGATCTATTTGTTCTCCTGACAATCCATAATAATTTTAATATTTTTCTCCCAATGCCACCATTCATGTGTATCAATTATTCTGAGGCCTCCTTTATTCATTATCTAGTTTTTCCATAAACATGAGACAATTGAAAATACCATGGCTTGCGTCAGGTGCAGTTGTCTTCAAAATGACATCTTTGCTTTCTAGAACTTTGAAAAGATCTTTTGCAGAAAATTTGCTCAATGCAGCACAACATTTGCTTTCTTGGCAGTTGTCTCCATACTGTTGATTGTAGAGCCAAGAAAACGGAAATATTTGACAAGTTCAATATTGTCATCATTTATCATGATATTGCTATTTGTCAGTTTGTAAGAATTTTTACTTTCCATGTAATGAGGTGTAATCCATAGTGACGGCTGTGATCTTTGCTTTTCATCATTAAGTACTTCAACCCACTTTCCTTTCAGCTCAGTGACTCATTATCTCAAAGTGTTTGGATTTTCCTAAGTAGTTTTCATAGCTGTGACATTGTTTCCTCTACTATATATGTGGATATTTTTACAAAACATTCACATTCTTATCACAAATAATTATTTTGACTTTCATGGATTGTAACATTTTTCTTTAGCTCAATATTAGTTTGCATATGAGCAACTGATGGTCTGTTCCACAGTCAGCTCTGGCCTTGCTTTGGAGAATGGTATTGAACTTCTCCATCATCTCTTCCCACAGATGTAGTGAATTCGATTTTTGTGTGTTCCACTGGATGAGATTCACATATATAGTCACCATTCATGTTGTTTGGAAAAGGTATTTACAATGAAGTTGCTCTCCTTGCAAAATTCCATCATGTGATCTCCAGCTTGGTTGATATCACCAAGGTCATATTTAACAGTTATTGATTCTTACTCTTTGTTTTCAACTTTTGCATTTCAATCACTAGAAATGGTCTGTTTTATCAATTTCAGACTGAAGTAGTTGTTGGAATTCTTTGAAGTCTTTCTTTCTTACTGCCTTTCCTGGTCATTGCATAAATTTGAACAATAATGCTATTAACTGATTGTCAATTTTATTCATATTTAAGGAAGACCAAATCATTGATGCATTTGAATTATGGTGTCATCAAAGAGTGTTGAAAGTATCAAGGACTTTCAGAAGAACAAACAAATTTCCTCAGAGAGTACAGTGAGAATGATCCTTAGCAGCAAGGGCAGAAGGGCAGTGAGGGTCCAAGTTCTTTGAGTATAGTTATGTTTTGATATCGCTAATTTCATTTCTTCTCTACTATGTTATTTACTTGTATTTCTTTTTTGTTTGATAAAAGTGCCAGAGGCTTGTCAATTGTTAAAAAAAACTTTTTAAAGAACCAGCTTTTAGTCTCATTGATTCTATTGTTTTTCTGTTTTCTGTTTCTTTAATTTCTGCTGCAATCATTATTATATCCTTTCTTCTGGGGCCTTGGTTTTTTGTTTTGTTTGCTTGTTTCTAATTTCTGCAGTTGTTGTGGTTGTTTTATTCCTCTAATCATTTTATTAGGAGCTCATACAACTCTTATCACAATCCATACATACATCAATTGTGTAAAGCACATTTGTACATTCATTGCCATCATCATTCTCAAAACAT
>NW_022103896.1:84611553-84613570 GCF_000313985.2 Echinops telfairi | reverse complement strand
CACGCCCTTAGTGTTTTGCCTAGGTTTGGTGGGATCAGGTTGGGTGGAATTCCCACACTGTGTCTCCAGTGTTGTCCCCTGTAGGGCTATGGGTCAGTGAGGGATGTCGTGTCTCATAGTGGGGCCGGCTATATGATCTTCTCTGTGAATTGGCTGATCTGAGCGGAAACATCATCCTCGAGGCTTGATGGGCCAGGATATGCTCCGCTCTCTCTTCCTCCCCTTTCATTTGCACTCTGGGAGCTGCAGATTCAGTGCTGTCCTCAGAAATAAATTCTTCTGGGTGGATGGGCAGGTGTCCATAGTTGGGATTGGGGCTGGCCCCTCAGACTTCTCCACTGGTTCCCTACTCCATGCCCGCATGTTGCATTCACATCACGGAGCACTGGGTTGAAATCTCTTCCCTTTTTCCCTGTGGAGATATAAACAACACCCTCCTCTTGGGTGGGTTAGTGCCCTGGAGTTAAAGTGTTGACTTTGGTCCTTATTTTTTTTAAATGTGTGTTTATTGCAATAAATTGACATCTGACTACTGCTTTTACTGTGTCACAAGGATTTTGACATGTTGTATTTTCATTCTCATTTGATTCCAGAAATATTTGTATTTAATAATTTAGTTATTCTATTACATAGTAGTTTTTTAAGCAAGGTATTATTCTGTTCCCAGGATGGCCTGTCTCTCTAGTTGGCCATTTTTACTGAAGTCCTCCACTTTTACTCTTTCGGTTGTTATTTTCTTGCTTCCCCCTGCTCCATACTTTGATCTTTAGTTTCTCTTTATCATTGTGTCTAAGGTGAGTCTCTTGTGGATAGTATATGGATACTTTCTTTCCCATTCTGACACCCTGTCAATTGATTGCTGTATTTAACTCATTTCTAGTCAATAAAATTATAGATTGGTATTAATTTGTTTAAATTTGCTAAAGCCAATAATGAAGAACATTCAATGAAAGTACATTGATAAATGATAAAAATGCAAAATTTATGAACAAAGAGAAAATTAGTAATTACAAAATACGACCTTGGTGAAATAAATAAAGCTGGAGATCATGTGAAAGAGTTTTGCAACACCCTGATGTCTTCATTGTAGTAAATACCTTCAACAGTATAAATGATGACTAAATATATGATCTCACCAGAAAAAAAATGTGCAGGATTCAAATCAATTGGCACCAAGTAAAGATATGAAGAAGTTTAATAAAATAAGTCAAAACAGAACCAGGGGCCAATGATGGCACAAACCATCAATTACTCGTATGCAAAGTAAAATTGAACCTGAAGAAAATTAAAACAAGCCTATGAAAGCAAAAACACAACCTTGAGTATATCCAACTTGGATTTATCGACCATCTTAAGAACAAATTTGATTCACTAAACATTAATGGAATCACTGGGAAGTTGTGGGGTGATATCAAAATCATATATATATATATATAGAAAGCAAAAAAAAAAGGACAGCAAAAAAGAAGAGTTCAAATGGATGTCAGAAGACATTCTGAAACTAGTCTTGAATGTAGAGTAAGAAAGGTAAATGGAATAAATCATTAAGTAAAAGAGCTAAACAGAAAAGTTCAAAATGCAACTTTAGAATACAAAGTAAAATACTATAATGTAATATGCAAAAATCTGGAGTTAGAAAACCAAAGGAGAACACAATCAGAAATTCTCAAGCTGAAAGAACTGAAGAAAAAGGTCAAGTCTCAATTTGTATACTGAACGGTTCTTTCAGGCTTTTATCTATGTCCTCCACTGTCTGTAATTTTTGTGCTCAGAAATCATATCTTTGTCCTATTGGTGTCCCATTCTTAGTAACTTATAAAATTTCTCTTAGGAGTTTTCCTTTGCCTTTTGTTGTGGAAAGTTTGATTATGTTATGTCTTGACTTTCTTTTGTGGTTTATTCTTTATGGGATTTGTTGAGCTTCTTTAATGACTATCGTTTCATCTTTCATGATATTAGGTGAGTTTATTCCTGCTATGAAACTCATTTGATTGTGATGTATTATTATTTTTTATGC
>NW_022103896.1:84609815-84610918 GCF_000313985.2 Echinops telfairi | reverse complement strand
TTAAGGTGTTTGTTTGAATTTTTTCTGCCTTATTGATATGTGCAGCTATTGCTATAAACTGCCCTCTGAATGCTGCTTCTGCAGTATCTCAAAGGTTTTAATATGTCGTAGTTTTTGTTCTCATTTGTTTCAGGGAGATTTTTTCCTTCAGTTACTCAGTGGTTATTGAGTAAAGTGTTATTAAATTTACATGTATTTGGTTTTGGAGCTCATCACTTTATGTTTGATTTCTAATTTTACAGCATTGTGATCCAAAAAGATGTTGTATTATCTCAGTTATTTTAATTTATTGATGCTTGCTTTATGAACTAACATCTGGTCTATTCTAAAATAGCTTCTATGCATGCTAGAAAAGAAAGTGGGATTCATCACAAATATGCAAAGATGGTTTAAATTTAGAAAAACAATCAATGTAATTCATCACATCAACAAAATGAAGAAGAACCATATGATTATGTGCATCAATGGAGAAAAGGCAACTGATTAAATGATTCATCCATTCTTAATAAAAAAATCAACAAAATAGGTATAGAAGGGAAATTTCTCAATGTAATAAAATCCATATATGCAAAACCAGTAGCCTGCAACTTACTAAATGGAGAGAAAATAAAATAATTTATTATTTGAATGGGAACTAGGCAAGGTTGCCCTTTATCACCACTTTTATTTAATATAATTCTGTAAGTTTTAGCTAGAGTCATAAGACATCAAAGAGAAATTAAAGGTATCCACATAGGTACTGAAGAAATAAAAAATCTCATTATTTGCAGATGACATAAACCTCTATATGGAAAATCCCAAAGATTCAATTAAAGAACTGCTCAAAGTGATTGAAAAATGTGTCAGTGTAGCAGGCCCTGATGATAATTCACACACAATTCTTAGGCTTTCTTATTTTTTTTCCTCTCTAATTTGTTAGAGTCAAGTGATTTCTACACACACACACACACACACACACACACACACACACACACACACACCTTATAATTTGCTGATCCAGTTGGAGGGACCTTGATATAAATCTTTTTTATTTCTTATCAAGGAGTTTCATTACTATTTCTTCCTTAAAGAGATTTACTGGTTGTATTTTTTTTCATCACTTG
>NW_022103896.1:84607759-84609637 GCF_000313985.2 Echinops telfairi | reverse complement strand
GTAGGACATGCACCTCTGGATGCAGTGGTGACAGTGGCTGTTGCATGATTCAGGTGAGTGTATACCTTCAATCACAGGGGAAGTGGTGGTGATATGGTGGTGGTAGTTTAGTTAGGTCCAAGCACGCATGAGTGCCTATCTGTGGATGTGACAAGTGTCTGGTGGTGCATACTACATGGATGTACACTCCTCCAAGTATAAAAATGACAGTTGAATATTCAACAACCTGCATGTGTGCATCCGCCACACACTGATATGGCAGGAACCTCATTTTCAGTCCACCCATGTGGTTCAGTCACCTGGCACAGTCTGTGCTATGGCACACCCCCAGCAGTGGATGTGGTGAGCACTTGGAACCTGGGCCCAGAATGCTTGGTCCCAACTGTAAAGGTGATGGTTGTTTGTAGTATGCTGTCCCCTGGTGTCTTGCCCATGGCTACAAGATCACACCATGATCTCGTGTGGGCACTAGGCATGCAGTACACATTCCTTATGCATTCTGAGTGCTCCATTGTGGGTGCTGTGTGGTGGAGGGTTATCTGAACAACCGGGTGGGGTGGGGTGGCAGAGGGATGACAATGTCTATTAGGGTGGTGGGGTGAGAGGAGGGCCTCACCCCTGGGCATCAGAGAAGATCTGAGAGTTTTAACTACAGCTCTGTGCCTGTCTAGTTGTTCTGTTTTTCTTTAGATGTCACCACAAAACCTTCTGACTTGGTCTTAAGCAAGGAATCACTTCATAAAAGAATGGCAAAAATTAAATCTTTTGAATCATTTTGGTATCATGTAAGCCTCCAAGGTGGTAACTCTTATAATACTGCTGGTAACTTAGGAGGCTGGGCGTGAGACACTTGGGTGGGAAATCACAGCTAGATACTAGTGGCAGCCAGGTAGAGCACATGGTTGCAAGTACACTTCCAGAGTAGAGGCCTGTTTTTTTAAAAATCATTTTATTGGGGGCTCATACAACTCTTACCACAATCCATCCATCCATCCATTGTGTCAAGCACATTTGTACATTTGTTGCCATAATCAGGGGAACAAATGAAGAGTAGGGGCCTTTTTAGACAGGGAAACTACTGCTGCATCAGTGGAGCCTTTGACCAGTAGCAGAAATCGGCACTGCTGGTCTGAGCAGCAGTAGCGGCTGTGGTAATAGCTGGTACTTGAGTTTTTCTCTTTAGATATCAGGAGAAATCACTTTCTGAAGGGCATGCTGGTCGGAGAATTAGACAACACAACTTCATATTTGATTGGTGCTCCAGTGTGAAACAAAGTCTAGAAAGTATGTTTTAACCTGCAAAACGATTTCAACATTCTATCTCCATATGCGCTCTGCCTTATCCTTCTGCCATATTGGACATGTATTTTTTGGAAGACGACAAGTAGCTCTCCTGGGAGAACCTTGGTGCTTGCTGTTCCCTTCCCACACAGCTTCTCCACACCTTGTCAGATGAGTTTCCTACTCATTCATGCCCCAAGCCCAACGCCAGTCTCTTAGAGAAGCCTTTCCTCCCTTCTCCAACTACCAATCCAGACACCTGGGGGACATCTACCATCTGTGGTGGCTTGCACATCACTTATAATACAGCTTTAAATTTTTATGAGTATTACAACTAATTATTATTGCATGTTTATCATCTACCTCACCATTAGAGAATTTAAGCTTCATGAAGGCAAATCCTTATCTGTCATTTTTACTTATCTATCTGTAATGCGTAAAGCAGTACTGGGCAGAAGAAAAGTACATGATAAGAACTTGTAGACACTACCAATATCACTTTCAAAAGAGTCAAAATCATCTACTGAGGAAAACCTCATCTGTAATAGAAAAGAACTGTGCTTTTTTTAAATTTTATTTTTTTTAAATCAATGTATT
>NW_022103896.1:84599267-84604537 GCF_000313985.2 Echinops telfairi | reverse complement strand
TGCCCCCAGAACTGTGCTATTTTAAATGATGACTTTCTGGACATAGATCACCAGATCTTTCTTCTGAAGTGCTTTTGAATAAATGGGAGCCTGTAAACTTTAAGTTAGCAAGTAAGCATGTTAATCATTTGCACCACTCAGGGATTCTACTTTCAGATAAATATAAATATAACAGGACACAAATTCGAAAGAGTAGCCCTATTTTACCTAGCGCTTATCACAACTATCAAGGTTAACCTCCGGTCTTCGATGAGTGCCATTTCTGACACAGACAATACTGAGTGGTCAGGTATCCATGAGGAAACTGGACTGGGGAGATTTTTAAAGGACGGTGACTCTTTTGCATGCACCCCTCAGCAGTGTCCCACACATCCGAAATTTGCACAGAGTCATGATGGTCTTCTTGTAGGCCACCCTACCGGGTGCAGGGGGCACCAGAGTAAGCAGCACATATTGTCTTGGCTGGGCAGATGCTTTAATCATACTCAATTGGCACAAAATAAGCAATTCCAGGGAACACAAGTGCGCTTTTCTTGCTAACATTTCTTCATGCGGCAGTTTCCATGGCACCGACCTGCCTGGTTGATGTCTAAATATAGTGATAGAAGATTTCATCTGTTCTCAACTACTAAGAGACGAATGTGAGAATCAAAGGAAAGGAAAGGTCCATATGCTATTATTATTACTATTTTTGCAGTGGGGGTGGGGTGGGGTAAATATTTAAATATATTACCTTTCAGATACAATCAAAACAATGATTTCTATTTGAGAAGTTATTGGTCGTATTTATCACATTGATGCTGTATAAAAGTTAGTTTGTAGGAGTATTGGCTTTGGGGGCGGGGATAAATGAACAACCACTATATTTTAGAATAACTGTTTTTGTAATTTTCAGGGAGGTATGATAGATATAGAAATAAGACAGAAGAAAGATTCTGGAATATTTTAGGCTAAGGGAAAACCAGATTTTTCAAAAGTCTAGCTAAAGTCACAACCCAAAGAGAAAAGATTCATTGAGCTGTTCCAACCTCCAGAAAAAGCGTCCTTTGTCCTGTGAAACACCATGCTTCACAATGGTCACCTCTATTAATAGGTCCTTGAGCCTCGAGTTCAAAATAAGGACTTTCTCCTTTCTTTTTCCAGAATACCGAACAACAACTATAACTTTGAGAAAATTAATGAAATGTAAGTTAAGCAGAAAGAAATTATATTGTATTAAACCATAGCACCAAGTATGAATTCTGCTTTGGAGGGATAAACTGCTTATTCATGCACAATAGATTGATTTATTATAAAACTAGTCTTTTAAAAATGCAAGCCAAGGAAGTGACTTCTTTATCTAGAAAGAGTTTGTACACACCCGTGCATTCACACAGATAGCACAGCTTGGTGTGCTCGGCAGGGGCCATGCCCCTCAGTAACGGCAGCTATGGAGATGTGCTGTACTTTGCACCAGGGCCAGCACACCTGACCCATAAAAGGGCATTAAAAGGAATTATAATACATCCTGTGGATGTTGAGAATCTGGAAATTACCCTTTGAGGCTGTGTACCAACTGTATGCAAGAGAATTGAACACAACTGTGTCTCCGGGGCATTCCAACACCATCAAACATTAATGACGACCTCTTCCCCAGAACAATGTATGCAGGCTAGGAACCCAGCTAAGTGTCTGGGAAGTGAATGGTTAAAGAAGTAAAGAATAAGGATGAGAGCAGGGCCCATCAACCGGGCAGGTATAAACAGAGCCACTTCTAGTCAGGTAAGATGGTCAGGTGTCAGATGATGTCTGTCATCACCATGATAGTTGAAATATCAGTCACAACGGCAGCAGTTAGCGAATCTGCTGATGGAGCAGATGGTGTGCTGACTTTGTTTTACAGGTGATTTGTTACCACTGTCCATCCCAGTTAACCTGGCTGCCTCAATAGGAAGAGGATCAACACATAGTTGGGGTGGATGTATACCTTTGTCTTTGAACCCTCATTGTCTTTTCAGTTTCTCATTTTGCCTGAAACAAAATGTTAGTACTCTTAATGCACCAAAGTTTCTTTCTACTACCAAAAAATATCTGAACACATAATTATCATTAAGATGTTAATAACTTTGCAGAGGTCAACATCAGTAAATATTTACTTTGTAAAAATTAACGGACAAAATGGAAATCTTTCATACAAATGGATAAACATGCAATTTTGTTATTATCTGTCTCTCAATATATGGGGTAATGGGAGCTCAGATGCAGAATTTTCACCTTCCATGTGGGAGGCCTAGGTTTGATTTCCTATAAGGTAACTCAGGCAAGTCTCCACCTATCTTTCAGTGGAGGCGTGTATGTTGCTATGATGCTGAACAGATTTCAAACAGATGGACTAGGAAAAAAGGCCTGGCCATTCCCCGCAGTAAAATCAGCAATGAAACACTACCAATCATAATGATCTGATCCTCAACCAATGATGGGGATGGTGAGGGATATCCTAGGGTCACCACGAGACAGGGTCAAACACAACAGCAGCTAACAACAACAACAAAAAGTGTGTAGAAGGCTGAGTAAGGTACCTCAGTCAGAGGAAAGTAATGAGAAGGAATAAAGATTAATGCCATTAGATTTTGTTAAGACGGAAACATATTGAGCTACCTCAAGGAACTTTTTTTTGTTTTTGATTCCAGGTTTTTTCCTGTGGTTTTAAACAATGTTGTATAGTAAACACCATCTCGACTTTTGATTTAGCATATGAAGTAGTTAGTTTATTGTGGCAACCTGGCCCATAAACACATGTGGAGTTAACTGAAGGGTGGATGGATAAATGGTTCAGTGAGCCTCCCCTTTCGAGTTCTCAGGTCTCCTGCTTTTTGATGGTCGGACCAGGGTGCAGCTGCCTTAGCCAGTTCCCTGCTTTAGCTGGCAAGGCTCACTTCCTGCAAGACATCCCTGAGGAGAAGCCACATGGACCTACCTTGATGCAACCCTGGGTGCTGGAGCAGCTGTGTGGAGGCCCCTGCCAGCGCTGAGATGCTTACACATTCACTGACTCAGCTTTCCTCCTGCAGTCGGCATCATTGCGTCTGTTTTGTGAGATGGAGGAGAACTTTGTGGATTGGTGTTGGATATATGGATTAATGGGTTAATATTGGACTTGTGGGCTTAGGTAGCACTGGGTTGGGATGTTTTCTTGATGAGCACTGAACCTTTATATAAAACTTTCTCTTATACATGAGTTTCTGTGGATTTGTTTCTCTAAAGTACCCAGACTAACACAGCATATCATTAATGGAACTGTCTCCAGCTGACTTTTGTGATGAATTTGAAATAACCGAGTTTCTGTTTCTTTGAGGGGAAGCAGGAGAGAAATAAGGTAAATATGAGAGATGGGTTGGTCTCTTTTTCAAATCATTTTGCAAATCTACCTTCCCTATCTTTTTGCAACCACAATTATTTTATCATCTAACACTCTCATGTGGAAACTCTAGCCATGGTCTATACATTATTCTTTAGTTTTACAATATCAATGCCTTAAGTAGATTTCCATTAGTTCATCTCACCATATTTGTATGTACAAATGAACAGAAATTATAACTTGTATGTTTTAGCCATCAGTAAATCCCCCTTCTCAATATGATCACTTGAATCAATGTCCCCGTGCTGTGGCAGAATCACTATTGATTCACTTACCTCTATCATGCTGATTTTTTTTCTACAAAATTATATTTGATAATGTAATGTCAGCTCTCAGAATCAGCATATCCTCCAAGTCCCAAGAGAGGTCCTACTCTTCAGTTCAAGCACAATGGCAGGGAGGAGTTTCTTTTCTGATCATCACTGTGGGATCATAGCCATGGACAGAGCCTGTCTAGGACACCCATTATCATTTAATCAACTTCATCTCATTGTAATCCTATATAGGGTTTCTGATACTGAAAATCTATATGGGATAAGATAGCCTCATCTTTCTCACTCAGAGTGACTAGTAGGTTCAAACTGCTATCATACAATTAATAGTCCAACATATAACCCACTATGCCTGTGGCTCATTATTGTTCTCATTGTTGTTAGGTGCTATTGAGTTAAGTTTCAAGACTCAGTGCCCATATGTACCACAGGATGAAACCCTGCCTGGTCCTGTGCCATCCTCCAAACTGTTCTTAGATTCGAGTCTAGGTTGCAGCCACTATGTCAATCCATCTTGTTGACAGCCTTCCTATTTTACACTGTACTTCTACTTTACCAAGGGTGATGCCCATCTCCAGGGACTGATCTCTCATAACATGTCCAAAGTACTTGAGGCAAGTCTTGCTATACTTGCCCCTTCGAAGCATTCTGGCTGTACTTCTTCCAAATCTTTGCCAGCACCATACGGAGTTGAAATGAATCAATTCTTGTATGATCTTCCTTATTCAATTTCCAACTTTCACTTGTGTATAAGACAATTTAAAATACCATGACTGTGGTAAATCACACCTTAGTTCTCAGAGTAACATCTTCAGCTTCCAAAGCTTTAAAGAGGTCATGTGCATAATATTTACCTAATGTAATGTGTTCTTTGACATCTTGACTATTAGTTCCATGACCATTGTCTGTGGATTTAAGCAAGACAAAATCTTCAACAACTTCAATCTTTTCTCCATTGATCATGATCATAATTGGTCTAGTTGTAGGGAGGTCGGTCTTCTTTACATTGGGTTGTAATACATCCAGAAGGCTGCAATCTTTGAACTTCAAGTCATCTTCACTTTCAGCAAGCATGTTTGTGTGATCTGCATGTCACACGTTGTTAATAAACCTTCCTCCAATCCTAATTCTGTGCTCTTGTTCATATAAACTGGCTTCTTTAATTATTTGCTCAGTGCACAGATTGAGTAAGTGTGGTGTTAGGATATAACCCTGACATACACCTTTCCCAATTTTTAAATCATCCAGCATTCCCTTGTTCTGTTCATACCACTGCCTTTTGATTCATGTAGAAGTTAAGCATGAGCACAATTAGGTGTTCTGGAATTCCCATTCTTTTCAAGGCTATATACATAGTTTCTGATGTCTCTCATAGTCAAATGCCTTTTCATAGTCAATGACACCCAAGTAAACATCCTTCTGACATTCTTTGCTTTCAGCCAATATCCATCTAATATCTGCAGTTATATCCCTTGTTTTACACACTTCTGAATCTGGCCTGTACTTCTGTCAGCTCCTTTTTAATGTACTGCTGCAACCATTGTTAGATGATCATCAGCAAAATTTTACTTGTATGTGATATTAATGATATTGTTCTATAA
>NW_022103896.1:84596873-84598365 GCF_000313985.2 Echinops telfairi | reverse complement strand
GTCTTTCACTAAGATATGCTGAGAGTGTTCTTCCTTTTTGGTTGTATATCTCTAAGTCTTTGCCCATTTCATCATAATAGTATACTTTGTCTTCTCAAGCTGCCCTTTGAAATGTTCTCTTCAGCTATTTGTCTTCACGATTTCTTCCATGTGCCTGAATTACTACAATTAAGAGAAAGTTTCAGAGTCAATTTTGACATCCATTTTCTTTCTTTCTTTCCTATCTTTCTAATTACCTTTGGCTTTCTTCATGAATGATCTCGATGTCCTCCCAAAGCTCACTGGGCTTCTGTCATTAGTGTTCAATGCATCAAATCTGTTCTTGAGTTGTTCTCAGAATTCATGTGGGAAAGGCTCAAGGTCATATTTTGGCTCCTGTGGACTCGTTTTAATATTCTGCAACTTTATTCTGAAATTACATATAAGCAATTGGCGATCTGTTCCACAATCAGCCCTTGGCCTTGTTTAACTGCTTCTTTTGAGATTTTCCATCATCTATTCCCATAGATGGAGTCAATTTGAGTCTTCTATCTGGAGTGTATTCAATATGGAGAAGTCTATGTGTAGCGTCACGGGTTTTGTTGTTAAAAAAAGCTATTTGTGATGAAGGAGTTGTTGATTTTGAAAAATTTTATCATATGATCTCCATGTTAACACCATGACCATATTTTCCAACAACTGTTTCTTCCTCTTTATTTCTAACTTTTGAATTCCAATCAACAATAATTATCAATTATAACAATAATCATCTTGATTGCATGTTTGGGTCCATTTCAGGCTGAATAAGTTGGTAAAAAAACTTCAGTTTCTTCAGCACTAGCTTTTGTGGTTGGTGGATACATGAGAAAAATAGTTGTATTGATTGGATTTTATTGAAGGTTGATAGATAAAATCCAATCACAGATAGCATTGTATTTCATCTTGACTGGTCCTTTTTGAGGATCAATGCAATGCCATTTTCTTTTTATTGTTTCATTCCAGCAGAGTCAACCATATGATTTTCTGATTCAAAATGGCCAATACCACTCCACTTCAACCCACTAACACCTAGGACACAGGTCATTATTCATCCCATCTCATTATTGACTGCGTCCAATATACCTAGATTCATACTTTGTACATTCCATGTTTTGATTATTAATTGATATAAATTTTAATTTTACATATCATGGTAGATATTTATTGAATGAATGAATCTTGGTAGGGCCTCCAAAACAAAGCTCACTGCCATGGAATTGATTCAAACTCAAGGTGATCCCGTGGAGCAGAATTTTGAGTGTGTAAATGTTTGCAGGAAACAGATGGCTTCAACTTTTTGCTCTGCAACAGCTATTGTGCTTTAACTGTCAACTCTGTGTTAGTAATATAGCACTTAACCCCAGAACTATTAGGACTCGGGTACAAGGCTTTAAGCTATAAATTAGAATTTATAAAGTTAATTTCAAGTGAAGGTGTTCAAAATATGTTAATCGCAATTAGGGCCATTAATGAG
>NW_022103896.1:84584964-84595225 GCF_000313985.2 Echinops telfairi | reverse complement strand
TAGGTTGGATGAACAGTCTAGAGGAGAAAACAACAGCATTGATGGTTCTGGGGGAACATGGGACCGGGGTAAGTGGGGGTAAGGAGGTGGTGCTGACCAACCCGGGGACAGGGGAGCAATAAGTGATTCTTTCTTTCTTTCTTTCTTTCTTTCTTTCTTTCTTTCTTTCTTTCTTTCTTTCTTTCTTTCTTTCTTTCTTTCTTTCTTTTTCTTTTTTTGGCTTCTCTCACAGGTAAACCTTATTTCTACTACTTAGATGCTGCTCATACTGCTTCCTCATTTAAACTACCTCTCCTCACCAGTTTCATTATATTCACTCAGGCTCACTTTCTACCCCAAATCTACTCCAATAACTCCAGTCCAACCATTCTGGTCACTCATTTTCCTTTACTGCCACAATATTTATAGGATGGAGAATTTTGCACACTTAATATTCTTCTTTTCTGGAATCCTTTTCTTTAATGCTTGCAGTTTTGTCTCCCTGCATATTTTAAGTTTTCTGGAGAGCAGTGGTCATTTTTTCATTTATTAAACATGTATCATAACTCTTCAACTATATGACCTAATGGAAGTTTTAATACTACATTAAAAGCACATACATAGATGAATCATTGCAAGTGAAAAGGAAGAGGACACGTTATGAGCAAAGAATATTGACAGAAGCTTAGTAACGAAGAAGAAAATTCATAGAAAATAGAGCAGAATGCAGAATAATTAGTCATAAGAGCATTTATGGAATGCCTTAGAAGTAATTATCAACAGTCTTAGACTTTATTTTGAGGACAAAGGAGGCCAATGAAAGGTTGTAAGGAAGACAGTAATATGGTATGTTATATACTTCATCACATACAGCTATGGAGCAACTAGCCTATCTTTAGCCACATTGCTGTTTGGTTCATGTTAAAGCAGATGTGCATGCTTAATAGTGACTTACATTAAAGAAAACAAATCGCTGGGAAACATTTTTCCTTTTGCACTAGAAGTTTTCCTCACTTAATCTGGTCAATTTATGTGCATGGTTAGAGTTAGTTAAGAAATTTAGAATCCAATCACTTATCCTAAACAAATTTTATTTTGGAGAGAATATGTTAAGAAGACTAACTTTTAATGTGTATAGGTTATTTAATGAGTTGATTCCATTTAGATATCTGTTTCTGGGGGGCGATCCAAACATGTAAAGAGTATGTTTGGGTAATGTTGCTGTTTTGTGCCGTCAAATAAATTCTGACTCACAGGGATCACGAATGGTCTAATACAACTGCCCGCAGGCATTATATTACTAGACAGTAATCTTCATTAGAGCAAATAAGCAAGAGTTTTCTCACAGGGAGCAGCTGGTGGATTGAACCAATTCCCTTTCAGCAAGCAACTGAGCACTTCTATACAAATTTCTATGGTTGGGGAAGTGCTCCCCTACTCAATTTTATGAGGTGCTTTACCACCACGTACATCTTTATGGTCACTCTACGCAGAGTAGTGAACTTTCTGTGCCGTGCTACTGAGCAGCTGAGCTTTGCGAACCTGATTTTGCACCTGGTGCCATCCACACTGGAAAGCAAGAAGTGTGTCGCTGAAAGGCAGGGATCCGGGGCCACCAGGAGCTCAAGTAATGCCAGTGGTCAGAAATGTTTCACAAGTGTAGATGATTGGCAGCTGCAGACTGAAAAGGTAAACATGTATATCCATCTCTATATTTCCAGCCCTTATGAAATGAGCTTCTTTTACATTTACAATGTTTAGGGCCAGTTTAAGACTGCTGTTTAACCAATCGTAGATTTCCACTATGGAGTAAGAGAATCTTGCTAGGCACCTTTGTCACCTCTGAGTCTCCCTATGTGCACCCCACATGCCCACCTTATGATTGAACTGGCGGGCACCTGGCTACTAGCTCTCGGAAGGCGGAAGAACCCTTCTGAAAACTGCTAATAGTCTGGGAGAAAAAGATGGTCCTTGAAGGCATTACAGCTAGCTGTGTATTGTTTCTAGCATATTCTTTCATTCGCGTTGACTTAACAGGAAATGAAGACTCCTAAATCTTTCCCCACCGCAAACCATTCCAAGCAGACATGTCAATATCCTTCCCTCAGGCCTGCTGTGGAGCCTCCCCGAAGCCATCAAAGCGGGTCCTGTCATGATGCCACTACTCCTATCTGTGGTTTTCTCTCAGCTCCTCACCTCCCTCCCTTCAGGCCAGGCACCCTTGAAGCAAAGAATCCATTTTCTAATTTGAATTTAACATCAAGATAGACACACTTTCCTATCTGGTAAATCACCCAAACTTAGGTGTATACATTATTTTAACCAAGTGGCATATATAATGGGTATATAATGGGATTTGATTTAAAATTTATTAGTCCAAGACCAAATGATTTTTAGGGGCAAGGCAAAAATAGCCCTATAGCTCAATGAACCCATGTTCAAGGTCGTAAGTACACTTGTTGATACATCATACACCCATACATATGACTTCCTCAAACTTGTAACTGTGACAATGACCTCTCAATTGAAGAAGGATGTAAGAGTTTCATCTAAGTATTCAGTTTTTCAAGTCTGTGCTTAAGGTAGTTAGTTTATTGTGCCAACCTGGCTGATAAACACATGTGGGGTTAATTGAAGGGCAGAGGGATAAATGGGTCGGTGAGCCGTGCCTTTCGAGTTCTAGGGTCTCTTGCTTTGTGATGGTCGGACCAGGGTGCAGCTGCCTTAGCCAGTTCTCTGCTTCAGCTAGCAAGGCTCACTTCCTGCAAGACATCCCAAGGAGAAACCGCATGGATTTACCCCGATGCACCCCTGGGTGCTGGAGCAGCCGTGTGGAGACCCCTACTAGTGCTGAGATGCTTACACGTTCACTGATTTGGCTTTCCTCTTGCAGTCAGTATCATTGCATGTGCTTTGTGAGATGGAGGAGGACTTTATGGATTGGTGTCGGACATATGGGTTAGTGTGGGACTTACTTGTTGGCTTGGGCAGCACTGGGTTGGGACGTTTTCTTGATGTGCACTTAACCTTTATATAAAACTCTCCCTTATACATGAGTTTCTGTGGATTTGTTTCTCTAATGTACCCAGACTAACACAGTGCTGTTGAGATTATGAAATCTCAAGTTCTTTTGCATTTAATTTTTGATAGTAGAGTTAGCTTGCTACAGGGAACTGAGCACATTTTGGTCTCCATCTAATACCACAAATGTGAAGTTCAGACACATGGCAACAGTGATTATACTGGAACCTCTGCTCATTTTCAAAGTTTGTGAATTTGACCTGCACAGCCTTTTGCCTTCAAGTCAGTTGGAACTTGTTTCTGTGTAGAGGTGAGATTTTGTGTGTGGCTTTATCATCTCTGGATACTTTCAGTGATATCGATTAACATTCATATGGATGATGAAACCCTAGTTAACATTCATGGAAGATGTTATTTAGGTGAAGTTAAGAGGAATTCAAGGTCAACAGATTACAGAGTGTTCCTGGGATAAGTTCCTGATAACAGTAAATAGATGAACCAGACGCAGGATCTGGATCCAGTAGAAGGCGATGGGGCAAGAGTGCTACGTTCTTCTCTGGGTATCTTCTCTCTTTTCCAAGTAGCCACACCCCCAAGGAGGTGCCATCAGGCCTCCACATGATTGATAGGGGCAAAACCCAATCTACATTCACTCAGGATGTCTAGTTGACATAAACTCCAATCATCACACCCACTCTCCTCAAAAAAGATGAGCATGGCTAAAATTATATTATATAGCACAACAATGTAACAATATGCGGAAGTTTCTCTTTCTTTATCCATTTAAATACATAGATCATCTATGATGGCATATACCCTCCATTCAATCCACAAATTCATGTTCCCAAGCTTATTTGGACGACCACCTCATTTTCAGAAAATAAAAGTAGTCAGCAACCTTCTGATAACTAAGATCACTTGTACTATAGCCTATAATGCAGATTGAAATCAAGGTATATGCTTCTGCAGTCCCATCATATCATTCGATTGCCTCCCAGAGGGTGGCATCACCCACTTTAGGAAACAGTGAACTACATGATACTAAAGGAAGTATTCTAAATGGTGGAATAAAACCATGGGTTGCATTTAAATACTTTGTCTGCTATTTATTTGCCTGATTGACCAAGTTGGTTCATGTATCCTTAATTTTTACATTATTATTGTTTTAAATATAAGACTGACTTTAGAGTTAACACACACTCACTTTCCAGCTGTTTGGCTCACAAGAAAGAGGACTATATAATTTCTTTTTCTTTTGTTCTTTTTTTTTTTACTTTGCAAGCACTTTTTTCCTCAAAACCATTTTATTGGGAGCTAATACAGATATCATATCATTCCATAGTTCAATCACACAAGCATTATTGTACAATTGCTACCACAATCAGCTTCAATCTATCATTCCTTAAAGGAGATTTCAGTCCATGGCATATCCATGTGAATGCTGACACTTTCCCTTCTCTGTAGTACCTTCCATTCTTCTGGGTGCAATAAATCTAATACTTGAGTTCACAGAAATCAGAATTATATAAATGATCTAGGATTTTGACAGCATTTTATTTCAATATGAATGCCAATGAAACAAAACAATCTGTGTTTGTTATCCTCACACATAATGCAGCTTCTAGTAATAATGGGGTGTTTCTATTTGAAAATCTAAGTAAATCTTATGTAGAGTCCTTATAAACATTTATCTCAATTCATATGTCCCAAACCAAAATATGTGGTTATTCACTGAACATCCACATAATAAATAAAATTATCATATCTTTTCATCAACTAGCAATCTCTATGAACTTTGTACTGAAAAATTTTAATAGTCTTCAAATCATATTGACTAACATGTAATAGTTCATTAAGGCATAGGAGCTGACAGTATGATTTCTAGAGATCGTGGGTTATGCCAACTGTTAAGATTAGCTTTTGTGCTAGAGTTGGATTAGAGTCATGTTTAGGTTGAGATTTAGGGTATTGGTTAGGGTAGGATTAAGGTTAGTATTATGGCTGGAACTGTATCACCAAGTTTAATTGTGTCACATCTCCCTCATTTACAAAATGAGTACTATAATAACAGTGCTTACATTACAGAATCAAATATATATATATATGTATTTATTTAATCCTTAATATCTACTATTTTGATAGTAGATCGTAATGAGGAGAGTACCTGGAACAAAGGAAAAAGCAATAAAATGAATTGTATTTCTCTCAAACATTTGATATTTGATAGAATTGTATTTCTATCAAACTAACATCCAACTGCATCCCAGGGCTATAAAATATTTTAAGAAAAATGCTTATTTTTACTCAAAATCAATCATTTGTATAGTCTATCATCTTCCTACCCCTAGTCTTATTTTTAGGAGTGGTAGCCTGAAACTACTGCTAATTTGAGTGGATTTTGGAGTGTGTTTTTAAAATGCAGAGGTTTCAAATTAAAAACAGGGGTGACACATAAGTTTTGGAAGACTCCAGTGCTGCAGAGGAAAATGACAACCTTAAGTCCATGAAGTGGTATTTTAAAGCGCATCAGTCCAGACAGCCCAGGAGGCAAACTTTTCTATGATTTTCTTTCCTTCTTTCTTTCTTTTTTCATTAAAACAGTCTTTGGATTTCAATCATGTCTTACATTGGAAACCACCAGCCCAGTTGATATGCTTGTTAGGATGGGGATTTGGAAACACATCCATAGGTTATTGCAGTCACCTGCCTTCCTAATAATGGCTCTAAAGGTGAGAAGTCAGGGTCAGCACCTTATACTATCTGTCATTTCCAATCAGCTAAGAAACTCTCAGAATTTTACAGCTAGACACAAGTCCTGTGCGCGCGCACACAAAGAATGTTCTTGTCAGAGGTTTTGCAGTTGAAGCCTCCCTATCTTGACAGAGTCTATGGTGTCCTGTAGTGGTCATGTGATTTGACTTCCAAAAGTGTGGGGCCTATTTGCATTTGTCATCTACTTATGCACTTCCCAGTCTGGTGGACAGGACACCTGAAATAAACGATGGGCACTTGCACACTGGGAGAAAAACCTGTTGGTCAAGATCAGAAAAGAAAAATGATTTTTTTTACACATGTGGTTTCATCTGATAAATTGCCATACTTTGGAGAGTCTCCTATTAATAGTGCCTTCGTGAGCTGCCCTAATGTCATGAATTCTATTAAGTGAAGAAAGGAACTGTGCTCAGATGTGCAATCAGCCTTCTCACAAGCAACATGTTATATTAAAATATTTTTCTTTTAATTTATAAGTAACATTGGCCTTAGAGAAACATTATTTCTTAAAAGGTGTACTTTTCCAACTTAGACATCCTTCTAAGGAGCTGAACGGCATTTTTCAAATATCGTAGCAGGGGAAGGCACCTATATTTTAAAAGAGCTCAGATTTGTAACCTAAATTATTTTTCTTAATAGTTAGAAAAAACCCCTTTACTAAAGGCAATTAGCCTAAGATACTTACTTACTGCAGTCTTTTATAACTTATTCCAAAGCAGACACGTTGGATTTGGATGAACTAGGAGAGCCAGATACTACCGGGTCTTCTCTTATTTACCTAACTATTCCTGATGAAAACCTAGGCTCTGCTAACTAATTAATCAACAAAGTCGTCCTGAGACTGGCTTAACACTTAACGAACCTTATTGTTCTGTTTGCTGGCTCATCGTAGACAATTATTTCCTGTGGTTGTCCTTCAACCCAAGTTAATGTAAAACATCTATCTGTGATTTCCCAACGTGTAAATTTTCAAGTAAAACAATATATGCCCTATTAATTCTGATTACAAACAGGATGCAGAAAGTTAGCCTGTATTGGTCTGGTCCCCTTGCTGGTGTTCACCTTCTAGTAAGAGCTCTATTTCTTCCTTTAACATGGAGTGGGTAAATTGGCTGCACTGCTCCAGGGTAAAATGCCTGCATTTCAGGAGACAGTCTCATGAACAACATAATGGGAGCTCTATTTAGAATAAGGGAACAATGCATTCATTTTCTAAAGGTGGTGGCAACACTTTTGAGGAATCCATTTACCTTCAGAAGGTAAAGGGATGTAAGTGGATGCAACTTGAGCACTGAAAATAGCTTCTAATGTAGATAGTCATTTTCCAGGTGAAAAAAATGAAAGAGAAATCTGCAAGGATTCTGTTTACTTAAGTGCTAGAGTTTGTGTTTCTGAGACAGCGTGGGCATGGCCTAAAACGTTGATGACAACTAACATTGGCTGAGTGTTGGTTATATGGTGGGTGCCGTTAGACATGTTTTATTGCACAAAATCTGCACAAAAGTACATGAGTCTGATTCTGTTTTCATTTTTGTTTTAGAGATTAAAAAAGGAGCTAGGATTTAAACTAGAGCAATCTCTCTGAAGTCTGTGTCCCAAAACACTGCTGTACTGCCCCTAGTGGAATAAGTACAGAAATGCAAGGACTGGAAAAGGAAGGACAAGAGACTATCAGGAGCCCTGGTGGACTTGTGGTTATGAGCTGGGGTGCTAACCACAAGGTCAGCAGCTCAAACTAACAGTCGCTCTCCTCTAGAGAAATGAGGCTTTCTATGCTCTAAAAACTGACAGTCTTGGAAACACAAGGGCATTTCTACCTTGGCCTATAGGGTCACTATGAGGTGAAATCAACTAGGTAGCAGTGAGTAGAGATTATTAAGATAAAGCATATAACGCAAAAAATAAGGGTCTGTGAACATTAGATTGTAAGAGATGAGGCATGGAAATAGAATGGCTTTCTTAAATCAAACTATATAATCACCTTTTCTGTATTACAATCACCTAGTAATTTAAAAGAGGTACTGAGAAAATTCCAAATAGCACAAAACAAAACAAATCCCCCAAACACTGAAATTAAAACAATGATTGCATTGCAGAAATACTTGTTTGTAAAGAAGACATTTATATGTCCATACAAAACAAAAATATGACCCTAAGACAGAAGAAATGAAATATGCAGTAAAGTAAGGTAATCGGACAAAAATGCACACCCTTTCCCCCACAGCCTCCTTTCTGCTGAGCCTGATGCCTGCCCTTGGCGAGTCCTCGGTCGTGATGGAAGGAGCTGTGCTTTAGAAGGAGAGCATTGTTGTTAATTGCCATCCAGTTTGTCAGTTTCAACTCATGTAACCCTACGCACCACAGAAGGAAACACTGTCCAACCCTGTGCTATCATCACAATTGTTATATTTGAGTCCATCAATACAGCCACTGTGTCAAACCATCTTGTGGAAGGCTTTCCTCTTTTCCGCTGCCTCTCCATTTTACCAAGCATTGTGTCCTCCCCCTGGGACTGGTCTCTTCTGAGAACATATCCACATCCTAGCTTCGAAAGAGCATTCTGCCTATTCTTCTTCCAAGAGAGGTTTGTTTGCTCTTTTGGCAGTCCATGGAACTTTCACAATTCTTTGCCATCACCATGATTTAAATGCTTCGATTCTCCTTCTGTCTGCCTTATTCAATTCCAAATGTCACATGCTTCTGAAGCAATTGGGTCAGACTTGAGGCAGATACATCTTAATCATCAAAGTAACATCCTTGCTTTTCAACATTTAAAGAGATCTTGTGTAGCAGATTTATCCAGTACAATACATACTTTAATCTCTTGACTGCTACTTTCATGAGCATTGATGGTGGATTCAAGTGAGACAAAATACTTCACTTCAATCTTTTCTCAATTTATCATGATGTTACCTGCTAGCCTAATTGGGAGGACTTTGTTCTTCATTACCTTGAGTTTTAATCCGTACTGAAGGTGGCAATATTTTTCTTTCTTTCTTTGTGGGTTTTATTGCTTGTATTTTTCTTGCTTCATTTGATTATAATTCACATATAATACAATTTATTAGTCAATTCTATTAAGAAGGGTTGTACAAACATCACCACAATCAGTATTAGAATAGTCTCTTCTCTCTTGTACTCGTTGTTATTATCTCCTCCTTTCCCTACCATACACACCCTCAAGAAATTATTAAATCACTCTCTCTATAGATTTACCTATCCTGGATTTTATATAGAGAAAGACATACAAAAGAAAAAAAAAACCCTAACAATAGATTAAAAGAGAAAAATACCCCAATAGAAAAGAAAGCAGAAAATATTTTAAACAGGAAAAAATTTTTAAATGGAAGATCAAATGATAAGGCATTAAGCTTTATACTAATTGAATCTGCAGTAACCAACTTCCAATGGACTCTGAATGATTGCAAAGCTATTTACATCCTTGGTCTATGATCAGAGGGAATTCACCAGAGGCTTAAGCCACGTATTTCCCTTTCACATATTTCTTTCTTTCTTTTTTAACGGAAACAGCTTCCTAATGGGTCAAAGGGGAGAGTCAATGCTGCGTTCTTATGCTCTAACCTAACTCCATCTGCCATAATTGATTTTGCAATGCTCTCTGTCTGATAACAAGCATATAAACATCCCTCCATAATAGTCATTGGAGGTTTTGCCCATGTG
Source organism: Echinops telfairi (assembly GCF_000313985.2). NCBI lineage: Eukaryota > Metazoa > Chordata > Mammalia > Afrosoricida > Tenrecidae > Echinops > Echinops telfairi. The sequence continues at coordinate 84,585,772 of NW_022103896.1, read as the reverse complement.
TGGAAACTGTAAATGGATTTTGAGCTCCCACTGTCATCCAAAGTCTTCTGCAATCCAGAGACTCACAATTTAAGCTTTCTTATTATTCCCTCCTTTGAGTTTGGGTTGTATCACAATCCTTAGAAGAAGCTGGTGTGCTTCTTCCATGTGGATTTAGTTGGCATCTCACTTAGATTGTGGGCTTGAAGACAATCCTTTAAGACACCAAATGGTATTCTTGCTGATACCTAATAGACGAGTGCTTCCAGTGCTTCATGAGCTTTTGAAACATTCAATTGGTATTCCACCAGTTTCTGGAGTCTTGTTTTTGGATGACGCTTTCACTGCAGCTTGAACTTCTTCCTTCAGAACCCTCGATGCTTGCTCATATGCTCCTTAGGACAATGGAATGCCAACTTGTTGTTTTTGGTACAGTGACGGTATTCTTTCCATCTTCTTGTGATAGTTTCTGTGTCATTCATTAGTTTGCCCCTAATCTTTTAATATTGCAAATCGATGCTTAAATTTTTTTTGAGTCCTTTCAGTTTATGTAATACTGAATGTATTCTTCCATTTGGTTTTCTAACTCTAGGTCTCTGTACATTTCATTATAATTTTTGACTTTATCTTCTTGAGCTGCCCTTTGAAATTTTCTACTCAGCTCTTTGATGTCATATTTTCTTCCACTTTCCTTAGCTATTCTATGTATAGGAGTAAGTTTGAGTCTCTTTTGACATCCACTTTGACCTTCTTTCTTTCCTGTATTTTTAATGACCTTTGACTCTCTTCATGAATGACATTTTTTGTGTCCTTCCACAACTCGTCAGGT
>NW_022103896.1:84583535-84584660 GCF_000313985.2 Echinops telfairi | reverse complement strand
TTTCTATTGTGTGATCTCCAGCTTTTTTTCTATCACAGTGCATATTTTCCAAGTACTTTCCAACTTCCTCCCACTCTGTTTCCAACTTTTGCATTCCAATCACCAGTAGTTCTCAATCCATCTTAATTGCATGCTGGATTACTTTCCAAATAAAGACGTTTGTAGACTTCCTCGATTTATTCATCACTAGCTTTTGTGGTTGGTGCATACATTTGAGTGATAATTGTACTGATTATATTTCCTTGAAGGGGGGTTAGATGTAATCCTATCACAGGCAGCATTGTACTTCAAGATTGATTTTGTAATGTCGTTTTTGACTACAAATACAATACCATTCTTGATTGTGCCATTCCCAGCATAGTAAATCAAGTGATTTTATGATTCAAAATGGCTGATATGAGTCCTTTTCTGCTCGCTAGTGTGTAATCTACTTACATTTGTGTATTCCATTTCATATTTAACCAGTTTCAATTTTCCTACATCCATACTTTCCAAACTCCAGGTTCCAATTATGAGCAGCTTTTTGCAGTTGTATCTTCATATCTTGACTTCGGTCCCATCAATAATTGAAGATGCAGAAGGCTCCACTTCCACAGACTTGACCCCACTCCTATCACCAAGGTCAACTTCATTCTGAGAAAGCTGCTCCTCCTCAGTCACATTCCGCATGCTGCTGACCCAAGGGGCACTACTTCTGCCAATGTTCTGCTTCCATTCATTGTGCCTTCCGTTTCTGACAATGTTTCAAAGATATTCATACGGTTTTTAATGGCTACTTACTTCAAAGTGGGGAGCAAATTCCTTCTTTGCTGTCTGTTTTTTTCCTGGAAGCTCCACTGAAACCTGCTCACTTTGGGTGACTCTGTTGACATTTGAAATACCAGCAACTTAGCTTCCAGCATCACAGCAACACACAATCTATCACAGTAAGACAAACTGACAGACAAATGGTGGTCTCTGATCATAGAACAGCTAAATCAAATGAAATAAATGACATAAAAATAGTTGAACTGAAAATTTTGACAAGTAACTCACGAAGATCAAGTATTATAATGCCATGTGTAAATATTTGGAATCAGGAAACTAAAAAGGAAGAATATATTCAGCATTTCTCAATCTGAATTT
>NW_022103896.1:84580950-84582697 GCF_000313985.2 Echinops telfairi | reverse complement strand
ATGACAGAAATAAGAGTAACAAGATTAATTTTATCGTTGTGAACCTCACCCTGGTTTGGGTATGCAAGGTACATTCTGGGAACAACACCTTGGGACTTCCTGAGAAGGAAGGGGAAGGGGGACAGGTCACCTATCAGTTAACAAAATGGAGTTACTATGGCTAGTTTGCCTTACCCTCAACACGATGATAGGGTGCTATGAGTCAGAACTGATTGGATGCACCCAACAACGACAATAATAATAACAACAAAGGCAGACTGGTCTTTCCTTCCATGTAACCATTTAGTGAGTTTGCACAAGTTACAGAACATGCATCCATCTCTACCTGATGAGAAAGCCTGTTTTCCTTTTTTAAATTTTAGTTTGAGTTTACTTCCACATTTTTCTCTCACGGCATCCAGGACTTTGTCATGTGATCCCTTTTAGAGCAGTTGGAAGTTGCCTCACCTGTGTCATTGCCATGCATGTTTACTAAGTAATCCCATGTTGAGTAACCTAAAATTAGAAACAGCTACAAAGACAACAGTCCTCACAGCATTCTGAGATGGATAATTAAAGTAAAATTACTTCAAGATTACATTTATCACTTTAACAAAATTGTATTTAACAAATTAAGCCTTCATTGTGGCACACTATCATTCACCTGGTGGTAGAAACAAAGATAACATCTTGATGTGGGAAGCATCAAGAAAAGATGGAAATCACTATATTAAAAATATCTGCATCGGTACTATGGTGAGATTGGTATTATGTTACTACTGCTCAAAGTATGCATCTACATATGATGAATAGCATCACAATATAAATAATTGTTACTTTTACTCAGGATGTTTTGAGATGTTATCAGATAAATTGCAAAATTTTAGAAGTGTACAAAAAGCAAAGATCATTTAATCCAAATTACTGGGTTTATAGATAAAAAAACAGAGGCTCAAAAAGGCCTAACTTTGTGCTTTTTACTAAGGAGTAAGGACTGAAAGTGATAACTCCTACCCAAGTAAGAGTCACACTCTTACCCAAGTAAGAGCTCACTGAATGACAAGTATTTATTTTATGTAATTAAAAAATTAACCATCCAAAACATTTTGATAGTACCAAATATGGTACTGGGACCTGTGACCTTCAACCATGCTGCCATTGGGCACCCGTCAACCTTTGTGAAGGAGCTCCCAGAATTGACTTTCTACATGCCCTTGTCTGGCCCTGGGCTAAAATCTTTCTTGAATGGGCCAAATGGGGAATGATACTCTCAATCACAAATTAAAACTTGGTCATGCTCCCATAAACATTATATTCTTATTCTAAGACTGCATTCTGACTTCATAAAAGTATGCTATAGCTGAGAGTTGTCTTAGGATTCCGCTCCCCGCAGGGATATCATGGAGTAAAGCTTCTCTTCTTGAAAAGGTCATGTGGTGGCCAGCCCCATTATGAGGCATGACACCCTCACTGACTCATGGACCTGCAGGGGACGACAGCAACAGAAACACAGTGTGGGAATTGTGCCCAATCTGATCCCATCACACCGAGGCAAAGGAATAAGGGGGTGCAGCGAAAAAGCAAGGGAATGGACCAGTGAGGTCCCCAGGGAAAGCTGAAGATGTACTTTGGGGCCAGAGCGTGGTGCCCCAACAGACTGGACTGGAAAACACTCCTAAAGGCCAACAAATGATCCTTGAACTGACTACAAGCTTTTCTTTCTTGTTGTGTTTTGTTGTTGTTTTGTTGTATATTGTTGCTTGGTTTT
>NW_022103896.1:84574599-84577049 GCF_000313985.2 Echinops telfairi | reverse complement strand
CAAGTTTTGGCAGAACTGAAAGGCCTAATAGGCAGTTCTACATTAATAGTTGGAGGCTTCCATACTAAATGTTCAATAATGCATAGAACATTTAGACAAGTACAGTACAGATAGAAACCAGCCAGGTCTAACACACATAGACAGAACACCCACGCAGCCAGAGCAGAATGCACATTCGGCACCATTGTACCATGTACATTCTGCATCATTTTCCAGCAGAGACCACATTTTAGATTACAAAAATAGTCTGAATAAAATTTAATAGATTAAAATTATGTGAAGTGTCTTCCCTAAACCCAAAGGAATACAACTAGAAATAATAATAGAATAGAAATCGAAGGAAAACTGGAAACTTCACAAATTTATGCAAATTAAAATGGGTCAAAGAAGAAATAACTAAGAAAATTAGAAAACATTTGACATGAATACAAATAAAAACATGACCTATTAAAATTTATAGGACATGGCTAAAGACGTACTCAGTAGAAAATTTATACCCATAAATTATAAAAGCAAAATAAATCCAAAAGAATTCTGACACACAGACACACACACACACACACCTCAAATATGGGAAACAAAAGTAGAATGGCACATAGACTTTCCAAGGCTGTGAATATTAAGGACACAGATGATCCATCTTTCTCCCATAGTGCATAGCTGCCTGGTGAATGGTTAACCACAACACTATCAGGAGAAATTACCCATAACCACTAACGACCAACACACTGCTGTTCAGTTGATGTTGACTCATAGGAACTGTCTAGGATAGGGTAGAACTGCCCCTGTGGGTTGCCAAGACTTTAGCACTTTACAGGAGTAGAAAGCCTCATCTTTCTCCTACTATTTATAAATATAAATACCTATTTTTAAAAAAGAAGAAAGATCTCAAATCAATATTACCTCAGGACACTTGTGAGTAAGTAAAATGAGCAAACAAAACACCAAACAAGCAGAAGGAAGAAAATAAAGATTAGAGTGGCAATAGCAGAATGCTGGAATTATCGGACAATCTTATCAATATTACATGCAATTAAAGAGTTCATAACTGTAAGATAATTCAAAAATTCAATACAGCAGTATATTGACAAGGAACTGCAAGAAGCTCAACCTGAATTCAGAAGAGTACATGAAATGAAGGGTATCATTGCTGCTTTAAATGGATCTTGGCAGAAAGCAGAAAAATGTTTACTTATATTTTAATGGCTATGCAAAGGCACTTGATTGCAGGGATCCTAACAAATTAGGGTTGCCATTGATAAGACTAGGAACTGAAGAACAGCTCATTGTGTTCCTGCAGAACTTAAATATAGACTAAGAGGCAGTAGTAAGACAGAACTGGAGAATGCGATGTGGTTTAAAATCAGAAGAGCTGTGTAGCAGGGTTGTATCCTTTCACTGGATTTATCCAATCTGTAGGGTGAACAAATATTTCAAGAAGTGGGAGTATAAGAAAAAGAAATGTGGCATCAGGACTGGAGGAAGACTCTTTAACAATCTGAACTATGCACTTATTGATGATGATCAAAGACTACATACAGTCTTTGGTATTAATTATACCTTAACATAGAGCCAAAAAAGTTCTCACAACTGAAACAGTAAATCTCATGATAAGCAGATTAAAGATCGAAGTTGGCAAGGATTTAATTTTATTGTATCCACAATCAACACCAATGGAAGCAGCAGTCAAGAAATCGGATGGCATACTGCATTGGGTAAATCTGCTGCAAACTAACTTTGCTTTGCAAAAGCAAAGAGGTCAATTTGAAGACAAAGGAGCACATACCGCAAGCCATGATATTTTCAATGGCTTCATATGCATACAAAAGTGGGCCAATGAATAAGGAAGGCTGACACTGCTGAGAATGGATGCATTTGAATCATGGTGTTGGAGAAGAATGTTGAAAGGACCATGCACTCCTGCGGGGGGTGGGGGAAAGGGGGTAGTAAAGAAGCACACCAGAATGCTCTTGCGAAGGGAGGATCATGAGATTGTTTCACTTACTTCAAGTGTGTTGTCAGAAGGAACCAACCAATAAAGAAGACGTTCATACTCTGTAAAATAGATGGTCAGTGTAAAAGTCAAAGCCACTGAAGGAGATAATGTGACACAGTGACTACAAAAATAAACGGAGATAGTAATAAGTGTGAGGTTGGAATAGGACGGGGTAGTGTTTCACTCTGTTGTGCACGGGCTACATAGAATCAGAACCAACTTGTTAGTGCTTAAGAACAACAAATAAACAAATTAAACAGCAGTGCGACAGAGCATAAGATCACCCAACACATATGATTTGTGTTTCTATACACCAGCGATGAAAACTTTTAGAAGGAAATTAGGAAAACAATTGCATTGATTATAGCATCCAAAAATACTTTTAAATGTATTTAAACCACAGGGTGAAAGACTTGTATACTGAACACTACAAAGCCTTGTGGAAAGAAATTTT
>NW_022103896.1:84572030-84574043 GCF_000313985.2 Echinops telfairi | reverse complement strand
GCAATAACTGGATCAAACAAAAATGATCATGAGTATGGCAAAGGACTCAACAGTGTTTGATGGTGTTCTACTTGAGGTCATTATGAGGTGAGTCAATGGCAGCTGAAAACAGCGACGGATAAATGGAATGTTCCTCCATGTACATGATTGAAAGAATAGTCTATGAGGGACTTCAACATGTTTGTAGGAAAATCTTTTTAATTCCATTGTTTCAAAGCCCCTTTGTATTATAGATGGCAGTACTCCCTAAAATGATCTACATGGTCTAAATACATTCTATAAAAATTCTAAAGCATTTTCTACCAAAAAAAGAAAATCCAATTCTCGGCATCACGTAGAATTCCTAGGGATTCAAAATAACCAAGATCATATTGCAAAATTAACCAAAAGTGGAAGACCCATATTTTACAATTTCAACACTTTCTACAACAGCGCTGTAATCAAAGCATGAAGCTAGATATAGAGAACAATAGAATATAATTGACAGTCCATAAATAACCTCATAAATGTATGGCCAAAATTTTGACCAGGGTGTCAAGTTTATTCAATGGGTGAAGAGCAGACTCTGCAGTAAATGGAAGTGGAACTAGTTGTCCGTATTAAAAAAATGGAGATAAACTCCTGTCTCTAATTTTAAATTTAAAAGATCTTAGAGTTACATAGAAGACCTAAAAATATAAAATTGTTAGATGGAAGCAGACATAAATCTTCATAATATTAGAATATACATGTTTTGTGAGATGTTGTACCAAATTACAAATATCAAAACAAAAAGATAAAAAACATTGTGTTGTAAATTATGAATGAAGAAAGTGAATAGATAAGCTACAGAATTGAAAGTGAATGCAAAATTTATAGTCATTTGATAAGAAACTTGTATCAGGAATCCTTAAAGATTTCAAATTAAAAAGACAGATAATCCAATTAAAAATGGGCTAAAGATCTGAATTGACATTTCTCCAAGGAAGATATAAAAATACCCAATATACACAAGAAAAATTGCTCAAAATCATTAACCATAAAGGCAGTTTGATGGTTACACTCACTGGCAAAACTCAAATAAAAAAAGATGTGCGAATGTTATGATGGATAAGAATATATTGAATCCTTTATACACTACTGCTGCTGGTTTTAAATGAGTGCAGGCACAATGAAAACCACTTCAGTACTTCTTCAGAAGGTTAAATATAGAGTTACAGTTTGACCCAGAAACTTGACTTCTGTATCTATCTCAAAACGAATGAAAGTGCACTCCCATATAAACATTTGTATATGAATACAATGTTGTTCCTAACAGCAAAGAGGTGGAAGCAATTCAAGTGTTCTTCACCTGATGAGTGGGTAAATAAAATACCGGAAGTGAAGTATTAAAGTATGTGACAACATGAATGGACCTTGAAATTATGCTAAGTGAAAAAAGCAGGCAACAAAATATCATTGTTCCTTAGGTCTTCTGAAGTCCATACGTCATATTTTTACCATCTTTATAGTCCCAGGTGCTGGGTTTAGATGTGAGTTTTACAAACTGGAATGAAGACACTCTGGAGTCTTAGTGACACGAATCAAGTACTTGAGAGGACAAAATGAGAGAACACACACAATTTATTTTGAGCGATTTGTAGAATGAAAAATAATCTATAAAAAATGGGGCTGTAGTTGTTATACTGGAGACCAAACTGGACATTAAAAATACCTACTGAATTTAGTAAAAAAAGAACTAGGTACAATTTCAAGTGACTTCTCCTCAAGATGTTTAAGTGTATCAAGACCCTCTAATTGAAAAGACTATAATTGATTAATAGCATTTTATTTGCTAGTCTGTGGAGAGTTGAGAATTTCCATTAACCATCAACCTCATCACTTGTATTTAGCAAATGGAATCATGTGTGATGCTCGTGTTACAAATTTTGGCCTTCTTAAATGGTAGCCTTGTCTCCTAATTGATTCTAAAATCAAAGACTTTAAAATAGTAGGGGTCAGTGATCACAACATGCACGGAACATTTGCTAATTT
>NW_022103896.1:84569877-84570970 GCF_000313985.2 Echinops telfairi | reverse complement strand
GTACCGCCCACCTAGGTGTAGCGCCCCTCCTGCCTTGGGGCCTGAATTGGCGCGTGTGCTTTAGCCTTTATGGGCTTCCAACTTCCTGTAGCGCCCCCCTCCCCATCCCCCAGGCATGGAGAGGAACAACCCCCTATCTTGCTACCTAGAGCCTTGCAAAGTCCATGATGACAGGTATCGTTAGATTAAAATGTAAGATCTTATCAGTTTATTTCCTCTTTGACTCATTTTAAAGTTGCTTCAATTCAAAAGCAAACAGAGTGAAGGGAACTACACTGTGGACAAAGCCTCCAGTATATCCCCCCTAACCATTGACCAGGGATGTGGATAGCCTTGATCTCGTGCACAGTGTGTTGAAAAGAGGATGACTGCAGATGTAAGTAGTTTAAAATTTAGCACCTTTTCATTTGATCTCCCTTTTAACTTCCTTTTAATTTGTTCTCCTTTTTAATATTTTCCACCTTCTTTCAATTGAGGTTTTACTGTTTAACTTTGTTATTGTTGTTAGCTTTTAAGTTTTATTGGCATGTAATTCACAAATCCTATAATTCAACAGGTCCTTTTTAAGAAGAGTTGTTCAATCATCACCACAATAAATTTTAGAAAATTTTTTCTTTCTTATAGTCATCGTTCTTAGCTACTACTTACACTCTCCCTTGCCATACTCCCAAGGGACCACTGAGTTCCTGTCTCTATAGATTTAACTATCCTGGATTTCATACATAGAAAAGACAAAAAAAATTACAACAACAAAACTAACAACAATAGCAAAGTAAAACTGAGAAAAACTTCAATCAAAAAGAAAGCAGAAAATGTTAAAGCTAGAAAAAGTTTTAGATGGAGCAAAAGGGAGAGCAAATGATAAGGTGCTAACTTTTAAACTAACTACACCTGCTGTGATGCACTTTCCAGTGCAGTCTGCGTGAGAGCAAGGCTATTCATAACCCTGGTCCATGGTCAGAGCGCATTCAGCAAAGGCTTAATCTACATGTGGTTCCCTTCACACGCTGTTTATGTTGTTGTTTTTCTGTATATGAAATCCAGGCTGGGTAAATCTGTAGAGACAGTCATTGGATTAATGGTTTTCTGGGGG
>NW_022103896.1:84565566-84567694 GCF_000313985.2 Echinops telfairi | reverse complement strand
GGCCAGGTGCATTGCTTCAAGTTCTGCCCATTGGGAAGATTTCCCTTCACCACTGTCCTTTATGGAGATCCCAGAAAGGGGCTGTAGTGCTGCTGCTTGAATAACGCAGTCAAGGTTGGCTTTGCATTCATTTTCAAAATAGACATTGCAAAACCAATCATGAAGTACAATATATACCCCCCTTCAAGGAAATCTAATCCATACAACTATAATTCATATTTATAATCCCACCACCAAAGCTAGTGATAAAGAAATTGAAGAATTCTACCAAAGTCTTCAGTCTAAAATTGATCAAATCTGTGATCAAATGCATTGATAATTAATGTCAACTGGTATGCAAAAATTGGGAACAAAGAGGAAGAAATAGTAGTTAGAAGTTAGAAAAATATGATCTTGGGGATAAAAAGGACGCTAGAGACAGCAGGAAACAATTTTGCAAGACAAAGAGTTATTCAAAGCCAGTACTTTTTTTGTGTTGTGCTTGAAAAAATCAGCATAAAAGGCAACCATATACATGGCCATCTCCAGATGGAATACACAGAAATCAAATCAACTACATCTGTGGGAAGAAACCATGGAGAAGCTCAATATTAGCAGCTAAAACCAGGCTAGGTTCTGACTGTAGTACAGACCACAATTGGCTCATAAGTAAGGTCAATTTGAAACCGAAGACAATTAAAACAAGTACATGTGAGTCAAAATACAATTTTGAATATATTGCATCTGATTTTCTTTTTTCTTTTTTTTCAATAGGGGAGAGTGCGAACACAGTCCCCCACTACTACCAATTATGCAGTCAAGTCTCCCACATTTGGGGAAATCGCAGGGGTCAGCACATCCAGAGTGCAATGGATAAGCCTCGCCCTGGGAAAACCACATGGTTTCTCCCCTGCCAGGTAAGTATTGCATCTGATTTTGGATAACATCTCAAGAACAGATTTATTGCATTGAACATTGATGACAGAAGACCTGATGAGCTATAGGAGGACATCAAGAGCCTCATTCATGAAGAAAGTCAAAGGTCATTACAAAGACAAGAAAGAAAGAAAAGATCAAAATGGATGTAAGAACAGACTCTCAAACTGGCTCTGAATCTTGGGATAGCTAAAGCAATGGAAGAAATGATGAGGTCAAAGAGATGAACAGAAAATTTCAAAGGGCAGCTCAAGAAGACATAGTAAAAAAATAAAACAAAATGTGCAAAGACCTAGAATTGGAAAACCCAAAGGGAAGAATGCATTCAGCCTATCTTAAATGGAAAGAACTGTAGAAAAAGATCACCTCAATTTTTATACTGAAAGATTCTATGTGCAAAATATTGAACAATACAGGCAGCCTCAAAATCAGATGGATAGAGCACACAGAATCCTAGTACCAAACAATAATTAGTTGCCATTGAAACACTTCATTTGGTAACATTTGAACAAGAAAGAACTGATGGTACTGAAGCAAGCACTCCAGGCTGTACTGAAGGCACTAGTCAAAAACAAGCCTTCAGGAATTGAATACCATTTAAGTTGTAATACCAATTTAAATGATTCAACAAGCTGATGAAGCACTGAAAGCACTCATTTGTTGACGTCCAGAACTTTGGAAATCAGCTACTTGGCCAATTTGACTGGAAGACATCTGTATTTGTACCCATTCCAAAGAAAAGTGTCTTCATGGAATGCACAATTATGCCATGAATGTTGCGTGCAAGTAACATTTTCTGAAGATCATCTAACGCCACTTGCAGTAGTACACTAAGAGGGAGCTGCATGAAATTCAGGCTGGAGTCAGCAGAGAACACGGACCTAGGACATCGTTGCTGACGTCAGATGGATCTTGGCTGAAAGCAGAGAAAGCCAGAAAGATGTTACCTTGCGTTTCACCGACTGTGAAAAGGTGTGGATCATAAGAAACTGGGGGTAATCTGGAGAAGAATAGGAATTCCAGAACACTGCATCGTACTGGTGCAGAACCTGTGCATAAATCAAGACCGCTATATGGACAGGAGAAAAAGATGCTACATGGTCTAAAATTGGGAAATGTAAAAGCGGTGAGAGATGGCTGCCAGATGATAAGCATAGGAAGACTTCCATGCCACTGCTGGCGAAGTGCCACTAGGAGGCACAGTCCTGACAGG
>NW_022103896.1:84553754-84565007 GCF_000313985.2 Echinops telfairi | reverse complement strand
CAAGGTAGTAAATCACCGGAGGAGCACAATGGAAGAAGAGGAAAATAAAATCAATGAGCTCAAAGCCAATCATTCTGAGTACAATCAACAAGAAAGACAATCCCCCAAATTCACAAGGGATGGCAGTCAAATGGATAACAAACACATCAGGAATTTTTATAATCATTAGATATACAGGAGATGCAAATCAGAACAATGATGAGACATCATCTTATACCCACAAAAATCGCAATTTAATACAAAATGAAAAACCCAGGGAACAACAAATGCTGGAGGGTGGGAAAGATTGGAATCTTGTACACCACGGGTGCCATGGAATATGTAAAACTATCGCGAAAAGATATTTGGCAATACCTGGAACAACTGGCAATAGGTATCACCATAGGACCCAGCAATACCTTTGCTGGGTATGTACCCTCCAAAATCAGAGACAGAACACAAACAGATGTGGGCTCCCCCATGTTCATTGCAGCACAGTTCACAGAGAAAGAAGCTGAAAATGGTTCAAATACCCATCAGGAGAAGAATGTATCAAGAAACTTTGCCACATACATACATTGGAATGCTATGTATCCCTAAAAAAAAAAAAAAAGTGATGAAACGACAAAACACCTCATGACATGGAGGCACCTAGAAACCATTATGCTGAGTGAAATTAGTCAGTTACAGAAAGGACAAATATTGTATAAGTTCACCAGTATAATGATAAACACTAAGATGAAGGCAGGATTCCGCTCTCAGGTCATGTGATTTTCTAATCTCGTTTCCCAAGCAACAAGGGAGAAAGCCTGCCTAGCACCTACGAACCATGTATCAGCCCCACTATATGTGCATCTTAACAACCACTTTGACGGAGAAGACCTCACCCCAGCTGAGGTCAGTTTTTCAATATGTGGAGAGAGGAAGGTCATTCAATTGCTGCCATCTGACATTGTGTTAAGGCTATTGCATCTCAAGAGACACTCCTGTAAGAGCGATATTTGCACTTTACTGGAAACTCAAGTCAAGATGAGGGAAGGGGACACGTACGTCTTGGAGAAGGCAAGTTGGTGGGTAAATGGGGAGGCAAACCTCCTATTGGGGAAAGGAATTTTTTAAAAAGTTTAACAATGCTTACATCGAGCCCAGGGGCAAAATGCCTAATACGATGTTCCTACTTGTGTACGTTTGACTTAGTTTCTCTCCAGCCCTGGGTGATCCAGACTGTGTGCTGTAGACTATTGAGACTATAGACTCTGCTCTTTGGAGGCTCTGTTCTTAGGCCACACCAGGAGTCAATGTTGAAACCCACAAATTGAATTGAATGTTACCGCAAGCTCATCTGTAGCCCTTGGACTTAAGGTTGAAACTCTGTCTTGTGAGAAGAAGCAGGAGACTGCTGTCCCAAGGTTATAGAACTGGTGGTTGTTGAACTTTGGTTCAGATCCCTTGCCTTGAGGGTACCAAGTGGATGGTGACCAGTGACTACCATATGGCTACTATATTAATGCCTTCCTTGCTATATTATGGCATGTAGTAATCTGTTAGGCTTAGTTCTGCTTTTGTAAATGAATATTATCAAAAGTTTTGCCCCATCACTAACTCCCATTGTTTGCGTAAATAGTATCCAGTCACTTAAGTGTTAAATATGTACATGTCAAAAATGTGTTCGTTGAGGTCTGAAACTGTCCTAACCTTTTATAATTTCACCTCAACAGTGTTTTTCAGTGGCTGAATTAATGATACTATCAATAGGATTACCTTATGCCCCAGTGGGATGATTAATAATATTCTCTAACAAAATTATAATGATGTTTCTAAACTTTAGAAATTTAAAGTGAGTCAGAGACATATATAAATCACAGGTATATGAATGGATTTGGGGCTCACCCTTAATTCTAGCCCCCATCAAAGAACATTTCGTTCCTATGACATGATCCTGCTTGATGCTCACTCACCCACAATAAGACATCATCAAAGATATGGGCGCTATAGCAAAGTGTGTTAAAGAAACCAGATGGCACTCAGCTATCAGAAAGAATAGCATCTGGGGTCTTAAAGACTTGTCTTCAAACCAAAAACTATCTCAGTGAGCCTTTAACTAAGTCCACAAGGAAGAAGTACACCAGTCTGTGTGATCCAAGGATTTTAAACAATAAAATCCAAAGGTGGGAATGATATCAAAACTTACATAGTGAACATCCCATTGATAGAAGGCTAGAGATGACAGTGAAAGCCCAAAATCCATTTTCAGGATCCACACATGGATGAAGCCTCCAGTGAGTGAATGCCCTCTGACCACAGTGAAGGGATGTGAATAGCCTCGTTACCAGACAGAGAGCACTGGAAAGTTGATTAAGGCAAATATAGTTAGGTTAAAATGTAACACTGTATCATTTGACCTCCCTTTTGACCCATTTCAAAGTTATTTCAGTTTTTTTAAATAGTGAAAGGGAAATACGTGTGGATTAAGCCTCTGGTGCATCTCTTCTGACCCTAGCCTAAGGATGCAGAGTGCATTAGAAGGCGGATTATTGCAGATGCAGTTAGGTTAAAATTTAACACCTTATCATTTTATCTCCCTCTGACCTATTTTAAATTTGTTCGAGTTTTAAATGTTATCTGCTTTCTTTTTGATTGAGGCTTTTCTGTATTTTATTTCGTTATTGTTGTTATTGGTTTGTATGATTTTCTATATCTAAACTCCAGGATAGATAAATCTATAAAGACAATAACTAGATTAATGGTCTCTTGGGGAGGTTGGGGGAAAGCAGGAGTTAAAAAAATGAGAATGAGAGAGAAGAAAATATTCTAAATTTGATTTTGGTGATGGTTTTACAAGTCTACACAATATGATTGAACTATTGAATTATGTGATATGAGCTAATAAGTATATATTAATAAAAATGTTAAAAAATAAAATCAGGAAAAAAATGAAAAAATAAAATCAGGAGGGATGTTCTCACCATACTTATTGCATCTGTATGCTGCGCAAATAGTCAGAGGACCTGGATTATATGGGGAAGGATGCGGCCTCAGGACTGATGAAAGGCTCATTAACAACCTTCAATATGCAGAGGACACAACCTTGCTGAGAAGAAGTAGGACTTGAAGTGCGTGCTGATGAAGATCAAGGATTGCAGCCTTCACTTTGAATTACAACTCAACACAAAGAAGAAAATTCCTCACAATTGGGACCAATAGGTAATATCTTGATAAATAGAAAAAAGACAGATGTTGTCAAAGATTTCTTCTTGCTCAAATCCATAATCAATATTCATGGAAGCAACTGTCAAGTGATGATCAGACACATTGCATTGCAGAAGCCTGCTGCACAAGATCTCTTGAAAGTATTGAAAAGCAATGATTTTACCTTGAGGACTAAGGTACACTTGACCCAAGCCATAGTATTTTCAATTGCCTTATATCCATGTGAAAGTTGGGCACTGAATAAAGAAAACAGAAGAATTGGTTAATTTGAATTATAGTGCTGGAAAAGAATACTGAAAAGATCATGGACTGCCAGAAAAAAATCTGTCTGGCCATTCCCTCACAGAAGGAAAGGTCACAGGAAAGATTGAGACAGCCAGGTTGCAGCACTGCACCGACAGAGCACACAACATTCCTCTAGTTCTTTAACGCTTCCTCCCCCTCCCCTCTCCCCTTGTCCCCCTATTATGACCCCAGCTCTACCTTACAAATCTGGCTAGACCAGCATGTACACAGAGCTCTTGACACACAGAATCCAGGACAGATAAACCCTTCAGAAACAGCAATGGGAGTAGTGATACCATGAGAGTTGGGGGGAGTGGGGGAAGAAGGGAAAGGAATGGTAAACTGACTATACTGATAGACGTAAAACCCAACCTCCCTAACCCCACCCAGAGGGACAAACAACAGAAACGTGGGAGAAGGGGGATAGTGGGTGGTGTAAGAGATTAAAATAATAGTCATTTATCATTTATCAGTGGTCCACGAGGGTGGGAGTGTGGGAGAGGGAGGGTAAAAAAGAGGAGCTGATACCAAGGGCTCAAACAGTTCAAAATGTTTTGAAAACGATGATGGCAACATATGTACAAATATGTTTGATACAACAGATGTATGGACTGTTATAAGAGGTGTAAGAGCCCCCGATGAAATGATTTATTAATAAAAAAAAGTTTGTCTTGCAAGAAGCACTATCTGGATGGTGTGACTTCATCTCATTTTCTTTGGACATAGTATCAGGAGAGACCAATCCCCGGAGAAGACAGCATGCTTGGCAAAGCAGAGGGAGGCCCCCGACAAGACAACCTGACCCCGGTTGCAACAAGAAGCTCCATCCTAACAGCAAGGATGAGGAGGGCGCAGCGCGGTCAGTGTTTCGCTCTGTTGTATACGGGGTCACTGTGGGACAGAACGGACTCCAAGGTGCCTACAACAGCAACAAAGATGGACAATAGCACCAGGGAGGCATGTGCTTCGAACAACAGCTATATGAAACCAAAATATGCCATTTGTCCAGAAAACAGAAGGAGGAAAGCGATAGAAAAGACTGACACATGGAAACAGTAAACGCTACATGGAAGTGGGAAGCATGTTGTCAAATTGTGGGGACTACAATTAATACCATGAAGCCACATGTGTATGATTTGTTTAATGGAAAACCAACATGTAAAGTTGAACTTAAATCACAATGGAAAAAATTAACGTAAATAGCATGGTTTCTATAGTTTTAAGCCTGGTTGAATTTAGAGTTGGGTCACATAGGATCCCTCAAACAAAACCAAATTCACTGCTACTGAGTTGATTTCAACTTACAGTGGCCCTTCGGTACTGAGTTGAACTGCCACGTTGGCTTTCCACGTTTGTAAATCTTTGGAAGAGGAAGTCTTCTTTTCTCCCCAGGAAGCAATTGGTGACCTCAAACTGCTGACCTTGGTTCAGTTAGTAACCCACTGTGCCCCCTCCCCCAAACCAAATCAAACTCACGTCATCGAATTGGTTCTGACTCAGAGTGACCCACAAGCCAGGGTAGAACTGTCCTTGTGAATTTCTGAGACTATAACTTTTGGGGGAATAAAAAACTTCATCTTTCTCCCACTAACCAGCTGGTGGTTTAAACTGTTAACTTTGGGGTTAGTAGCCCTATGTGTAATCACTATGCCCCCAGGGGCTGCTGATAGGATCCCTAGGAATTGCAGTTTGTTAATATACTTAGCTTTTAGGACAGAGGTTGGCAGTTCAAGTTCATCTAAAGGTATTGTAGAAGAAAGCCTTGGGGTCTGTGAACACTAACCACTGAAAACTCTTTGGAGTACAGTTTTACTCTGGCACCAGGAGGGTGCCCGAAGTGAACATGGACAACACAGTAACAGATTGGCCTACAAGGAACATTAGAAACAGCACTTTAATCATTGTATTTGCTTAGGCTTTTAAAGAAGGTATTACAATTAAACTTGGTGGGAATGATCCAAGGACAGGGGGCTTAAAACCTAGTTTTAAGTAATTTGCCATATCGGTCATGATCCACTTATCCTTTGTTATCTAAACATTTCTGCCTTTTGCAGATATTCAGGAAATGGTTTGGTGGCTAGTCGTGAGGACAGTGCAGTTGCACTCCAATTAGAGCAAAGGAAAACCAGATTCAGGGGGAAGGATCAGAAGATGGATTGATATTGGAGAGGGAAAGGAGTGCCTCGTTCTTTGGGGGGGGGGCTCTGTCCCCTCCCAAATTAGAAACGGTAAACCCAGAATGTATGTAAGAAGCTTGGAAACTTGGAAGCATTTAGAACGCAAAGAATTAACCCATATAAATACCGAAGATAAGACTAATTATCAGATCCCCTTTCAGTTAAAATATTCAGTGATTTTATCCAGTGGAAAAATAAATTTAAAATAGTTACAGGTATTTGTGGGAACATTTTTCAGTCATCGTTCACATTTTTATCCTTTCTTGTTCTTATAAACCAAAAATATCAAGATTATCATACTGTCTTTTAATATCAAGTGAAGATTCTGTCAGTAAGTATATATTAAATTATAGACTAACAGATTGCTTATTCAAATATGATAACACCTTGAAGATAAATCCTTTGTGTAGACTGGATTGGGAGAAGTGAAATTGTGGGTGCAGTGTATGAGTATGTATACAAACATAAGGTGCATAAATGTACATTATTTTATTATGGTCCTATTTGGATGATATCTCTGACACTTCATCAAATTTAATTCTGTATGAGCAAACTATGAATAAGTGTATTCATTGCAAACCGCTTTCCAGGTGCGTAACTAATTCCTCCCAGGAGAAGTAAATGTTTTTTGGGAGTAAGATGTTTTTTCCACTGCTCAAGTGTGAACATGGACGCATACCAGGATCCTGTTAGCAGAGAATCTGAAACATTTATTGGTTAATGGAACAAGCCTCCAATTGACACACAACTATGAACACCTTTGGAGAGTGAATTATTATTCTGACCCCAGCAGTCTACCTCGTTAGCCCAGTTTTAGGATTGTGTGAGGGTCCTGTGCTCATGAATCATGAAGTGCCAGCCCTGAGTGTACTCCTGCCACTGCAATTCACTGGGCAGGGGAGATTTTAAAATCACTTTTGAATTTACCAACTGACCTAACAGACGTCTTTTAAAGGACCACAAGGATGAATCTGACAGGTGGATTTGCAGATTAATGTCTGCTATTAGTTTCGAGGAGAGCCCTGGTGGTGTAGTGGTTACACTGTGGGCTACGAGCCAGTAGGTTGGCAGTTCTAAACCCCACAGGGTCAGTTCTACAGGATCACTATGAGTTGGCATCGACTCAATAGCAGTGAGTGTGTGTATTTTGATTTTTTGATTGGCTTAATTACAATACTAGCTTTGGAACATAACCGATGATGAAGAGGTGTTTTTTTCTATTCCTACATAGAAAAACGACATCAATTAATCTGGAAAAGATAGGCATTTGGGTGTTTTTATTTCCTTACTCTTCGTTTGTCTATTTCAGTAAATGTATCAAGATCTAACTGTCTATTATCACTGTTTTTGCAAAGTGATTTTGATGTGAATAGAGTGTTATCTCCAGCCGCTCAGACGCCAAAGGACAGCAAAGCACCTGAACAATTCATTTCACTTTTAGGATGTCAGCCAAAGGGGCAGGTATTTTTGTGAAAGATATTTCTGAAATCTCAGTTTAGTACCTCTCTGGGATTGTATGTTAGGAACATATAGTGGTCAATGTGGAATTATGATAATAATCTTTTTCTCCTCATAAGTAAAAGTGAAAATGGATTGAGCTGAGAAATCATTGAAGCTCAGTTTCCACCCGCAGCCTCCTCCTGATCCTTTCCAGTTAGCAATAATTTTACAATTCACAGGTCATCTAATAAAAGAGACATACATTTTTCTATCATACATGTAATATTTAATGGTAAGATTTATCAGCTGAATTTTTTTAACCTTTACTGTGATTTGGGTGAAGGCTTACAGAAGAAATTGAATTTCCAATCAACAATATACACGTGTTGTTTTGTGACATTGATTACATTTCTTATTATGAAACAGCACTTCTATGCCAAGAAATTTTGAAGACAATGTGGCCAGGTGAATTTCTTGGTATGACGTTTGTACCCATAGTCCTTATAATGATCACCAAATGGCTTGTTGGGAGCGTGCAAATCAGGTTTATGGAACCAAAATGAGGGGATTGGTCAGTTTTTCCATTAGAATGGATATAAAAGAAGAGATCTCAGAAGGACTAAGGAATAAATGAGACTCACACAAACATTAATAAAGAAGAGTTGAAAGCAGATTGCAAAGAGATCTCTTGAGGAAAGGAAGCAACTGTACACAGAGTAGCACCCAGAAGAGCAGGCTTCTTGGTCTAAAGAATGAGTAACGTTGCATGCTGTAGACACCAAGTTATCTTGCAGAGTGAGATGCCCTTCGGACATGTTTTAGCATGAATGGAGGTTCCTAACATGTGTCAAACAAGGCAGCGACCAGAGGGCTGCATAGCTGGTGATGACAACTAGTGAGAGACACATTGGTCAGAATGGCCGAGAAGAGGTGCTAAAAGAAAAAGAAAATAACATGAATCCTGAATATTTCTGATCCTGACCTGTAACCTGTCAACTTTAGCAAACCCCATAATCGTGAGTATTAACGGTGAGGTATTTGTGGCCATTGAAATGAATTATTGAAAGCAATAGAGTTGAGTACCATGGGAGGTGACTGTTATCCAAGTTGGGTAAAGGAAGTTAGAGAGTACACGTATTATTCTCTGGCTGCTGTTTTGTGAGAATTGGCCATGGGTTAGTGTGGCATTGAATTCTCCTTGTTCCTACTTACGTCTGAGGAAGTCATACCTGGTCTCCACACCATTTCTTTAGAATAGGCCCATTCCAAAGAAAAGTGCTCAATAAACCCATGTGACGACTATCTATAATAGTGGAGAGTGCAGTGCTAGAATACAAGTCTAGATTTTGGACTTCTTTTAATGCTTGTGATGAGTTTGACCACGTCTTTGGTTATTTTTGATACTTATTAGACATTTTTGTTTTGTTATCCCTTATTACCTTGGCAGTATTTTATCAAGAATTAGAAGTACATACTCTTATTAAATCAGATCTTCTATAGAAAGAGAGTGGGAATTGCCTGAAGGATACCTGAAGATGATATTTGCTTGAGAATGGAATAAAGAAATCAATGGATTGAGGATTAGGTGTGAAAATAAAAACAATGTACTATATCATTCAATCATGAACTTCTGGAGATTCCAACCCTGAAGAGCCAAACTCAGTGTTAGTCATGGTATTCTGTGCCTCTTATGATCTAGACTTTGTGTCTTTTCTGACCTCTTTTCTCTAAGCTCTCCCCAGGACCTTGTCACACTGACTTACAGTTCCCCTACCATGAAACTAAATTTCAATGTGGACAAATTTACTTGCCCACATTTTTTAAAATGTGCTAAGTGGAGGAAATAGGTTTTCAGACAACTGCCTGGGTACTTTCTGTTCCTTAAAAGGCACATAGTCTTAGGCTAGATCTCCGGAGGTCCTCAGTTCCTTAAATGACAGCACAAGATGTCAGACCTTTAGCCTGCTGCTCTGAATATACCACAAAATATTTTATTGAACGTATTTGATTTGTGTGTGCATGTTTTTTTTGTAGTAGGGTACTGTACACATACACTAAATACGGAGAGGCAAGGAATTGTGGTTTTGTTTCCAGTTCAAAGCATACTAAGCATTTACATTCTGTTATTTCGAAGACAGATCAATCTAAGAATTTGACAAGGTAATTCAAGGAAATATTATAATTGATGCTTTTGAAACTACAGCTATGGCTTTGGGTTTTCCTCCTGCTATTTCAAAAAACCTAGTATTTTATGTGGGTGAATATAAAGTGTTCTCATTTAGAAAATTGCTGGTATCAAAGTAATAGCCTGTTGGTTAGAAAATATTTTAAAAGAAAAAAACTAGGTAGTGATGAATCTACTAGTTTTCTGTCAGTTTGTCTTCATACTGTGATGGCTTGTGTGTTGCTGTGATGCTGGAAGCTATGTTACTGGTAATTCAGGTGCTGGCAGGGTCACCTCAAATGAATAGGTTTTCATGAACCTTCCAGACTAAAAATAGACTATGAAGAAGGAATCAGCTGTCCACATCAGAGGAAGTAGCCTCTTAAAAGCTTATTCATAGAAGCAAAACTCTGTAAGATACTGAAGGCCTATGAATGGAAGCAGAATATTGTCATAGGTAGTACCTCAGGTTGGTCCACTTGGGTTGGAAGGCACTGGAAATATGGCGGAGGAGGAACTGCCTTCTCAAAGTAGAGTTGACTATTTTGTAAAGATTTCAAAATCTTTCTCATGCCTACAGAGAATACCATGGGTTGGGCGAGGCACACTCTAGTCCTCAAAGCAACATCCTTGCTCTTCATGACTCTAAAGAGTTCTTGTGTAGCAGATTTACTTAATGCAACGCGTCTTTGGATCTCTTGACTGCTGCTTCCATGAACATTGTGGATCCAGGCAAGAACAAAAATCCTTTACAGCTTCAACCTTTTCTCTAATCTAGAACATAGTCAAAAGAAAACCTTTGAGAAATTCAATTAGAAATACATCAAAAACCTTTTTCTTTTCAACAACATAAACAGCAACTATATAAATGGACTTCATCAGATGGAATACACAGGAATCAAATTACTATCTCTATTGGAAGAGATGGTGGAGAAGATCATATTTTCAGCTTAAAAATGGCAGGAGTAAATTGTGGTTCAACTTAAAGTTGAAGAGAATTAAAACAAGTCCATGTGAGCTAAAATGCAACCTTGATTATAAACCACCTACATTTAGAGATCATCTTAAGAACAGATTGGATGTATTGAGCACTAAAGTGGAAGATAAGACAAATTTGGGGATGATATAAAGAACTACATCATGAAGAAACCAAAGGATCATTAAAATGACAGGTAAGAAAGAAAAGGTCAAAGTGGGTGTCAGAAGAGACGTAGAAACTCACTCTTAAATAGAGAATCGCTAAATTAATGGAAGAAATAATGTTTAAAAAAAAGCATAATTCAGTGAGTAGTGGTTGAGATGCTTGTGAGGAACCATTTATGATCCAACTATTGATCTTTTCTCTTCCAAAGTAAAATTTTGAAGAAACTAAAAGATTCATGGATATAACTAGTTAAAAATGATGAATGGACCACCTGAACCTTAGCCTCCGTGTCCCTAAGACCCCAAGAACCAGATTATGCTGTACTCCCACCATCACTCACCCTTGTCAAAACCACAATCGAAGGTCTTAGAGTGGGAGAAAATTGGAACCAAACTAAAAATCATGAACAAAGGTCAGACTTAGTGGTCTTTTAGAGACTAGTGGAATCCTCTAGACTATGCCCTCTAACACTCTTCAGTCTAATACCGAAACCAGTAAATCCTCCAGATCACTTTTCAGCCAACCAATATAAAGTGAACAATAACTCCCACGAGAAACACTCTCCTAAGAACAACCAACTGTACTAGACTAAAATGAAAGCATTTACCCAATAACAAAACCCAGCCAGCAGGAAGGGACAAGAATGCCAATGGAAATAGAGCACCCAAAAAGGAAATTGAGAGAACACTGTCACATTGCGGGGATTATAACTAATGTCATAAAATAGGTGTAAATAGTTGAATGAAAAAAAATTCTTTTAAGATTGGAACACTAGTTAAGTCTCTGGGCCAGGCATAATGAACCATGGATGTGCTAGTCTGGGTACTTTAGAGAAACAAATCCACAGAAACTCA
>NW_022103896.1:84543548-84553387 GCF_000313985.2 Echinops telfairi | reverse complement strand
ACCTGAGAACTAGAAAGGTGTGGCTCACTGAGCCATTTATCTCTTTGCCCTTCAATTAACCCCATATGTGTTTATCAGCCAGGTTGGCACAATAAACCTTAACTATCTCAATGGGTTAAGTCATTTAAATATTATTTCTTGAAAAGTTGAACTAAAAGAGATCGCTTCGACTCTGATTTGGATTTTTGGTTTCCAGAAGTATTAGAAAATAAAATTGTGGCTTCTTCTCTGAGAAAACACCAAAAATGGCGGATGACGCCGGAGGCCCCGAAGCCCGGGAGCAGGAGCTCTTGGTGGCTTCCATGGGGGCTTTGGCAGCGGCTTGTGGGAACGTGGTCACGGCTGTAGATGAGCCTGGGGAGCTCATGGGGGTAAAGCCAAAGACAAGAAGTGGCTCCCTTTCACCAAGCTGGGTCGTCTGGTCAAGGACATGGAGATCAAGTCCCTGGAGGAGATCTATCTGTTTGCCCTGCCCATCAAGAATCTGAGATTTTAGACTTCCCCCGGGGGATGACCCTCAAGAACGAGGTCCTAAAGATTGTGACTGTGCAGAAGCAGACCCGAGCTGGCCAGCGGACCAAATTCAAAGCCTTTGTTGCCATCAGGGACTACAACAGCCATGTTGGCCTGAGTGTCAAGTGCTCCAAGGAAGTTGCCACCGCCATCTGCAGGGCCAACATCCTGGCCAATCTGTCCATTGTCCCTGTGCGGCGAGGCTACTGGGGGCACAGCATCGGCAAGCCCCACACGGTCCCCTGCAAAGTGACCGGCCGCCGTGGGTCTGTGCTGGTGGGTCTCATCCCTGCCCCCAGGGGCACTGGCATTGTCTCAGCCCCCACGCCCAGGAAGCTTCTGATGATGGCCGAGATTGATGACTGCTATACCTAGGGGCTGCACAGCCACCCCGGGCAGCTTTGCCAAGGCCCCCTTTAATGCCCTCTCCAAGACCTACAGCCATCTGCCCCCTGGAAGGAGACAGTGCTCACCAAGTCTCCCTACCAGGAATTCACTGACCATCTTGTGAAGAGCCCCACCAGTCTCCGTGCAGAAGACCCAGACTCCATCTGTGGCTACCAGATAGTCGATTATATATAAAAAATAATAAAGTGAATTGAACCTGAAAAAATAAAATAAAATTTTGTTCTTTAAAGTCAAACTCTGATGCTATTTCTGATATGGTAGTCCTAGTTAACTAAGATAGGTAGGAATCACTAGTCTTAAGAGTGTTAGTCAGTATTACTTTGTGCTGGAGAAACACAAAGGAAAATTCAAAGTGCTATAAACTTAATAGCTACTAAAGGATGACTCCACTCACTTAGATCAATAAGAGAACTAATCAAAATAAAAGATGTATCATTTTTGATATGTCCAACTTTAGCAAGATCTATGCCAATGTATAACAAAACTATGGATATAGATAAGCATATTAAACAAATCAGACACATCCAGAATCATTGTACAAAAAAAATGAAAAGTTTTAGAAAATGTACTCAGCATTTCATTGAAATTTTATTTGATTATTTATCAGACACAATGTCTCTATTTTCATATATCCAAGGAGCTTCATGTATTTGGGGGTTTGTCTTTTGCCAAGTTCATTGTAAAGCTGTGCTGTCAGGACAAAGCTAAGGCTCTCGGACCCCTTGGTATTCCTGAGTTGAGATATGGAACAGATACTATGCAGCACATCATGACACTGTGTTTAATAGTCACTCTTCTTCACCTGTCCAACTTCACTGCCCACAAGGTAAAGGCACCCAACCGATCAAGAGTAAATAACAGAAAGAACTGAAGTATAGTCAGGTGTCTTTGAATGTGAAAATAAAACTCTACAGTATGGATGTTATGGCTTATGATTAATTTTTGTAGTCCTGGGAGCCAGGTTATGAAAGAAGAAATTTCTGTTGGTTTAAGGCAAATTTGGGGCAATTTGTTACAGCAATCCTAAAAACGGTTACAAATAGTTTAATAACATTCAACTTCACTCTAAGAGCCTCAAAATCTAGCATCCAAACAACTTCATGTCAGAGTTTAAACTCCAATAGTCCTCTCTCAGGCATCTGAGTGAAAAGATTACCATAACCACTGGATTCTGAAATTTTAGAAGGTAGGAAATTGTCCTGGTTTAGAAAAATACTTTGAAAAGTGATTTGGGAAGGCGAGGCAAGTCTCCAGGGTGTGTGTTAACAGAAAACAAGGAAAAGATAGATAAAACATTCAGTATACGAAATAAAAACAAATTAGACTGGAAAGGTTGGAGTGGAGAGACTGGTGAAATTAGGGAAGTGCTCTGTTTTATGACAGGAGACTTATGCCTGAGTTAGTGGAGAAGTATTTTACAGAAAATATTCAATAAACATTACATCTTTAGTGATTTATCTTTTGTGATGCAAATTTCTTCTATAACTACATACCTTCTGTAAAGCCTATATTTGTAAGCTGTTCCACATCAATTTTACATAGAAAACTATGGAAAGTTACCAATTATACACCTGAATTAATGGGTGAGGAAAAGAGACCCTGACAAAACCATCTGTGAAACTGGTCTCAATGCATGAGACCTGGTTGATTACAAATTGTGTATTCAGCAGTGACATAGCTAGACACATTTTGCTGAACTCATAAATATTCTATAGCCTGTTACTATAGTCTCTTTGCACATAGGTTATAGAACAAAGGAATGGCTAGAGAAAAGACTGTGATATCAAAATTTGTGACATGGATATTTTCACCATTTAGGTCAATTCCAAAATTTCCATCTATGTTCCACTCCTTGAAACCACCTTGTCACCAGTTATCCAATGCTGGTCACCATGAACTAGAATTGACTAGATAGTAAGGATTTTGTCTTTTCTGTTCCTGTTTTTTGTATTGTCACATAAACCACATATCATACAATTCAATATTACAATCATATCAAGAAGAGTGCATAATCATACCACAAATGATTTCAGAATCCTTTAATTTTCCAAAAAGCTCATTAAAGACATACGATCAAATTTCCAACCTATTAGCCATTTCTCATGAATCAATGTGAATCTGTATTTGAAACTATCAAATGTTCCCCCAATCATATACACAACCTGAGTTGTAGCCATGGAGAGGATTTCCCTTCATCACTGTCTTTTGAAACCAACCCACAATAGGGTAAACTGTAGCAGGTACTCACTTTTATAGATGCAGATCCTAGTAAAATGACTTCATCCTCTCCAGTTAGGCGGTCATACAAAATGGAAATGGATTGTTGGAAAATAACTTGGAATAGGTACCCACCCCGAGAGTTTGAACTATTAAGCAGAAGGAATTAGTTGTAATAGGATGTTTGGGCCTCTCCACTATCAGGATTGCATGACACAATGTTTCTTGAGAGCCCACCGTCAGGCATGCATTCTCTAGCAGGTTTAGTAGCCATCCAGAATCTGCTTTTCAAAAGGAGAATAATTTTCAGTTGAAGAGGCTGTGGTACCACTCCCATGGCCAAAGAATGTAGGGTATAATTCCACCCATGAGGTTGACACTAGGCCTCCATGATAATTGGATCTGTTGAATCATAAGACCACTGAGCAGGGCCACTAGACCTGCCACATCCCACTTCTGTGGACTCGCCTCATAATCACCAGTCTTCAGGTTACCCCTAAAATAAGTCAAATCAACATGCTCAAATATGGAATGTGCTTCTTTCAAACTCCAAAGAAAGCCACTAAATATTGTACCTCATTTATTATGAGCAATGCTGGAAGCATCAATTTACCACTGCCTTTAGAAAGGATGCCTAATATGTCAAACAAAACTACTAGACACTGAAAATAAGCTTCACTATTGTCCCAGGTCCTTGAGTCATTTACTCCCTGGCATATAATACTAAATATATTAAGATGCATCCTATTATTCCAGTAAATTTAACACAATCAACTTTATGAACTTCTGTGGTGTTCTGTGGGTTATCAATGAAATCTTGCTTCCTTTAGACCAGGGCCGTTCAATAGGAATATGATGTTAACAGTAGATGCAAGGTCACATTTATAATGAAAATTTCTCTATCTCCTACCTTAAACAGCCTAAAACTAGTTGACTTACTTTAATACTATGTTTTATTTACTCAATGCATCCCAAATGGGCCATTTTGACATGTAATGAATATAAAGATATTAATTTTTTCTTATGAAGTCTTTAAAAATCTGGTATAGATTGTACTTGTATAAATCTCCTCAAACCAGCCACATTTCTAGGGTTCAGTAGACACAGAGATACTGAATTAGACAATTCGACAGCAGAGTAGTTGAAAAGGCTATGCCACATATCTTTGCCGTATAAAGACAAATTATTTCTGACTTTCTGTGCTATAATTATGAAGTAAAAAAGCATTGGATAGTCATTAGGCATCATTGGGTAAAGATTCAACTAGAATCACAGATTTGATTGCATTACCCCTGATAAAATTTGCAGTCATCTAGATTTAGTCTCTGTGACCTATCTAGCTTTGAATTTCCTAAAGAGTCCAATTAAATGAGAATATTGTAGAAATATCCTTTACATCTTTAAATTTGTGATGGTAGTCATGGCCCTATAGTTTTCCTAGGAATGTGGTGTTGCCTTTAGTTTCCTATTCTGGAACTAAAGGTAGCTCCACAGACTTCAAATTGACCCTTTGCTTATGCTTCACTCCGGGGACCTTTAAACCAATGTGAAAACTTGCCTGTTCCTTAATATGGTTTTTACTACTAGATGTTCTGGTATTGGGGATAAAAACAAAAAAATAAAACACATGGTGAGTCCATACTCTTGTTGGACCTGCTCTGGGATGGAGCCAAGCTAGGAGTCAAGTCACCAGTCTTCTACATTCTTATTCATCCCATATACTACAAGGTATGTTTTCTCTTGTATTCATTAGTAATAATTCCTAGCCCATCTGGGTGTCCTTCCTCCAGACACAGCCATCCTGACAAATATATCAGGCCCCTCTTGACATCACTTAGGAAGGATCTCTATGCATGGGCTTCAGATCAAAGAAGTTTGTATCTAAGAACTGGCTGAGAACAGGCGCCCAGATTAAAGGTTTCCCTCATCAATCTATGGTAGCCCACAGGGAGGTAGCCAGATTGGGTTGGACAAGGAAGACTCTGAATTTCCTCTCCTTCAAGAAGCTGGACTATATGAAAAAGGATGTGGCATAAGTGATATATAAATAACAGAGCCTTGCTTGCTGGTTGTGTTGACAAGTCACTAGCAAACAACAAAGGAAAAGAAAGAGTAGGTAAAATTATCTAGAATTTGTGATGAAAAGGGCTATATTACAATATATCTAAATGAAATAAAAATAACACACTGCTATGAAAGATTATACTCCAACAAGTTTGATAACCTAGAAATAATGGGAAAATATCTAGAAACATACCCAGATGAACACAGATGGATATAGAAAACCTCAACATTCTCATAACAAAAGATGAAATAGAGAAGGTATCAAAAAACTTCCAACCAACAAAAGCTTATGACCAAATAACTTCAAGGGAATTCTTCCAAGTATTCAGTAAAGGGTTGCAATTCTTTGCAGACTATTCAAGAATATAAAAAGAAACAACAAACTGCTACACGTATTATATGAAGTGAGCATCACCCTGATAATAAACCAGGCAAATACCCGACAAACTCAGAAAACTACAGACCAATATATCTCATGAACATTGCCCTGAAGATTTTCAACAAAATTCTGACCAAAGATCCCCTCCCCCAGCCAGTCCTGGGCTCAAGGGGAGTCCCTCTAGGACATGGGGGTACAGTAAATGGTGTGACCCTTTTCCTGGACATGCCTACACAGTAGGGTATGTATGGTGGGCCCCTCTAGGGTTTCCCATATGGGCTCCAATAAATTTCTTCCCTTTTGCTTAAGAAAAAAAATTCTGAGCAAAGAATTCAACAATATATATAAAAAAAATAATTCAACATGATTATGTGGAATTCATGCCCAGTATGCAAGGATGGTTGAACATTAGAACAACAACCAATATAATTCACACATAAATAAGACAAAGACCAAGAACCACATGATCATATAAATGATGCATAAAAGCATTTGACAATATCCAACATCCATTCCTAATAAAAATGCACAACAGAATAAGACGAGAAGGGAAATTCCTAAACACAATAAAGGCCATATATGAAAACTGAATGGCCATCCATGTTAGTCTGGGTACTTTAGAGAAACAAATCCACAGAAACTCATGTATAAGAGAAAGTTTTATATAAAGGTTAAGTGCACATCAAGAAAACATCCCAACCCAGTGCTGCCCAAGCCCCTAAATCCAACATTAACCCATATGTGTGACACCAATCCACAAAATCCTCCTCCATCTCACAAAGCACACACTATGATGCCGACTGCAGGAGGAAAGCCAAATCAGTGAACGTGTAAACATCTCAGCACTGGCAGGGCTCTCCACACGGCTGCTCCAGCAACTAGGGCTGCATTGGGGTAGATCCATGTGGCTTCTCCGTGGGGATGTCTTGAAGGAAGTGAGTCTTGCCAGCTGGAGCAGGGAACTGGCTAAGGCAGCTGCATCCTGGTCTGACCATCACAAAGCAAGAGACCCGAGAACTCCAAAGGCGAGGCTCACTGAGCCATTTATCTCTTTGCCCTTTAATTAACCCTATATGTGTTTATCGGCCAGGTTGGCACAATAAACTAAGTACCTCACCATCATTATGTTCAACAGGGGAAAACAAAGCATTACTCTTGAGAACATTAAGCAGATAAGGGCCCACCATGCACCCATCACCATCACATTCAATATTGAGCTGTAAGTCTTAGCCAGAGCCATTAGACAATAGAAAGAAATCAAGGAAATATAACTGGGTGAAGAAGAAGTGAAACACACTATTTGAAAATAATATGAGTTTATATGTAGACAACCCCAAATTCTCCTTTAAAAGATTGTTGGAAACAATTCAGGGATTTGATAAAAGAGCAGGATATAAGATTAATAAGCAGAAATAAGCTAGATTCTTGTATGCCAGTGAAGAGAGTTCTGCAAAAGACAGCAAGAATACAATGCCAATCACCTGGTCACACACAAAATGATCTAGGGATAAACATAACCAATGAAACGAAAGCTTTGTAGAACGGACAATACAGATCAAAACTACAAGGTACCAAAAGAGACCCACGCAAATGGAAGAATATCCTATACTCTTAGATAGAAAGACAATATTGTAAAAATATCAATACTACCTAAAGCAATACATCACAATTCTAATCCAAATCCCAAATGGAAAACTAATTACAATTTCCTATGGAGAGAGCAGAGACCTAGGATAAGTAGTGAAATCCTTAAGAAGGTAAACAAAGTAGGAGGCCTTACTATCCAACACAGCTGTATTATTCAAAACAGCCTAGTACTGGTACAATGACTGCTACATAGACCAATGGAAAAGAATAGAAACTTCTGTAATTTATCCATCTAATGACCAAGAATCCAAAAACATTAAGTGGGAAAGAGACAGTTTCATCAACAGTTGATGCTGGCAAAATTGGATCTCCATCTACAGAGGAATTAAACACTACCCATACCTCAGTCCATGCACAAAAAGGAATTCAAGATGGATCCGAGACCTACATGGAAAACCCAGAGCAATAAAGATCATCAATGAGAAAACAGAGACAAATTGAAAGGCCTATTTTATGGCAAACATATATGACCAAATATAATAAAGGAAGCACAAAGAGTAGAAGACAAAATAGATGCCTAGGACTTTATAAATATAAGACACCTATGCACATCAAAATACTTCATCAAAAGAGTTAAAAGAGGACCCACAAACTGAGAAAAAATCTTTAGCAATGGCACAAGAGGCTAATTTCTAAAATCTATAGTATTCTGCAACATAGCGATAGGAAAACACACACACAAATAATCCAATTATAAAGTGGGCAAAAACACATGAACAGACAGTTCACCAATGACAACATTCAAACAGCTAACAAACACATAAAATATACATATATACTCATGATCATTAGCTATCAGACCAGACCAGACTCGTTGCCAACGAGTTGATTCTGACTCATAACATCCCTCTAAAGCAAAGTACAACTACTCCTGTGGGTTTTCGAAACTGTAACTATTTTCAAGAGTAAAGAGCCTCCTGTACTCCCAGGAGTGACTGGTGGTTTTGAAATACTGACCTTGGAGTTAACAGCAAAATGTGTAACCATTATGCCACCAGGGCTCCGCTCATTATCCATGAGAGAGATGAAACACAAAATAAAAATAAGGTATCTTCTTACACCCACAATGATAGACTAATTAAAATTTAATTAAAAAACAGAAAAGAACAAATTCTGGAAAGGGTGCAGAGATGTGGAACTCTCCTACTCTGTGGGTGGGTTTGTAAACATGTCAAGCCATTGTGGAAAGTGATATGGCAGTACCCAACACAACTGGGAAAGGAGAGCTCATACTATCCCCCAATAATTCTGGTAGATATACACCCCCCAAAAGTGAGAGACACGGCACCAATGATGTGTGTTTTACCATGATTGTCACAGTACAGTTCACTATAGCAAGAAGCTGGAAACAGCCCCAACACTCATCACTGAAGAGTGGATAAAGAAGCTCTTGGACAAAACACAAGGAAACAGTATGCATCCTTAAAAAAATGTGATGATACCACAAAGCACCTCTTGACATGGATGGACCTGGAAAGTATTATGCTGAACAAATTAGTGTATCACAAAAGAACAAATATCGAATGAGAAGACTGTGAAAAGGAAAAACATCAAGAAAGAGGAGGCATCTGTTCGTAGGCCACGCAATCTTCTATCCTTTCTCCTAAGCAACCAGATGGTGTGTTTGCTTAATGCTCATGATCCACATACCGCCCTCTTCTTGTGATATCTTAAACATCACTTTGTCAGAGGAGGCATTACCTAAGATGGGATCAATTTCATATATCAATCAGTCCCCTGCCACATAACAATGTTCTTGGCAGAAGTACCGCCAGAATTCTTTTTCGAGGCAAGGATGGGGAGATTCTGTCTCACGTACTTCACATGCTTGTTAATGCAGACCAGCAGCAAAAGCACAGAAATCTCTCAGCAAGATGGGTGAGTACAATGGCTGCAACAGTGTGCTCACACATTAAGAACACGTATGAAGATGGCACAGAACTGGGCAGTGTTTTGTTCCCTTGTATGCAGCCTTTCTATGACTAAGAACGAACTCAGTGGCAGGTCACAATAACAACATGGCCACCCAAATCAACAGACACGTCAACAAGGGTGATTAGTGAACCAAAATGGAAATTCAAATCCAAAAGTGGGGGGTGATCTCTATGTCAGAGGAGGTAATTTCACTTCTCTTGGTGGGTAAACCAGCCCGCCATTGGGAAAGACACTTAACATTGCTTATATAGATCCCCAATGGAGAATACATCCTGTATGATGTTGTCAATCAAACATTTTTTTTACCTAGTTTCTATCCAGCCATTGCTGACCCAGATTGAGTGCTTTATACAACCAAGACTTTAGACGTTTTCCTTTTGAGGTTGGCAGCATCCTTCACAGACTACATCAGAAGAATCCAATTTGGAAACCACACTGAGATTTTACTTTAACCTGTAGCAGAGTAGAGGAACCGAAATACTCTTTTAGATTTAAAGCTGAAATGACCTGGTGTGCGAAGAAGCAGATGACTACTATCCCAAGGTTATAGATTTTGAAGTCATGAGACTTTGGTTCAAATCTCTTGTTTTGAGGCTTCCCAATAATTGACAACCTAAGACTACCACTCTATTTTCTAAATAGCAAATAGAAAATATTTGCAATTTTCATATTCTCT
>NW_022103896.1:84540333-84542069 GCF_000313985.2 Echinops telfairi | reverse complement strand
TGTGCTTTACACAATTGATGTATGTATGGATTGTGGTAAGAGTTGTATGAGCCCCTAATAAAATGATTTTTTAAAAATCCAGGACCATCAGTGGGTGCTCTCTTGGCACTTAATTCTGAGCACCTGGTGTGCATAAGGCTATGGATGACAAAGAAAAACCCAAACTCTCTGCCATGAGTTGATTCCAACCCATGGCAACCCTATAGGAGAGAGCAGAACAGCACTGTGGGTTTCTGAGATTATAACTCTTTATGGGAGTAGAAAGCCTCATCTTACTCCCACAGTTGAGCTTGCAGTTTAGAACTACAAAACAAACAAACAAACAAAAAAAAAACTACAGACCTCTTGGTTAGCAGCCCAATGCATGACCATTAAGGCACCAGGGCTCCTATGGATGACAATAAAAGTTTAAAAAAATCTATATGCAGGGTTCCCATGTGGATTAAGCCTTTGGTGAATGCCCTCTGCCCATTTCCCAGGGTTGTGAACAATGTTGTTATCAGAAAGACTGTACTGGAAAGTGGGTTAATGCTGATGTGTGTAGGAGATTAAAAGTTAGCACTTGATCATTTATTCTCCCTTTTGACACATTTGAAATTTTTTCTCATTTATCTTTTGCTTTCTTTTGAGTATATAATTTTATGTTTTTAATTGTATTATTTTTGCTGGAGTTGGCTTATAAGTTTTTCTTAGTATGAAATCCAGGATATGTATATATAGAGGACAATAAGTGGATTGATTCTTAGGGTTATGACAGGGAAGGTGGGGGTAAAGGGGGAACTAATAATGAGTACAAGAATGAGGAAAGTCTTCTAAAATTTATTGTGGTGATGACTGTATAACTCTTTTTAATATATTTAGATCATTAAAATGTGTTATGTGGATTGTAGTCAATAAAACAATAAAAATGCATGATGATTAAGGGGGATTTATACTAGGCACACAAGGATGGTTCAGAATTAGAAACACAATTAATGTAATCCCCTGCATAAGCAGAATAAAAGATAAGAATAATAAACCTTGGTACATAACACAATGGAATACTATGCAATGGTAAGAATAACTATAAATTTGAGAAACACCTCATAATCTTGATGAATGTGGAAGCTATTTTGCTGAGCAAAATTAGCTAATCACAAAAGAATGTATTTATATGAGATCACTATTCTAAAAAGTCCTTCTCTCATGGAGTGCTTGCTGATTTTGAACTGCTGATCTTGTGGTTAGTAGCCCAGTACATATAACCCATTATGCCACGAAGGCTCCTGAATTAGCTGTTGCCTGCAGTTGGAGTGGCCTGGGGAAGTCTATTCTGATACACTAACTTACATAAAGTACAGTGATGATCATTTAGCATGTTTCTTAGGTGATAACATGTAGTTGTAGTTAGATAATATAAGCACATGCTCCTTTACACAGATGTCAGTAATCTTTTAACAAGTCCTACATGGAATTGTAGAATTATGCCTTAAAGACCCACTGTGTGATTTCATCTACGTCACTGTTCTGAAGTTCCTGTGTTGTTGATTTACAGGCTTCCACGTTGACATACAAAAACTGAGTGTCCACGGGTCCTCAAGGCACCTTGTTTGTGGCTTCAGTACACACATCTATGGACACACATAGGATTTTGTCTGAAGTATCAAAAAATATGCTGTCAACATTTCTTTCTTCTGGTCTACTTTCTTTTCTCTTGTGAGGATCAGGTAATCGAATTTAAAAATAAAAGCCATCAG
>NW_022103896.1:84534461-84539422 GCF_000313985.2 Echinops telfairi | reverse complement strand
AGACATTTTACCAACTAAGTCGTAATCCATTAAAAAGAAACTACTAGGGGTATAAAGAAAAAAGTACCATCTGTAATAACTGTCTATATAGACATGAAGAAGTGAAATAAAATTAATTGGCAATCAAAAAAAAAGAAAGAAAGAAAATTAGTCCATGGAGATGTAATAGATTACAACAGAACAACGTCTGAACCACTTGACTTGAACATTTCATCGGGAAGCCACAATTGCTCAAACTGAGGATCGTGATTGGTGAAGCTGAGGGCCAATGGGGACAAGGGAAACCCTCTGTGAGCCGGATTGACAAGACACCCCGAAGATGGTACAAAACCAGGCAATATTTTATTTTGTTGTCCCTACTGGGTCACCATAAAATGGAGTTGTCTTGATGGGAGATACCAGCAACAAAACCTTCAAAAACAGAGATTACAAAGTCAGTTTGAAGTCAAAGTGTGAGTAAGCCTACTGCAAAATTGATCCTCTTAGGTAGCTTTGAAGTGTGTGACATTAAGGGGGAAATTGGCGAAAGTGCAGGGGCATTTTGCAATCAGGAATACAGGGCTTCAATGGGCTGGCCCAGTGTTCAAAACCTTGATCATCTCTACTACATTATTTCATTATATTCATGTTTTTAATTTAAAAAAAGGTACTTTAATGAACTAATACCAATCTAGGACTATTTACTTTTTATCTCTGATGAATACAAAAACGTTTTTCAGTCTATGAATACCAAATTATTTGTGGCTAAATTTTATTAGGTAATCTGGCAAACTCTGCTTGCGTTGGGACAGCTGTCTCAGTCAGTATTCAGAAATTGCTGTTATTTTGAAATCAGAGCAAAGCTGTTGCATTTCAAGAATTGAAGCCACATAGAAATGATATATTTTATTAGCCATATATTTTTCACTTTCACATGTTTTTTATTTCTAACTGAACAATATTAGTTAAACTCAAATCTCCTCCACTTTTCTTTCCTGACAGCTTCCTTGCCTACAGTATTTAGCTGTTAGTGCAAGTATGAGTTTGAATTATATGAAGGCCTATGGTAAAAATGAAATTAATTGCTTTATTAATGTGTGAAACAAATAATAATTGTACTTATATTTCTCTTAAACAATATTGGTTTTTCTTTGAAAAAAATTTTACTTTGGAAAAAAAAATTTTAACCCAAGGAAAACTGAGAATACAACAATGAACTCCTGGATAACCTTTAATGTATATTTATCAATTGGAACATTTCATGATATTTGCTTTAGCTTTCACTCTAGAGAGACCAGTGGATCAATAGATACATTCATGCATTCATAAATCAGCTGTCAATTCCAACTCATGGTAACCTTCTGGTGACTCCGTGTTTGCTAGATGAGAACTGTGCTCCAGAGGATTTTCAGAGGCTAAGTGTTTCAAAGTAGAAAACCTGGCCATTTTTTTCAGGTGCTTCTGGGTGTACTCAACCTTGAGGTCTTTTTGTTAGCATCCTAGCACATTAGTCGTTTGCACTGCCTTAGGACCTTATTTACATGTATATATTATATACATACATATATTACAGACTGGGAACCATTTAAAAATAATTTGTAAACATCCTGACATTGTACCTCCAAATATTTCAGAGCATATGTCTTAACATGTTTCCCAGACAAATATGATTTTCTCATCCCAAACATTTGACATTGATATAACAATTTATCCAAAAGGATATATAAAATATCCTTCATACGTTTTTTAAATTCAGCATCTAATCAAGGCTCATCTGAAAAATTTGGTTGCCATGTTACTTTTTTCCCTTTAATTCCAAATAGTCCTCTGTGCCATTTGATAACTTCTGTGATATTTACATATTTGGAGACCTGGTCCGATGTTTTGTAGAATTTTTTATAGTTGGGCTTGTGTGCTGTATTTCCCTCCTGCTTAGAATGAAGTTAGAACTTTTGGTAAGCTGACATAGGTTTCCCATTTTTCATATAAGGACGCCACCAGTTTGTGCTATCATTGGTATGGTCATTTGGTCATTCAGTAAGAGATCCATTGGATCTTTCCATCCTAAATATAGCATTCTATAATGCTATAGTTAATACCTAAGTTGTGAGATATCATCTTAAAAAAGACAATGTTCTACAACAACTTTTCCTCTAATGCATGTATGCATGCCACTGTAGGCCAAAGATTTCTCTGTTGGGTTTTATAATCCATTGCAAAGGCCACAGAGAACTCACAGAAAATACAATTATTGGGGTTTAATAGAGATTCTAACAGGTTACAAATCAGGATCAGAGACATTAAGTTTATAGATCTGTTTTCTGAAATACATCTTCTCTGCCCTTGCTCTGGTCCTCAGCCTTGGCCACTTGCCTTGCTTCTACTCCACTACATCGACTGTTACCAAGCTCCTTTAATTCTGCTGAAGGCCTAAAGTGCATCTTGTTCTGCAGGCTAGTTCCTTGTCCAAGGCACTCAGCTTATCTCCTTCCATGGGCTGAGAAACCCCCCATTCTGTGTCCCCATCTGCTGATGCTTTCATACTCTTTCATGTTCTGGGCATTGTTCTTCTGCCACCGCTCCATGCAGAGATCGCAATGTGCTTCGCTTCTGGCTCTTCTTCATG
This sequence comes from Echinops telfairi, assembly GCF_000313985.2. Taxonomy (NCBI): domain Eukaryota; kingdom Metazoa; phylum Chordata; class Mammalia; order Afrosoricida; family Tenrecidae; genus Echinops; species Echinops telfairi. The sequence goes on along the minus strand of NW_022103896.1, from coordinate 84,536,817 downwards.
GATGGTCATGGGACTCTCTGTTTCTGCTTCTGAAATTGTTCATTTTATACCTTGCAGACTAGCCAAACTGACCAATCAATGACTTAGAGCCACTTATGCCTCATTTGCATGCTCCCACCCAGTCATTTGGTGGGAGCTATTAGAACTATGGATGGAAGAGTAATATCAAGTAATTGCACTTCACTCCATCTACCATATTTATGGATATATTTGCAGCAAAATTGAAGACCTTGATAACCCAACATATATTAGTGATATACAACCACTCTTCCCCCACATTCACTCTTACATGTCTATCCATGCATCTACTAATTGATCACAGTTACGGTGGATGGTTCATATAACAGTATTCACCTCCGTTGCCTTTAATTGTCACAATTCCCAATGCTTTCTTCTATGTCCATCACTTTTTGATGACTTCTCTCATTTTATATTGCCTTTTTCTTCAAACAAATTAACATACATCTAAGCTGTAATTAATAATTTAGCTTCCTTCCCCCTCTTAACCCTGGTAATTATCAAAGAACGATTCTTTTGAAGTGAAAGCCTATTTTTTTTTTACTTTTTGCAATAGTGGTCTCAGGCAGTAAGTGACCAGTTTCACTCAGCATATTTCCATTCATCCAAGTTATGAGGTGTTTCTTAGACACTTCATTATTTTTTAATGTTTTATAATATTCCATTATGTGTGCAGACCATAGTTAGGTTATCCATTTCTTCCAATGATGAGCATTTAGGTTGTTTCTATCTTTTTGCTGTTGCGATACAGTGCTGCGATGAACATACGTGTGCACATGAACATTTGTGTTGCAGCTTTTAATTCCCTAGAATACATACTAAGTAGAAGAATTTCAGGACCATATGGTATTTCAGCTTCCACCTTTTAAAGTAAACATCATCCATGGTCCACAATGGTTACGTTTTACAGTCCTTCCGACCATGGACGAGGATTTGAGTTTCTCTACACCCTCATCAGCAGTTGTGGTTTTCTGTCTTTTAAACCTTGCTATTAGTGCTGGCATAAGTTTTGATTTGCATTTCTCTATTGGCTAACGATCAAAGGAGTTTTTCCTCTCTTGGCACATAATCAACCTTCAGTCCACTTTTCTATCCTTTCCTCAGGGTTCCAGGATTATCATGATAAATGTTTCATTTGGTTTATCGTGTCTTTGGTGTAGAGGGTCCTGGTAGTATGTCCTGCTAAGTCTGCCATCTAGCCAGAATACTCGAACAACTGGGTTTTATTGTTGATTTTTCAATGCCATTCATGCATTATTATTCTGCTAATAATTATGTCAAGCAAGGATTATTGGAAAATAACATCTAACTAATATTCATTAAAACTGTTTCTTTGTTCTTAAAGTCTGTAGTCATAAATGTTTTATTATTTTTATTTTGGTTTTCTTTGAAAGATAGCTTGTGTGTCTCAAAAGAATTTAAGACAGTTTTAATTTTACATTTCCAACTTTTATAACCACTTAGACAAATACGTAGGTAAGGAATCTGGAGGCTTTTCACGTTTATGAACTTTTTCTTTTAATTTCTAAAAAAATTAATCTGATTCATTTTCCTCCTTTATTTGTGGAATATATCATCTACACAGACAAGCACACTATCTGTAGTTGCATAGCCCATCTTCCCAAAATAGTGGCAGCATCGTCCTAAGCCCTTTGTGTATGTGGTTCTCTCTTCTTTCTTTTCCCCACTCACTCTTTCTTTCTCCTTACCTCCCTGCTGCTTTCCTCTCCCCTGACCCCAGCCCTGGTTTCCTCATCTTCTTCAAAACCTTTTACTTTGGTGTGAAAATGAGATAGACTAATTTTGCTGAGCGTAATGTCCTTCAATTTTGTTCATTGCATGAGGTATGTGACAGACTTATCCTTGTTTTTAAAGAATGCATAACATTCCATTGTGTGTGTACGAGCTTATCCATTTCTCCACGGATGGAGATTTTGATTGTTTTCATCTTTTTGAGGTTATAGAAATTGCTGCAATAAACATGGGTCTGCCCATGTCTGCTTGTGTTTTGTTCTTTATTTCTTTAGGGTGTGCACCTCATAGAGAGTTTGCCTGATCATAAGGTATTTTTATTTGCATTTGCTTAAGGAAGCACCATACTGTTTTCTATAGCTGTATAATTCTGCAATCCCACCAGCAATGTATGAGCATTCCAATATTTCCATATCATCTCCAGAATTTATTATTTCATTTTTAAAAATGTTTATTAAGAGTGTCGAGATGCTAAAAAGCAGTGATGAACGCATGAAGCATATCGCTGCATGGGAAGAACTGGAGGAAATTATGCTAAGTGAAGTAAGCCAAGTACAAAAGGACAAGTATAACATGAGTCCACTGA
>NW_022103896.1:84529667-84531784 GCF_000313985.2 Echinops telfairi | reverse complement strand
TATTGGGATATAATTCCTATGTAAGGTAATATATCCTTGGTTTCATACACAGAAATGCATATAAAATTGAACCAGGAAGCAAACCAACAACAAATTAAGAACTCAAAAATAATGACTAGACAAAACAGAAAAATCTCACTCTAAAAGAAAACATAAAATACTAAAAAACTGAAACAGTTTTAAAATGGGCCCAAAGGGAAATCAAATGCTAAGGTATTGCATTTTAACCTAAGTTCATCTGTCATGGGAGCCCTGGTGGCCTAATGGTTGCAAGTTGGACTGTAATCCACAAGATCAGCAGTTCAAAACCATGAGCCACTCCACAGGAGAAAGATGGGGCTTTCTACTTCCATGGACAGTTACAGTCTCAGAAACTCACAAGGGAAGGTTTACCTTGTCCTATAGGGTCATTATAAGTCTGTATCAACTCAATGGCAGTGCGATTTGAGTAAGGCATCTGCCAATATCTCTGTCTGGTAGCAAGGCTATTCCATCATTTGCCTCTGGTCAGGGGGGATTCACTGAAATCATATGGGGATTTTGCAAATGGATTTTTCGCTTCCATTGTCCTCTATAGACTTCTGCAAACTAGGTGTTCACAATTTAAGCTGATACCATTCCCTTTTTCTGATTTGGATTTTTAAATTTACAAACCTTGGGTCCCACAGGCTGGTGTGCTTCTTCCTTATGGACTTCGATGGCTGCTTGTTCAAAGATAAGCTTTTAAGATCCTAGTCACTATCCTTCCTGATAGCTGGGTACCACCCGCTTTCTTCACCACAAACTTCGTCTCCATATCTTTAGTGATCACTTCATGAGGACAGGCATCAAGCAGGCTATGTCATGAGAACAAATTGTTCTTAGTTTGGGGCTAGAATGAAGCACAGGCCCCTTATACGTTCATATATCTATGATTTATGCTTGTCTCTTATTGACTTTAGGGATATCATTTTTATGATATCAATATCATTTTATGATAGCTATCATTGTTGATTAGGAGACTTAGAAAAGTATATGACCTTAGAGCAGTGTGGTAGTTACATAATATCTTGTCAATTTGAGAATTAAGAGTGAAGGGGTTGAGTTTAGCCTGTCAATCAGGTCGCAGCTGGATGACCTCATTTGGAGGCCTTAAGGACATAAATAACTAGCTGCAGGTGGGGCACACGCTCACTCCCTGTGAGACATTCCTTCTGACAAGATATATGGAACTACGCTAGAGTCCTGGAGTTGGAAGAGCCATGTGGAGATCCTTGCCAGTGCTGAGATGCTTCCACAGCCACTAGATCCACAAGACTTTTGACCCACTGGCCTGTGATCTTCCTGCTTCCAGCATCATTGCATGTGTTGCATGAGTCTGAAGAGGAATTTATACACAGGTATCAGGCATATGGGCTAATATTGGACTTGTGGACTTTGAACTGGACTGGGCTGGGATGCTTTTCTTTTTCTTTTTTTTTGGGGGGGATGCTTTTCTTAATATACAATTACTCTTTTATATAAAACTCTTTCTTAACACATATGAGTGTCCATGAATTTGTTTCTCTAACCCACCTGGACTAACACAAGCAAACAATTGTCTTTGCCGTTGTTTTTATTCTTATGGTAGTGGACTCAAGCAATATTTGTCCTATTGTGATGACTAATCACACTCAACATAATGGGTCCATGTTTTGAGGTGATTCATGGTTTCAACACTATTTTTCAATGGATCCATTATGTGTATATAGCAGAATTTCACCTTCTATTTGTCTACTTATGGAACCTTTGGTTGCTTCAACTTTTTCCCCCTAACTCATAAGGAATATTTATTCATTTACATAACAATGAATCCTATCCAGGACATGAGATTGTTGTGTGTGTGTGTTTTAATTGATTGGTTGGTTGGTTCATTTTTTAAATCATTTTTTGGGGACTCTTACAACTCTTTTCACAATCCATATGTACATCCATTGTGTCATGCTTCAACTTTTTATTACTGTAGATTGTGTTGTTATAAACATAGGAGAGCATATGTCTGTGTTCCTTCTCTTGCTTCCTTGGGCATATGCCCAACAGAAGTATTTTACTGGATCATGTGGTATTTCTATTCTGAGTTTTTCAGACAGCACCATATC
>NW_022103896.1:84527287-84528311 GCF_000313985.2 Echinops telfairi | reverse complement strand
TATTTATGCCTTATTTTAGGGCCCTTAAATTTGTACCTACCTTTTCATTAATTATTCTTGCGGTTCTAGGGTTTATATTTAGGTCTTTAATTCATCTGCAGTTTGTTTTTATACATAGTATGAAGCATGGGTCCTTTTTCATTTTTCTCCCAATTTTTCCAGCACCACTTATTGAAAAGGTGACCTCTTCCCTACTTAATGTGTTTTAGTTCTTTATCAAAATTCCGATACCTTTGGTACTTAGTTGAATTTCTGCCTTCTCTGTTTTAATCCACTGGATTACATATCTATCATATCAATAACACACTGTTTTGGGGAGTGAAAAGCTTCCTGCTTGGTTTTCAGTAAAAATGTTTAAATAAAGAGCATATTTTTATTATTTTCAGCAATTAGTATACTGAAGGAAATGCTTCCAGATATCTGTTTTCAAAATTCTTTTTTTATTGCATGGGTTTATCTGAAAAGCAGAAGCATTTTATACTTATCAATTAAAAATCAACTTAAGGAGAGAGGCCAAATGCATTTAACATTTCAAAGATATATGCTTGGTACTGTAATCCAAACCACTAACTCACATCAGAAAATGCCTACAAATTTGAATACATTTTTTGTTTGGTAAGGATAAAAATACCTTGGTTTTTTTTTTTTACATGAAATAAGTTTAATTATGTGCTGAAAACAGGTAATGATCACAACCTACTTTATTACCACATTTTAAAGATTACACTTTAAAAATCTAACGATATAGTTATAAAGGTTATCTTTAGAACTCTGTACATTCCTGTTTTCAGCTTCTGTGCCATATTATCTTGCCTATGATTAATTCAGTAAATAAATATCATGAGTGTACTTGGCCTATAATCTTACCCTGGTGTCCTATAAAAATCATTGTCAACAAAACTGCTTCATTAGTGATTATAGCTATATATTTTGTTGTTACCCAAAATCACTTGCATTAAAGGGATTCTCTTCCCATAACTTCTCTGGTACTTCTTCTTCTTCTCCCTTCTCCAACCTCCCCCCC
>NW_022103896.1:84514535-84515811 GCF_000313985.2 Echinops telfairi | reverse complement strand
GGAACTTCCCCTCCTTGCCTGAAGTTTATTTGGGGGATTGCTTCCTCAGGGGCTTTGTGGCTTGGCTTTGCTACCATTGCTGATCTGTTATGTTCCCTTCTTGGTTCACCCCACTGTCGTGTGTTCAGACCGGACTAACTCCCTGCCTTGTGTCCCCAATATTGCCCTCTGTGGTGGTATGCTCCAGGAGGGGGACATCATGTCTTGAACTGTTGTTGGTCCCACCATCCTCTCTGTGCCTTCGAAGCTCTGTGCAGGGATGTCATCCTCCAGGCTTGGTGTGCCAATACGGGGTCTAGACCGTCCCTCTCTCTTTTTCCTTCTTGAGTTTTTTCTGTGTGGGTGTGGCATGCTGTCCCCTCTCCCAAACCTGGAGGTTTGGTGTTGTCCTCTGTAGCATCTGCTTCTAGGGAGGGGGTGAGTTGTCTCTGACTGGGGCTGGCCCTGTAGCTCCCTCTTTCCATGCATTGCTCCATGTGGTTATGTTTTCCTCAAGGTTCGGTGTGCCATGGTGGGGTCTGCATACACACTCCCAATTCTGTGGAGACCTAACCAATACTCCCCCCCTCGGTGGGTTAGTGCCCTGCTCCCCCCATGCCCTGGTCTCTCTTTTTCTCCCTCCCCCTTCCCCCTTTTCCCCTTCTTTGTTTTGGAATAACATGTACCTCCTTGGCTTTGGTCTGACCCCCACCTGACTGCCTGTACCTTACCCCGTAAAGTGCTAAGATAAGTGGCTTTTCTTCTATACCTACTGTGCTGATTATACTTACCTCAGGGGACTGATGTTGTACTTGTCCTTATGTGATTGTCTGACTTTGTTTACAGTGATTTCCTTTAACTCTTCCAAAGATGTGCTTCATTGATCATCAGTGCTTTTTAGTGCTTCATAGTGCTCCATTGTGTGTATGTGCCAGAGTTTTCTAATCCACTCGCCTATCAATGGAAATTTAGGTGGTTTTCAATTATTTGCAATTGTGAATTGCACCTCAATAAACATTGGAGCACAGTTGACTGGTCATGATTTATTTCTTACCTCTTCTGGGTATGTGCCCAGTAGAGGGATAGTTGGGTCATAAGGTAGCTCAATTTTCATTTGCTTTAAATATCACCAGATCTCCTTCCACAGAGGCTGTATATATCTTGCCACATCCCCTCCAATATCTGTTGCTCTCTGATTTTCTGATTTGGGCTATCCTCAAGGGTGTTATATGGTATCTCATGGTTGCTTTAATTTGCATTTCTCTGATGGCTAATGATCGGGAGCATTATCTCATAC
>NW_022103896.1:84487396-84513979 GCF_000313985.2 Echinops telfairi | reverse complement strand
GTGTCTATATGCTGATGGTTTTGTTTCTGTGTGTTCTGTTCTTTTCCATTGGTTTGAGTATCTGTCATTATTCCAGTACCATGCAGTTTTGACAACTGTGGCTGTGTAGGTGTTAAAGTCAGGTAAGATTAGCCCTCCAACTTTGTCCTTCTTCTTCAGGAGTTCTATGCTAATTCTGGGCTTCTTCCCTCGCCATATGAAATTAGTGGTCAGTTTTTCCAATTCTTTGAAGAAGGTTGTTGGTATTTGAAGTGGGATAGCTTTAAACGTATATAGTGCCTTGGGTAAAATTGACATCTTTACTATATTAAATCTTCTGATCCACGAGCATGGGATATTCTTCCATTGGTGGAGGTCACTTTGGTTTTGTGTAATAGGGTCCTGTAGTTTTCCTTGTATAGGTCTTCTGGGGTTTTTTTTGTTAAATATATCCTTAGATATTTCTATTTGCTTTTGGCTATTGTGAAGGGTACTTCCATGGTCTTCTCTGATGTATATAGCAAACCAATAGACTTCTGGTTGTTGATCTTGGATCCTGCCACTCCTTCATATTCTTCCATCGCTGTCAGGAATCCTGTTGTTGAATTTTGGGGATTTTCAATGTATAGCATGTCATCTGCAAATAGCAATAGTTTCACCTCCTCCTCTCCAGTTGGATACTTTAATGTCCTTTCTCTGTCTTATATTGTTAGCTAGGACCTCTAGTCTGATTTTGAACAGAAGTGGGGACAAGTGGAATCCTTGTCTGGTCACCTTTTTCAGTGGGATTATTTTTGTCTTTTCCCTATTGACTTGATGTTGGCTGTTGCCTTTTTGTAGATAGCTTGTAACTTGAGGAATTTTCCTTCCCTTCCTATTTTCTTGAATGTCTTAATTAGGAATGCGGGTTGGATATTGTCAAATGCTTTTCTGTGTCTATCGATATTATCATGTGATTCTTATCATTTTTCTTATCAATGTGGTGTATAATATTGATGGACTTTTGGATGTTAAACCATTTCTGTATCCCTAGAATGAATCTCACCAGATCATGGTGGATGCTATGTTTTATATACTTTTGTATTCTATTGAACAATATTTTATTAAGGATTTTTGCATCTATATCTATTAAAGACATCAGTCTGTAGTTCTCTAATTCTGTGAGAGAAATTATTATTTTTAATAAGGAAATCAAAGAAGCCCAAATTTACCCTGCTGTCTAAAAGAAGATTTCTCATATGAAACCTTTTAAAGTAAAAATGGTATAAAACAAAGATGTAATTATCATTGATATAGGGATTTTTTTTAGCAATCCTACATCCCCCAATCATACCCAATCATATTAATAACTAAAAGCACCATAAAGCAATACAGCATATAGTGTCCACATATAAAGTTCAAAGCTGTGGTGACTTGAGAGTGAAATAACGACTATAGTTCCTGGAGAAGTAGCTTGTTGATGCCCCTATCAGGGTACATGCTGCCCCTTTCAATAGCTGGCTGCGTAACAAAAGCTGCCATTGGTTGTAGTTTTCAGTGGGATAAAAAACTAATTTTGAAATGAGGGTGAGTGCAGAGTGGAGACCCAATGCCCATTTGTAGGCAACTGGACACCCCCTTACTAAAGGTCATGGGGAGGAGATGAGCCAGTCAGGGTGCAGGGTAGCAACAATGAAACATACAACTTTCCTCTAGTTCTTACATGCTTCCTTCTCCCCACTATCAGGATCCCAATTCTACCTTACAAATCTGGCTAGACCAGAGGATGTACACTGGTACAGATAGGAACTGGAAACACTGGGAATCCAGGGCAGATGACCTTTCAGGATCAGTGGTGAGAGTGGAAATACCTGGAGGGTGGAGGGAAGGTGGGGTGGAAAAGGGGAACCGATTACAAGGATCTACATATAACCTCCTCTCTTGGGGATGGACAACAGAAAAGTGGGTGAAGGGAGATGTCGGACAGTGTAAGATATGATAAAATAATAATAATTTGTAAATTATCAAGGGTTCATGAGGGAGGTGGGAGCTGGGAGGGTAGGGGAAAAATGAGGAGCTGCTACCAAGGGCTCAAGTAGAAAGCAAATGTTTGGAGAATGATGATGGCAAAAAAATGTATAAAAGGGCTTGACACAATGGATGTATGTATGGATTGTGATAAATTACACAAGCCCCAATAAAATGATTTTTTTTTTAATTTGGCAAAATTGAAAATTATCTCCAGAATTGTTTTAGCTAGTGAAAACAGGTACTTAGGTAAGCTGTTTGTATAGTTAAATAGCATAAAGTGAACTGTAAAAAATAAATAAGTAGAAATACTGGTATTGAGATCTAAATAATCAACTTGATGTTACTTTCAGTGGAATTCCATCTCCAGAAAATTATTTCTTAGCTTGCTGATGTTATGATAAGTAAATGCATGGGGGAGACGGAAGATGTCTTTCCTTTGGTACAGTGTCATCAAGGACCCTATCATTGGTTGAAATACAAGAAAGGGAATGGGTATTTCCCAGTAACAGTGGAATGTTTCCTGAGAAAATCACCTCTGAAGTTCTAGTGGAATTTGTATGTCAAGTAAGTTCCAAAAAGAATCAAAATGAATGTAAAATAACCTCTGAACGTGGATGAAATCAGCAGTCAAGTTATATAACATTAAATATTCAGTGTCATCTTTGTCATTACATGTTCAGAAAAAAGGTGCGTTGTATTATTGATTCAAGAATACCATGGGTCCAGAATTTGTGTGTTAGGGTATTTTTACCATTTGACATAAACCTTCTTGGTCATCAAAAAGATACATGAGGGCTTCAAAAAATTCATGGCAAGATTCCATTATTTTGTAATTCCATTTTTCCATGTAGTTTTTGAAGCTATCTTATATTATATGGCTGTAGTACTGTTATCAAAACCCTCTACTTACTGTGTTCTTATTGTTAATAGCCATCAAACAAAATCCAAATCGTTGTGGAATGAAATGTTGCCTAGTTTGTGCCATATCCACAAGCATTGGGTCAGTGTTTGTTATTCTGAACAAACACATTGCAGTTCATAGGTACAACCACTGTGTAATAATGCCTTCAACCCAGGGGGTGTATTATCCAGCACTACATCAGACAACAAGGAGATGTGGTGGCATAACAGACAGTCTGAGTTGCTAACCACATGATTAGCAGGTCAAACCCACCATCCATGAGAGAAAGATGAGGCGTCTACTCCAGTAAAGATTTAAAGCCTCAGGAACCCAAAGAAAATGTTCTATCCTGTCTCTCAAGTTGTTATGAGATGTAATCGACTTGCTGGCAGTGAATTTGGGTGTATCAGGCAATATCAAATTGTGATAAAACTTTTATTAGCTAATTTTTGAAAGTAGATGTCTGGGTATTTCTTGCTAGTTTGCCTTATTTTGATGCTCTACTGAAACCCTAATGGTATTTGATAAACAAGTGGCACAGCTGTCAGCATCATAGCAAAACATAATCCATCATAGTATGATGAATTGACAGATAGATTGCTTAATCATATTGTCTTTATTCCAAAAGATAAAACATGTACAACCTGAGACCAGAACAACAATCCAACAACCCCAACCAACTACTCTGGGGAAAAAACAACACATTAGAAAATCTAGAAAAAAACTCAAAATGATAAGAAATCAAGTTTACTGATAGAGACCAGTAGGACCTCCAAATTCATTGCCCTCTCAAGGTTGGGAACTGAACCCACACTCTGATAGAATAATCAAACATTTAAATTAAATGTGCGGAATTTTAAGGGCTGTGAATAACCTTGTCATCAGAGAGAGCATTGTAAAGTCAATTTTGGCAGGTTTTAAAGTTGTTTCAGTTTAAAAAAAAAAAAGAGTGAAGGGGATTAAGCCTCCAGTGAGTCCCTCTGATCATGGACCAGGGATGTGAACAGCCCTGCCATCGTGCAGAATGCATTTGAAAGTGGACAGTTTCAGATGCGGTTACATTAAAATTTAACACCTTTTCATTTGAACTCCCTTTTTACCCATTTAAAATATGTTCTACTGTTTAATATGTTCTTGTTTTTTTTAATTGAAGCTTTTCTCTGTTGACTTTGTTGTTGTTGGTTTTTGTTGCTGTTTCTGTTGTTTTGTCTTGATATGTTTTAAATTTATTTGAAATCCAGGACATGTAAATCCACAATGGCAGTAACTGTATTCATGGTTTCTTAGGGGTATGGCAAGGAAGGTTGGGAGGAAATGGGGTGCTAATAAAGAGTACCAGAAAGAAGAAAATGTTCTAATATTGATTGGGGTGAACTATTCTTAATGTGATTGAACTATTTAATGGTATAATATGTAAATTTTATGTACCCATAACATTGTTTAAAAATTGAAAACCTGCAGCATTTAGCAACAACAAAGTTCAGAGGATTAGGAAGGAAAGAGGAACAGAGATAGAAAACAAAGGAAGAAAGTAGAATATATGGTGGTACATTGAGAAAATTGCAATGTGTGAGTTGAAACAAAATGTGTATGAATTGTTCAATGCAAAACTGATGCCCTGCTCTGTAAACCTTCACCTAATTCACAATAAACTTTAAAAAAAAAAGATATATGGCAACAACAATTAAAATAATGCAAAGGAAGGAAGACTTTCTAAAAAGGAAGAGAAGAGTAAAGCTCCAATACTTAAAAAGAAAATTAAAATATCAGTATAAAGCGAATACTTGCAATCAGTAAAGAAAATATCTATATACCTAAATAAACATATTAATTCCTCAGACAACAAACAATAGAAAGAAATGAGATAAAATGGCTTTAAAAAGCAAGCAAGAAAACGGGATAGAAACCTTCCTGAGGGAGAAAAATCGTTGTAGTGCAAGCCAATAATGAATTTAATAATTAATTTAAAAGACACACACACACACACATATATATGTGTATACACACACACACACACACACACACACGTCTTTCTTAAACCAGAAGCAAAAACTAAAACTTTTTGTTGGATTTTTCCTTTGTCGCCTCCCGTATACCCCACTCCCCTCAGCCCCCCACCCCGGCCCCAGGCTGGAAGTCCTCCCTCCACTTAAGTTATTGTTTTAAACCAAAGTTTACGATGTCTGTTGGTGGCCAAGACCCTGTCCTCTGTCCCTCCTGATTGCCCCCTCCCCTTTAAGGACTCTGGGACTCAGCAAAAGCTGGGGGCCCTGTTCCCCTCCCCCTTGCTATTGCCCAGCCCAGTGGGGAGGCTGTGGGCAGCCCCCTTATGCTCCCCTTTCCCCGCAGGGTCCACATCCCCTTGGGCAGTGGGCATCTGCACCCTAGTCCCCACCCTAGGCTGCTCCTAGGGTGCCTTCCAGACCCCTCTCTAGGACCAAGTCCCCCGTCACGCTGGAAGTGTGGATTCCAGCAATGGACCTGGAAACAGAGACCCCCGCCCCAAAGACCCCCTATGGGGGACCCCAACTTAAGGGCAAGACTGGGTGTGCTCAACTCCCCTGTACTCCAGGCCAGGACCCTTTGCCGAGAAGACTCCTTGGATATCTCCCAAGACCCCCCACACAGCCCATCACAAAAGCAACCCCTCCTGAGTGGCATCCCCCAGCCCCCCATCCCGTGTACCCCCACCTGTGTTCCGTTTGACCAGCACAGAAATATTAAACGTCCTCTAGTCAAAATATATATATATATATGAAATTCATATATTATGAAATCCCTGAAAAGATAAAGGGAAAACACAGACAGAAACCTAGAAGAATCAGTAAACCAACACAGAAACAGAAAGACAAAATAAAAAGGTAAGTATAAACCATGTAAGATCAACAACCATATAAGACATCAAAATAATTAAGAACAAAATATGAGAAATAGGTTATTTATTGTAGAAAAAGGAACAAAAGAAAGAATAAGTGAAATAGAAGACAATTCCCATGATACAATTTGTTTGATGAACAATTATAAAAAGAGAATGAGGAAGAATGAAGGAAGCCTAAGAGTTATGTGTGATACTACCAAAGATCAAGAGGAATAATTTACAAGTAATAGAAACCCAAGAAGGGAAGATAAAAAAGAAGGGCAAAAAAGCAGTACAGTGAGAATTTTTGAGGACTTATTGGCAGAATATTTCCCAATACAATAAAAAATGAGGAAATTTTCATCCAAAACGTTCAATGAACTTTATATCACATGGACCCAAAGAGAAAGTCACCTAGATATGTTCGAATCAAAGTTATCAAAATCAAAGACAAAGAACAAGTTCTAAAACCATCTTCTGAAAAATAAAATATCACATGCCAGTAAGACTAAACATTTATTTCTCACCAGAATCCATACAAAATCCAAAAGAGCAATGGAATCACATATATAAAACCCCGAAGAGAAAGAAATGCCAATTTCTTATTGGCATTTTCAGCAAAATGCCAGGAATCATATTCAGCAAAAATATATTGATTAAAGTATGATTAAATATAATGATGAAAATATCACATTTGCACCTAAAAGAAATAAGGAGAATTTGTAAAAATCTACACCAACCTTACAAAATATAGTAAGGGAGTCAATAACATCAGATAATAACCTGAGATTAAGCACATGATAGCAGCACCCAGATACTGTTCAAAAACAAATTCTCAAAAGTAAGGGTAGGGGGGTGGGGATTTAAGTGACAGCACAGAACCAGATAATGATTTGCTTGAAATCCATATGGATATGAAATCAAGAAGTTATACAGATATAACAAACTTTTAAATTTAGGGAGATAAAGACAAATATCAGAGTCACCACAAAAACAATGAATAAATCTGCTCACCTGATGTCACAGTAGGTTATGTGTTTGACAGCTAACCACAAGGTCCACTATTCAAGCCCACCAGTTCTGTGCAAGACAAGATGAAACTTTCAGCTCCAGTAAAGGTTTACAGTCTCAGAAACCAAAAGAAGGTCCACTCTGTTATATAGGGTTGCTATACTCGTAAGTCATAATTGACTGACTGGTCATGAGTTTGAAACAATAAATAGAAATCCAAACATTCAGAAACTCAAAATGGGTCTGTCAGAGTTCAAACTCCTTTATTAAAATGTAAATGTTCCAGTCTTGTTATGAGATGGGACAACTTCTCCACATGTGCACAGAAACCCTTAAAAGTTACCATTTTTGTTATAAAGAAGCTTGGAGGCAACTTTACCTCTGAAATATTTAACATAAATAATTCATTGACTTCTATATATTAAAATGTATTCTGAAATATTTACCGCAAATTTGAAGAAAAATTTAGATCTTCAAAAAATTTATGAAAATTGCTATGAAGCCTTATATTTCTGATATTATATATTAATATTACTCCTTCCATATATCAACCTTTTCAATTTTCTCTACTTCCCCCCCCCACACACACACACACACTCTTCTCAAATGGAGGGCACTCAAAATGTGATTGAAGAGGGGCTACTTTCCTGGAGCAGAGTCAATCATGGTTTCAGAGTCTGGTAAAGCCTGATGGGTTACTACTCAAGGTTTGAAGAAACAGCTGTAAAAACCTGTCAATGATTGGAACTTGAAATGTGTAAAGTATGAATCTAGGAAAATTGGAAGTGGTCAAAAATGAAATGGAACACATAAAGATCAATATACTAGGCATTAGTGAGCTGAAATGGACTAGTATTGGCTATTTTGAAACAGATTTGAACCAGAACCATGATTTATTATTCTGAGAAAAACACAACCAAGAGGAATGACATTGCATTCATTGCCAAAAGGATATTTCAAAATCAATCTTGAAGAACAATGTTGTCTGTGATAGGATTCTATCTATCCCTCTATAAGATTATCCAATTAATACAAGTATTATTCAAATGTATGCACCAATCACTAAAGCTAATGATGAAGAAAATGAAGAATCCTATCAATGATTTCAGTCTGAAATTGATCAAACATGCAATTAGGATGCATTGGTGATTGGAATGCAAAAGTTGGAAACAAAGAAAAAGGGACCGTAGTTGGATGAAGATAGCATGATAGAATTTTGAAGGACCAATGATTTGTTCATAGCAAATACCTTATCCGACTTCATATGGAATACACAGAATTCAAATTGACTGCATCTGTAGGAAGAGACAATGGAGAGGCTCAGTGTAGACATCTAAAACCAGGCTATGGGATGACTGTGGCACAGTCCATCACTCATATTTAAGTTAAGGTAAAAGCTGAAGAAAAGTAAAACACATCCATGGGAGCCAAAATATGACCTTGAATTTATCCCATCTGAATTTTCAAAACATTTCAAGAACAAATTTGATTCATTTAATACTAACGATGAAGACTTAATGAGCTATTGGAGGACATCAAGAACATCATTCATGAAGAAAGTAAAAGGTCATTAAAGAGACAGGAAAGACAGAAAATATCAAAGTGGATGTCAAAAGAGAATCTGGAATCGGTTCTTAATTTTAGATTAGCTAAAGCATATCAAAGAAATGATGAAATCAAAGAGCTTAATGGAAATTTTCAAAGGACAGCTCGAAACTACAAAGTAAATGTTATAATAAAATTTGCAAACATCTAGAGTCAGAAAATCAAAAGGGAAGAGTACACCCATCATACCTTAAAATTAAAGAACTCAAGAAAAAATTCAAGCCTCTAGTTACAATATTGAAAGACTCTCTGGCAAAATATTGAATGATACAGAAAGCATCAGAAGAAGTTGAGAAGAATACAGAGACAATGTAACAAAAGAACAAAAAATCATATCATCGTGAATGAGGGGGAATGCAGAGTGGGGATCACAGGCCTATCTGTAGGCAACTGGACATCTCTTTGCACAGGGGTAGTGGGGAGGAGACGAGTCACTCAGGGTGCAGTGTAGCATCAATGAAACACACAACTTTCCTCTAGTTCTTAAATGCTTCCTTCCCACCCACTATCATGATCCCAATTCTACCTTACAAACCTGGCTAGACCAGAGAATGTACACTGGTGCAGATAGAAACTGGAAACACAGGGAATCCAGGACAGATGAACCCCTCAGGACCAGTGGTGAGAGTGGTGATGCCGGCAGGGTGGACGGAGGGTGGGGTAGAAAGGGGGAACCAATTACAAGGATCTACATATAACCTCCTCCCTGGGGGATGGACAACAGTAAAGTGAATGAAGGAAGACGTTGGGCAGTGTAAGATATGATAAAATAATAATAATTTATAGATTATCAAGGGTTCATGAGGGAGGGGAGAGCGGGGAGGGAGGGGAAAAAATGAGGAGCTGATACCAAGGGCTCAAGTGGAAAGCAAATGATTTGAGAATGATGAGGGCCAAAAATGTACAAATGTGCTCGACACAATCGAAGTATATATGAATTGTGATAAGAGTTGTGTGAGTCTCCAATAAAATGATTCAAATTAAAAAATAGTCAACATTCCCTCATTCTAGGACGCATTATATGAACAAGAACGAGTGGTACTAAAGAAAGAATGTCAAGCTGCAGTGAAAGCATTAGTCATAAACAAGACAAGCATTGCTGGAATAACAAATGTTTCCACAAGCTGATGAAGCACTGGAAGCACTTACTCAACTATGCTAGGAAATTTGAAAGGCAGCTACTTGGCCAACTGAGTGGTTCAGCTGGTGGGAAGAGATACATATTTGTACCCATTCCAAAGAAAGAAGGTCCAACTGAGGCTTCCGTATATTGACAGGGACCTTTGAGATGTTCAGTCAGGATTCAGACATCATTGCTGATGTCAGATGGATCTTGGAAAAAAATCATAGAACAGAAAGCTGTCTAATTGTGTTTTATTGACCACTAGGCCAAGGCATCCAACTGTGAGCATCATAAACAACCATGGATAGTTGGGAGAAGAATGTAAATTCCAGAATACCTAATTGTATTCATGTATACATGAATTCATGTATGTATACATGAATCAAAAGGCAGTTGTGTGAACAGAACAAGGGATACTGCATGGTTTAAAATCAGGAAAGGTGTGTGCCAGAGTTGGGTCCTTTCACCATATTTATTCAATCTGTATGCTGAGAAAATAATCAAAGAAATTGATTGAAGAAAAATGTGGCACCAAGATAGGAGGAAGGCTTATTAACAACCTGAGATATGCAGATGACACAATCTTGCTTGCTGAAAGTGAAGAGGACTTGAAACGCTTGCTGATGAGATCAAGAATTGCTGTCTTTAGTGTGGATTACAACTCAGTGGCACGAATACCAAAATCCTCACAACTGGACCAATAGGTTTTTCCTGCTTGGATCCATAATCAACACTCATAGAAGCAGAAATCAAGAGCTCAAAGGATGTATTACCTCCATTAAATCTGCTGCAGAAGACCTCTTCGAAGTGTTGAAAGCAAGGATATTACTTTGAGGACTAAGGTGTGCCTGACACAAGCCATAGTATTTTCAATGACCTCATATTCACGTGAAAGTCAGACATTGGATAAAGAAAACTAAAGAAGAATCGATGCATTTGAATTATGGTGCTGGTGAAAAATATGGAAAGTACCTGGACTACCACGACAAGATGAGTTGACCCAGTGGCTGCAATGATGGGCTCAAACATAAAAGCAAGTGTGAGGCTGGTGCAGGTTCAGGCAGTGTGTGGTTCTGCTGTGCATAGGGTCACTATGAGGTGGAATTCACTCAACAGTACCTATCAACGCAAAAAGAGTAGCAATAATAGACTTTAATATACTACTTGCTATTATGAACAGAACAGTTGGAAAGAAGTTCAAGGATGACACAGAAGCTCTAAATCACACAATTAAGCAACTCAATCTGATAGGCATATGACGTTACCCAACAACACCAGAAAACACACACATATACATATACACGCACATATACACACATATACATATATATAATTCTCCAGATAGATGATGTTTTAGGCCACAAAGAAAGCCTCAATAAATTCAGAAACAATGAAATCATGTAAAGCATCTTCTGTGATCATAACACTGTAAAATTAGAAATCAATATAGAGAACAGAGATAAAGCAAATACATGGAAACAATAAAAATTCATTTTAAAACTTTAGAGCAATAGAAGAAATTCAAAATGAAAAAAATTTAAATTCTTAGAATCAAATGAAAATACAACATAAAAACTTTGGGACACAGTAAAATCAGAGTTCAGAGTACAATTTATAGCAAGGTATGCATATTAATGAATTAATATTAAGAAAGAATAAATGGCTCAAATCAATAAACTATACAATTTGAATAGTGTGAAAAGGAGCATCAAAAGACATCCACAGTAGCTAATAGAAAGGAAACAGTAAATATTAGAACCAAAATAAATGAAACAGAAGACAGAAAAACAATAGAAAAAAAACAAGACTTGAAAGTGGTTCTTTGAGGGATCAATAAAATTGATCCAAATTTACAAAGAAAAACTTAAGAAGATGCAAATAATGAGCATAAGAAATGAAGTGTGGAACATTAGAACAGAACCCTCTAAGGTAAAAAGAAATGGAAGTAAAATATACCGCTCCCCCCCAATTGATCATTATCACTTAATGTCATGATCTTGTATAAAGAGATCCCCAGAGATATAATATGAGAAATTATAGAAGGATTCAGCAAAGTGAAGGGATAGAAGATCAACATGAAAACATCTTGGGTTCCACTACATTAAAAAGGAAGACTCTAAAAAGAAATAAGGAAGAGAATAACATTTATGATATTCTCTAAAATAAAATATCTAGCAATAAATCTGACCAGGGATGTAAAAAGATTTTGAGGTATAGCTAATTACTTAATATGGCCCTTCTAGCCATAGTTCACCCTTTCATGAGGTGTAAACATTTCTAGCCAAACTTACACATCTGTGATTATACTCTCATTTCGGAAGTAGTTCTGCTGTTACAAATGAGTCAGAATTAAGGTGGTACATATTTTGAGTCCCCACCTTATTAGAGGAGGTGATAGTCACCATCCTTTGTTTCCTTAGGGATATAGTCTGCAGGAAGGAAAAAACTGCACCTCCATAAAAGCCATCTTTGTGACCTCTCCTTCCCCCTTGAGCGTGTGCAGAAGTAAAATCTGTTTTCACTTTTCGACTTTTGTTTGTTACTATGGATCCTACATCTGGCTTGCCTCTTCCTGACCTCTTAGTCTTAGGACTTGATTTGTGACCTGTCATTTGACCTGATTTCAGCAGTGTCCACAGTCTTTTGGGTAAGGAGGATTCTGCAGATGGATGCCTGGACATTGGGTTTGGGATCTACTTGCACCAATAACCTCATGAGCCATTTCTTTAATTCTTTGTGGCATTTCAGCAAATTGCAGTCTTGGGACATGAGAGACTATAATATTAAGAGGAGTGGTGAGTGATGCCATGGGTAATGGAGTAGCTTAGCATTTTGGAAAAGATAGGCATTTGAAACATCTTTAATCTACCTCATTGGGACTAGTCTTGTATTCCTTTTTCTAAAAGAAATTATTTTTGCAGATTTATGCAAGGAAAACTATAAAACACTAGATAGAGCTACATAAATAGGTAAAAAGTCCATGCTCATGAATTGAAAAACAACATTGTGAAAATGCCAATACTATCAAAAGTGATCTTTGGTGTGAGATATGGAAAATAATACTAATTTATAATCTATCAAGGGGTCACCAGGAGGTGAGGAAACAGGATACCAAGGGCTCAATAGAAATTAACTGTCTAGAAAGAATGATAGCAACATATGTACAAATATGCCTGATATAATTGATGTATGGATTTTAATAAGAGGTGTAAGAGCCCCAAGTAAAATGATCTTTTAATAATAATTAAATTATTTTAAAAAATCATTTTCCCTTTCCCACCCTTTCCAAAGCTGATATTTAAGTAAGATCTTCGGCTAAATCATAAGCCATAAAGAAATGCTCTAATCTGCTAAATCAAGAACTAAATAAATAATAAAGATGAAAACATAACTAATTCAGATGATACAAGATAGCTGTGAAAAAAGACAGTTTGTGTATCTTAAAGTAAGGGCTAGGACCTCATCATTTACTGTAGCCTCTAAATACTCAGAATTCAGCCTGCACAAGTTCTTGGAGCCACAGGGAAGATTTTAGAATTGATTTAAGTCTCAGTGGCATGGAAGAAGCATGCAGAGGGTATGGAAGAAAACCCACACTTGGTAACTACTCAAACATATGGAGGGCTGAATGCATGTGAAAGGGAAAAAAGTAATGGTTTTCCTGAAGGCATTTTGCAATAGGCAAATCTGCTGCACAAGACTTCTTTAGAGTACTGAAGAGCAAGGGTGTTACTTTGAAGACTAAAATGTCCCTCACCCAAGCCATGCATTCTCCATTGCATCATATGCTTGTTAGAGCATTGCATCATATGCTTGTTAGAGCATTGCATCATATGCTTGTTAGAGCATTGCATCATATGCTTGTTAGAGTTGGACATTGAATAAGGAAGACCGCAGAAGAATTGATGCCTTTCAATGGTGTGCTGGAGAAATATATTGAAAGTACCATGGTCTGCTAACAGGACAAACTTATCTGTATTGAAAGAAGTAAGGCCAGCGTGCTCCTTAGAATGACAAGACTTTGTCTTACATACTCAGGACATATTGTCAGGAGAGACAAGTCCTTGGAGAGGACATCATGTTTGGTAAAGTGGAGGGGTGGTGGAAAAGAGGAAGATCTTTGACAAGATGGATGGACACAGTGCTGCTTCAATGGACTTAGGCATTGGAACAATTGGAACAATCGTGAGGTGGGTGTGGGCTGTGCAGTGTTTCCTTCTGTTGTGCATGTGGTTGCTATGGGTTCGAGCCAACTCCATGGCACCCAACCACCACCAAGCATGCTCTTTCCAGCCCTCTTTGGCCCTCTTTACAGCAGTGCCAGTGTTCCATGGGTCCTGCTCCTGATTCCTCTGCCTTACCTAACACAGCTGTCTCACTCTCTTCCCTTCTCACTTGCATGGGCACTTTCTAGGGTGAGACGTCACACATCTCTGCAATCTTCCATAGAAAGAGTTTGCTCTTGTACTACATGTGTACAGGCCCAGGTCATACCTCCTGTCCTAACATCAGTGTTGTAAGCATTCCTCTGGACTAGGTCGCCCTGTGTCCCACAGGATCAGAGGAGCTTGCTTACCTTCTTGCCACACCTAAATAAATATTCCATTACATTACATGTGGATCCTTTCTCTACGATCGAATGCCTCCTATTTTAAAGCATCACCCTAAGCCTTTGTGTTCTGCTCTCACGATTATCTCTCTTCTCAGTGGAGGGTCATGTGGTTTAAATGGTTAGTGTACTCTGTTGCCTCTGAAAGATTAGAGGTTCAATTCCACTCAGAGGTATATGAGAAGAAAGACCATTAAAGGCATAATTTTCCTCTGACACATTAGACTGGACTCTACTGCAACTGGTCACAGTTATTTTTCTTTTCTTTTCATTTATTTATTTCCCTAGGAGTAGCTTTGCTGCTTATTGCTTCTCCCTGTGGGCTGTGCTCCACACCACTGCAAAAAGAAATATTGCATCGTATCACACAACCTCTCTGCTTTCATGACTGGTTATCTCCACAGGATAAAATCCAAGCTCCTTCACAGGGCTTAGACACTCCTCTGTCTTTACTTTAGTGTGCGTCACTGTTTCTTTCCTCTAACTTCCAGAAGTTCCACACAAATCCAGACTTCCTGAAAGCAGGATGTGACTTCGTGTCCCTTTGTTTGTTTTTCCATTTGTTACTATCTTTTCTAAACTGACTTCTGCTCTGCAAAGAAAATGTTCATTTCTACTTCAGAACACATCTCTAAACTGTTCTCCCTGACGCCTTCCTTATTGGTCTGGGATAAAAAATTAATTTCTTTCTGCCACTGAGTTTGTTTTTTAGCTTATCCATCTAGTACTAAATTTATTATGTTCCACTCTAAATTTTTTTTCTAAAGATGTGTTCTCGTTTCTGTTATTCTGTGCTCTGTAATGGCAGAGTTCATTTCACTTGTCAGTTGGTTCCTAGTAGGTAGCACTGTGCCTTCCACATAGTAGGCATTTCAATATATGCTTACTCAGTCTGATGTTAAAACAATACATCTTGGATTCCTTAAAAAAATCCATAAATATTGTTATAAAATGAAAAGTCATTTTTAAATTATTGAGTACATAGTTATCAGGGGTATGGATAAATTAAGAATTTGATATTAAAAATCCAGAGTTTGGGGATGCTACATGTTTTCTAAATACTATTACTAGCAATCATCTCAGAATAACAAATGATACACTGACTCTGGCCAATGAGCTCATGTCAAACACAAGCAAACTTGGCTGTTCTTAGAAGTTCTAACACATTCACTTGATAGAAAGCTCAGTGATAACAATAGACCTTATAAATGTTGTTGGGCATCAAGTTGAATACATACCACTGTTAAACAGAGAGAGTTAAATCTGAGTCCAAATTTGAAACATTAACTTTTAACTACTTAATATTCTTTTCCTTTGATCTGAGTGAATTCTCCCTGAATCTCTCTTTTTTTAAAAATTTTAATCTCTGAAATTTTCTTAATCTTTTAAGTTACTTTTTTGTTACCACTAATCGAACAATGGTGTGATAGTTCAGAGAAAAAACTGTATGGAGACAATTTTATCTAGAAGAGAATATGAATTAATATATTGCTTTAAACTGCATAGAAACAGATTTACACAATAAATTATACGTTGTACATAAATTAGGATAGCGTTTAAAGTTTTTTCAAGGAGTTCTGGTAGCACAGCTGCTAACAAAAAGATCAGTGATTCAAACCCACTCACACCTTACTGGCGAGAGATGCAACAGTCTGGCTCCTGAACCATTTACAGACTTGCCAACGTGAGGACAAGCCGTCTCTCTTCTAGAGAGTTGCTGTGCGTTGGAATTGACTCAATGGCA
Organism: Echinops telfairi; assembly: GCF_000313985.2. Taxonomy (NCBI): domain Eukaryota; kingdom Metazoa; phylum Chordata; class Mammalia; order Afrosoricida; family Tenrecidae; genus Echinops; species Echinops telfairi. The sequence continues at coordinate 84,498,140 of NW_022103896.1, read as the reverse complement.
GCAGCGTCGGCTTTGCTGTGGTTAAGAAATGGTTGCTGTCATCTCAGTGCCCTGGTAATACAGGTGTCTCAATTACTTTCACACTGATTTCTTTAACTATTACCATTTTGTTTACCGTTTTCCTCTTCTGAGCAGAAGCTAAGCTCGTGTTCTCATGCACAGTCGGGGAGGTGAAGCCCTAAGCCTACTCTTCTCACTAACTGGAGACTGGGCATGAGCCTGTGCAGTGCAGGGACCGATCTTTTCCACCACGGGGCAAACGTAGGTGGAGGAAACGGACTTCTGTTTCGGGCAGACGTCAAACACTGGGAGCAGTGATAGCAGCAGCAGAACTTACCTAACTTCCGAGTTGTCAAATGGCCAAGATCAGCCCAAATATTCCCATTAGGTGAAGGAAAGGCACATCTTTACCCTCCAACATTTTAACCAATTCTGACACCAGTCACCATCACAAAGCACGCAATGTCTCTTCTGGTTTTAATCATCCATTGCAATAGCCGCATAGGACTCCTAGCCCATACTTAGAGTTAGGTAGTTTATGAAGGAAGTAGCAGGGATCAGGAACAACGTGTATCAACCTGAATCAGGAAACATGTAGGCAAAGTCTCCCTTCTTCCATGCAAAACAGCTCTCTCCAGGTCCCTCAGCAGCAAAGACCTCTCCTCCCAACTCTCCCAGGATAGGTTCTTCTTACTCCTCACCATGATTCGGACACATGTTCTCTTCGGGAACCACCGGCTTTTCCACTGGGCCTCTGTCAGGCCTGTCACGCTTCAGTTTACAGTTCTTGGCCGTGTTCCAGCTATTTTGGAAGGCTCCTTGCCTCTCCTTTCCCTCTGCTTTTTCTCTCTTCTTCCTGCTTCTGTCTGCTGCTTCCCTGATTGCTTCCTCTGTCTGAAAAAGCTCTGTAATTGGCAGCACATTTACAAAGCTCCTTGTCAATTTTAAGAGATAGTCCCACCCAAGATGGGGAGTAAACACAAACTGACTGATCCCTTCTCAGGAGCCCACCCACCACCCTGAAGGCTGCAATCCATTGTCTTCATCAACAAGTGCTTCACGTTCTCCTCATTTCCTGCAAGCAAGATGGTGTCATCTGCATAGCTCAGGTTCCTCCAATCCTGATACCATATTCTTCTTCATATAATCCAGCTTCTCTGATTATTTTCTAATCATACAGATTGAATAAGTATGGGGTTGGTACAAGAGAAGAGAAAACTGTACACAGTAGGCAGAAAGGTATGGATAATGGCATCTCATTTCATTCTCTCAGAATCTCTAGCTGAGAGTTGGGCAGTAAGGAAGCAGGAAAGGATTCTTAGATTACAGAGATTTGCTAGGATGGGGTAGAAAGTGGAACAGAAGGACCAGAAATTGTGAAAGTCATCAACTCATCATGTATACAAAAGAGAAAGTCAAGAAGCGTCCGTTGAAATCCTAGCCTGGAACATATATACCAGATAGTTAAGTCCAAGAAGACTGGGCAGGTCTTTCAATATATGAATGTGTTTGAGGCCAAATACATGGTATTCACTGTTTAAGATGCCACCACCATGTCTTCAGTTAGCTGGTGTGTTATTGTAATGTGATTGTGATGCTTGAAGCTATGCCACCAGTGGGTCTTCCAGCTCCAAACTAGGAAGAAAGGTCTGGTGACTGCTTTCTGAAAATCTATGGATCACACAAAATATTGTCCCAATTAACACTGACAGATGATGTCGAAAAGGCATCAAAATATGAGAGTGGCTTCGAAAGTTTGATGGGAAAATGGAATGAAAAGAGAGGAATTTTTCCATGAATTTAAAAAGCCACCTCCTTTACAGTGGCAGCAAGAATGGACCCATACATCCCAGCAGCCATGAAGAAGTATTAGGACCAGGTCACACTGCATTCTACTGTCCATGAGCCAGTCGTGAATGGGGAAGGACTCCACAGAAACGAACATCTACTTAAGGTGAGATTTTATTATTATTATGTTTGTGAATTAGATGGAGGTTAACATTTCAGATCACATTTTTATTAAACATCTGAACATAATAAACTTCTCGATAGCTTGCCCTAACCCCCAGTTTTGCGCTTCTCCTTCTTGTAAGATATTATCATTCTCATCACCCACGTTAACACCTGTCTGCCCTGTTGATCCTTCTCTCCCTTCCTCTCCTTTAAGAATATTATGGAGTGTGATTTGTATATTTTCTTACTTTTTCAGCTCAAACAAGATGAATGAAAATTAGTACACAGATTATCATGCTTATTTATGTAACCAATAATATTAATATCGTTTTATGGTGAGAAACATTCTTGGATTTTTGGAAATGTATTTGCTTTATGAGCTGTTTGTAACTCTCTGCTATTTTAATTAGAATGAATGTCCTGGGTAGTTTTTAATCCATGGAATTGAGTTCTGGAAGCCAAAGAGAATTTAATTGTTTAGACCAGCATTTCTACACGTTTTGCTTTCATGTTTTTAGATAGGCAAGATAGGAATTGTGCTTTTTTTCTCTAATATTAGAATTCACCCTTTCTTTACATTAGGAATGGCCCTTACTTTAACAGTTAAGGAAAGCCAAACCTGCATGGAATTCAAACGGCCTTCTTCTCAACACAATAGCTATCTACTCTGCTTCAACTGGGTCTCTGCATATTTCTTTATAGGTAATTATAATTTTCTTTGCCTCCTTCAAGCATCCTTTGAACTATTCTGTTCAGTTCTTTTACTTCATTTATCTCCTTTCTTTTTAGCTACTGTGTTCAAGAGAAAGATTTAAAGTCTATTCTAACATCAATTTTAGTATTGCTATTTAAAAAATAACCCTTTTCTCTCTTCATATATAATATACTTAATGTTACTCTACAGCGTGTCTGGTCTTCTGTCACTAGTTTTCAACACACCAAATCTATCCTTGAGACAATTTCTAAATTAATGTAGAATGAACTCAAAATTGTATTTTATTCTCATGAGTTTGCTTTAATTTTCTCAGCTTGAACTTCTATATTAGCACTTTAATTTTCTCAGCTTGAACTTCTATATTAGCACGTGATGGTCTGTTCTGGAGCTGGCCTCTGACCTCACTTTGGCCTATGATGTAGAGCTTGTCCGTCATCTCTTTCCACAGATGTAGTCGATTAATTGTTGTGGGGGCCAATTGTATCGTCCCTATTTATGCTATCATAAGGGATATCTTCAATGAGTGAGTTAACGGTTTTGCAAAATCTGTCCTGTAGGCCACAACATTGTTTCTATCAAGGCCATGTTTTCCAGATACTAATCCTTCCTTTTTGTTTCCAGTTTTTTCATTCAAATCACCAGGACTTTTGAATGCATCTTGATTGCATGTTTGATCAACTTCAGACTGCAGAAGTTGGTAAAAAAAAAAAAAAAAGTCCCCCAAAAGCTTCAAATTCTTCATATTTAGTAGTAGTAGTAATTGTTGTGCAAATTTGAATAATAACCCTATTAACTGGTCTTTTTGCAGCACGTAGATGTTACCCTATCACTGACAGCATTGCATCTCAAGATAGCTCCTAGAGGGTGGTGTTTGATTATGAATGTAATGACATTGCTCTTCAATTTTCCATTGGCAGTACAGCAAATTATATGATTATCTGATAAAGTATATGATTATCTGATGCAAAACGGCCCAAACCACTCTATTTTAGCTTAGTAATATCTATAATATCATTCTTTCTGCATTCTATTTTCTTTTTAATGATATCCAATTTTCCTAGATGCATACTTTATGCATTCCACATTCTAATTATCCATGAATGTTTATAGCTGTTTCTCCTATTAATCATACCACTTCAGCAAATGAAGATCCTGAACACTTTACTTCATCCACGTTGTGTAGTTAGATGATTTTATGTCAACTAGACAAGCCAGGCCAGGAGGAACATCAACCTGTCAATCAGGTCACGGGCTGATGCTGCCTCCATAAGGAGGGCCCTGAGAACCTTTTCCTCTCTCTGTCACTCTGCTTTCCTGCGTGCTGGAACTCTGGTGGAAACCCTGAAATCTCCAGTTGCCCTGCCATGTTTCCATAGACTTTGGATCCACATGACTCTACACCCACCAGCCTATGATCTTTCTGCATTCTTCATAATTGCATGTGTTAGGTTTCTGGAGTGGGTTATACCTCCATTCTTTGCTTTGCACACTGAAAGAATTCATGCCACAGCATGTTTAATAATCCAAGTGAGTTTTTATAAAGGACCGGAAAAGTTTCAGCTTTTACAGTCTCAAAAGGGTACATGCTATTTCTGGAAAACATACCAACTGCATGGGTGCCTCGCTGGCGTTCACAACTGGTCGCAAAAAAACATTTTGAACTTCTCTGAGGTATAAGCCATGCTGCTTAGTTGAAATGGCTGACAGAAGGCCTAGCCCTGGCTTGATTCTGACAGAGACCTAAGGCCATATTGCATATAAATGGGATAGTTTAGATAAGAGAGGATTGAATTAGACTATTTTAAGAATTGTGTTTAGGACCTGGCTGTTTTAGGATTATATTGATTTATTCTACCTACTGTTATTGATATAATATGTGATAAAAATGATTATGGAAGTATGATTAGGGAAAGTTTGTAATCATAAAGGCGTTGAATTGGATCTGTGAACTGGGTAGTGGGAAATGCCTGAAAAGAAGACTTAGAAAAGGTGAGTCCCACCCAGTGTCTTGAGTGCTCAGGACTTGTGCATTTTAAAGACTTGCCACTAGAGCTGTTGGCTGACTAAAGAAAAACAAAGGCTACTTTGACTTTTTAAATTTTGAGCAAGTAATTTGCTCCTAAACCTGGAAAAGCTGGAACCATGAAAAAACTCTTCTCCCTGGGACTGAATGTTAAATGGAGCCTGTGGACAGCCTTAAATGCTCACTAGGTGACCACCTGGATCCACTTGCTGAGAGCAAGTGGAGAAAGCACAGCAATAGAGAGATGGGTTGAGTTTATCCACTGACACCCATGGACCTGGTTCACAGGGTCTAGAGGAGAGATGAGAGCAGGCTGGCTTGTAGGAAATGTAAAGAGTTATGCAGAGCCTGAGCCTATGACAGACCTAGCCCACGGGGGCTAGGGTGTTGAGAAATTGTGGAGGGGCCAGTGGCTGAGAGGTGAGATGGCCAATGGGCACCCTGGTGAGGCTAATCCGATGCTGAGTTGACAAAAACCTGGGCTGATGTTAGTTTTTCAGCCTGTGACTTGGTGCATTTTGCCTGCTGACTTTATGGGTGGTCTAACACACATTAAGGTTGACTTGGAGATATTTTCCCCCAGTCATATTTTGAACGTCTTCCAACCTAAGGGGCCCATCTGTCAAAGCTATTCATACATTTCTTAATGGACTTTCTTTTTTCTTGCAGATGTAGATTTCCACATCCTTCTTTCTCATCTGTTTTAGTTTATAAGCTCCCCCAAACTTATCCTCCATGGGCAACTGCTGGCATTTGAAATGCTGATACTTCTCGTATCACATCAACTATTCAAGTCACCAGAGTCCAACAAATTGACAGGTAAGTGGGAGATGTTATTTCTCTGACAGTGTTACTCTGCAGCCTTATATGGCATGCCTCTCCAAGCTGCCATTGACTGAAATGAGATTTTCCTCTCTTTTGTGCTCTCCTCTCTTTTCTTTCCTCCATTACACTACTTATTGGTGGCCCTGTGTGGTGGTGGAATGGGCTTCGGGGTAAGTCTTCGGTGCAAGCCTAACCCTTATTTGTAAAATGTGAATAATAGTAATTTACCTATGTTTGACATAAGGAGTAAATTGATGTAAGGAAACAGCCTAAATAAATATATATCATTTTCTTCTGTTACAGTAGTGGTAATTTGTGCTGTTATAGGATTCAGGTCATATTTTTAAGAGGAGCTTCTAAAAGAATTCGCCAATAACCAAAGGGGTGTGTTGTATAAAATTGCTCCTACACAATTTTCCTTTCACCCTCTATTTACTTTCCTGAGGATATACACCTAGTCTTCAGGTGAGAAGCAGACTCACCTGCCCCAGGCTAGTGGTCAAGTGCTCAGCCAGCCAATTGGCAGAAGTACTGGACAGCAGAGCCTTCCGTTTCCTTGAGGATAATTAGGTCCACACCGTTCCACATTGTGCCCCAGAATAATCTTCTGTAAGGTGTACAATGAGGTACCTTCCATGCATGAAAAGCAATATACCTTAAGAAACCAAATGCTTGAAGGTATAGGTTTTAAATAAAATAGACAACTGAAGGTCCATCTAATTCTCACATATGGACTAGTTTTCTATCCAACATTTTTCATTTATGACAAAACACATACTGTCTGACTAGCTTGCAAATTAACAGCCTACATCTGTCAGTAACAAATGCTGACATATGAGATGAGAATAACACTAGCTGTGATTAAGGTTATATGTCAACTTGGCTGGGTATTGATTCTCAGTTGTTTGATAGTTGTGTAGTGATATCATTTAAAAGTTATGCAATGATAATGTAATGTTTGTAACATCTCACATTTTGTGATCTGTTTGGTCATTCTCCATTTACCTCTAAAAGAATTCACACAACAAAAGAAAGAAAGAAAGAGATGAATTCACCAACACAGCGTCGATTATTGCATAATGATCTGGTTTGGGGAACAAAGGCATGCTGACAAGTGTGGAGTGATGTACCACTGGTCCCTTGATTCTGGTCTCCCTGATATTCCTTGAACTAACTGGTCATACTCTTACTTCGTACCATTGGCTCTTGTCTAGTTATTTCCCTACATAGAAGCACCTTCTTATCTTAGTTCAAATATCATTTTTCCAATGAGGAATAACTTTAACATTTCACTTCCCATTTAAACTTTTTTCTTCCTCTATGATTAAACTTTTCATTCTTTCGTTTCCCATTATATATACTACTTTTTATTGTAAAAGAATGGCTCTACTCATCAGGAAGACCTTCAACCAGATGGACTGACACAGTGGCTGCAGCAATGGGCTCAAGCAGAGGGACACTTGAGGGGATGTTACAGGACCCAGTGATGTATCACTCTGTTATGCATGCAGTTGCTTTGAGTCAAAACTGACTATATAGTACCTGAGGATTAAGTGAAAGCCCAAATCCATTCCTGAATCTACATTTTTTATCTGCCTCCTTATTAGTTTAAAGTAGAGAATCTCATTGATTATCACCCTGGAACACAAGGGCATTCTCTTTACAGTGTTATTGATGGTCCATAGTATTAATTTTTAAAACACTATTGAGAGAAGGAGATTGAGCAAGTGTAGGCTAACTACATATCACGATACCTGGTTTATTCCCTTGTACAGAATAAATCCTTATGTGACTGGAAGCTATTTACACAAACAATGGGAGTTGGTTGTCAGGCAAAACTTCAGTCTTCAGGTTACAGGTGTGTTTCAGGTAGAGTTTAGTTCCCCTCGTGGGCTTTCCACATTGGATCCCTCTGGTACAGGCTTGACGTGAAAATGAAGCCCAATGCCATCGAGCCAGTGCTGACTCACAGCAAACCCCTGTGACTTCCGCGACTGTAAATGTTTACAGTTAGCTTGATACACAAGGGTAGATGTGAAAATCAACTGATTTAAAAAAGAATCATTTTGGTTGAAGTGATCTGTAGGTTAAAAAACTGAGCGTAAAAATCTATATCACTGTTCTGAGTGAAATAATTGTGTCTGCCATACTTAAATCTACACTATGTGTTTTTAAATGCATTTTTGAAAACACATAGGAACTAATTAAACTGAACATACACATATGCGGTGGAAATGTGGACACTAAGTCTTTGTTGACTTCAGTTCCACAGAATTTTCATATTCCCGGCTGGTGATGGTATTGTGGTTAGGTGCCATCGTGTCGGCGCCAACCCACAGTGGTGCCATGCACAGCAGAATGGAATGCTGCAGGGCCTGCGCCATCCTCACCATGTTGCTGTGTTTGAGCCCCTGGATGCAGCCACTGTGTCAATCCACCTTGTCAAGGGCATTCCTCTTATTCACCACCCTTCCACTTTATCAAACATGATATCCTTCTCTAAGACCTGGTCTTTCCTGACAATATACCCAAGTTGTAAGACTATGAAACGTTGCCTATAAGGAGCACTCTGGCCTTACTTCTTCCAATTCATATTGGTTTGTCCTTTCAGCAGTCAGTCCATGGTAATTTCAATATTCTCAAGCACCACAATTTAAATGCATCTATTTTTCTATGGTCTTCCTTATTAAATGTCCAATTTTATGGTATGGGAACTTATAAATAAGACCATCCCATAGTTTTATCTGCTCAAACTCTGCTAAATGTGAGTGGATTTGGTGTACCGTATATACTCCGGTATAAGCCGACCCATATATCAGCCGAGACTGATTTTGCCTAATTTTACCACAAAAACTGCTTTTAAAATGTGCTGAAAACTCAGCTTATACACGAGTATATACGGCACATCTAGGCAAGAAGGAGGAATATGAATATATGTGAATGTATGAACATTGTTGTGCCTCAAACTTAAATTATACTAGTTGATTTACAGGGTTTCATAGGGGGATTGTACAGTAGTGTTGGGGAGTGGGGTGAGGTATAAAAGGGATCCAATGTAAAGGAATCCACAAAAGAAAAGAATGGTTGGAACTGATTGTGCTAGCAATTGTACAATAATGCTTGATGTGATTGAACTATGGAATGATGTGATATATGTGTTAACTCACAATCATAAAAAAATATAAGGTAAATAAGAAACTAGGAGAAGTGTTAAAACAACATCAACAATTTTAGATCTGAGAAGAACCAAGAGGGTGTAAAAATCAAGTGAAGTACTACTAACTAAAGAAAATGTTCAAGAAATAATTATTACTCTGTGGTTTATGTTTGGATAATGAAGAAAGGAGTGAAAGGATTAAAGACTGGAAAGGCAATTCTTGGTTGTGGTGGTAGGTGAAGTTGAGTCCGTTCCAACTGTGTAGAAGGGAATGATCATAAGCTAGCCATGTAATCATTAATAGGTTTGAGCCTATGGCCGCAAACACTGTATCAGACCTGCAGTTGAAGGTCTTCTCTTTTTTCACTCACCCTCTACTTTTGCAGGCAGTCTTCCAAAAAAATCAAATCTTCCAAGACAGATTTGATCACTCTTCTAGAAAACTTCACACACACCATAATTCAAATGTGTCTTCTTATTCAGTCTTTTAATTCATTTTCTAACTTTCACGTGCATCTGAAGCTATTGAAAGTATAATCTAAATCTTGGTCAGGTTCATTTTACAAATTTTCAAGACATCTTAAGTTTATAACACATTAAAGATATCTTGTTCAATAAAATTCCTCAATGCAATTTGATTTCTTGACAGTTAGATCCAAGGGCTTGGATTGTAGATAAAGTAAAATGAAAATTTTGACAACTTAAACTGTTTTCCCATTTAGTATGATGTTGTGATTTGGTCCAGCTCTAAGGAGTTTTGTTTCCTTTATATTGAAGTATAATCCATACTGTGGACTGTGGTCTTTCATCTTCACCAGTAAGTGTTTCCAGATTCTTTAATTACAAAAAAGTTGTGTCATATGTGTATCTCATGTTGTTAATGATTATTCCTCCAAACCTTATGTTGTGTTTTCTAGACTCGTTTCGGGGAATTTTTTCTCTCCGTACAAACTGAATAAGTAAAGTGAAACTAAGAAGCCCCGATGCACACCTCTCATGATTTGAAAGCACCCATTATGTTCTTGGTTTTTGTACAGGGCCCACATGAGTACATCGAAGTATTCTGGAATTCCCATTCTTCAGAATGTTATCCAGTCTGTTCTGATCCATTAGTCAAATACTTTGCATAGTCACTGAAACACAGGTACATTTTTTCCCAATACTTGCTGCTTTCAACGAAGATCCATCAGGTACCAGCAATGCTATCCCTTGGTCCTCCTCCTCTCTTGAATCTGGCTTGAATTTCTTACAGTTCACTCCTAATATATTGTTGCAACTTTCATTTGAATTATCTTCAGCAAAATTTCACTTGTGTATGATATTGATAGATATTTGATCATTGTTACATTGACAATAAACTTAAATCTTATAAAACATTGGCTAACAAATTGTATCTTTTGAAACTACTAATTTAAAGACATTTACTTGCTCAAATAAAATAGTTAAGTATACCTCTTCGACAAGGTTCTTCAATCAGTCTATAAAGAACAACAACAGCCACAAAAGGAAACCACCAGCCTGCTCAATGTGAAGTTCAGCCCCAGGGTTGTCATCCACGGGGGAACCAGCAAGCTCCAGACCCTTGTGATTTGTTAGGTTCCAGAAATAAGCTACACACACACACACACACACACACACACACACACACACACTACCAGCAGCAGCTAAGAGTTAAGTCACAGTTTAATTAAAGTATAGAGCAACTTCGAAAGAAATGAAGCAGGTCCTTCCCAAGAGGCAAGATAAACTCCTTAATCATAGATAAGATATGCTTCTCTCTTAAGGGTGTCCCACTTGGTGAGCTGAACAGGGACCCTGTCTGGGGGAAGGACTCTCGTTTCTGGAGGGCACTTTTGAAGCGATGGAGGTTTCTGCTCTGCAGATGGTGCAATGACTTTCTAATTAGCTGCTCCATGTGTCCGTGAGTCTCATGCATCTTTTCTTTCAAATTTATCTGAGCTTTGGCCCTGGATCAGCATGTTTCAGGAGTATCTCCAAGTCCAGGCCTGTGCCATGATATTTACCAGGACCTGGCTTCTATTCAGGTGTTTACCAAGCCTGATCTCACAAG
>NW_022103896.1:84484138-84486440 GCF_000313985.2 Echinops telfairi | reverse complement strand
GCTTCTACATGTATGTAAGCCATTTTCTTCTTGACAGAAATTTCTCTATCCATCCACATCTCTATGTATATATGAAATATTGGATATACACTGGTTTTGATTCTCTAGAGCACCCAGCCTAACACGCTCATGAAGAAGCCATACACAACCAAAAGAAATATAACCTTTACATATGTTTTTGATATGTTCAAGTTTGTTGTTGTAGTCACTCTAGATTTTTAATTCCTTCCAATCTTTGGGGCTCATCTTCTAGTACTATACCTGTTACTAGTCTATATGTGATATTGTGATTCATAGAATTTTAATTGATGAATTTTTAAAAGCAGATCACCAAGCCTTTCTTTCTAATTTAATTTGCAAAGCCCAGAATAATATTCTCTCACTGCCATTGAATCAATACTCACTCACAGAAGCCCTATATGTTAGCATAGAACTGCCCCTATGGGTTTCTGAGATTGTAACTCTTTACAAGAGTGGACAGCCTCATCGTTCTCCTATATGCTAGTGGATTCAAACTGCTGACCTTGTGGTTATCAGCTCAAAGTATAACCACCACGCTACTAGTTCTCAATTAATAATATTAAGCATCCACAATTATTATACAGCCTAAGATTTCTAGTTTGATAACTAGCAGCATATAGTTGTGTAAGTTAGCAGCAGTCAGTTAATTGGTAAGTTATCCCCAATTTTCCAAGTTATACTAAAAAAACAGGTTGTAAGCCTTCTGAGCATTTGTCCACAAAAGTCCCAGTTACACTATAGACCTTCTTTATTATTATGACCTGCTAGAATAACATTTCTTTATAAAGGATAGTCAATCAAAAGAATTATATGTATGCTAAAATAATTCTACTTGGATGTAACCAAATACTAATATGGTCGTTAACTATACAACCTACAATATACATACATAAAGGTTTCCTGGTCATCGGGTTAGAGAGTCAGGGTTTAAATATGTCTTCCCCTATTATCATTGAAAGCACCTGGTGGCATAACAGTTTAAAATTTGACTGATAACTGAAATGTTGGCAGTTTAAACTCAGCTAGAGTAATACCTAGCAAACTGTCCCCATAGAGATTACATCCTAGAAAGCCCTATGCGATCATGCTACTCTGTCAATATCACTGAGTCAAAAATTGACTCAATAGCACCTAACACCAACAACGGGTCATTTAGCTTCACTGTCCAGATGGTTGCTATGAATCATTGGGCAGTTGGGGTTTTTTCGTTTGTTTTGTTTTGTTTGGGTCTCATTTGTAAGATGGATTTAATATTTCCCAGTTTTATTGTGAGGATCAACTGAAGATCATGGTCTTTTGCCAGTAATATGTTCCCAAAGTGATAGCTGTTAATAGAACGGGCCCTTCATGGCTCAATAACGGGGCCCTTTCTTCCATATCTACTCTAGATTTCATCCCTGCAGGCGGGAACCTTGAACATGTTTGGGTCAGCTGTGAGCTGCCCTGATCTTTGAGGACTAGCATTTGAAGTTTCTCCAAATAGAAAATGAACATAAGAACATGGAGCGAACTTTGACTGTGGCTTTGGGTTCTTTCTTCACAGAGAAGAGAGGAACTAAAGACAGAATTCTCCAGAGAAATAAAGGACTAGAACACTTCCCAAGTAAAAATAGCCATGAATTGAGAAACAGTATGAACTAGCCAATTAAAAAGAGAGCGAGTGAGTGCCTTATATTTTATTATTTCATTCCTCTTTGGGTTCTGTGCTTATGGTCAGAATGGCTTTGCAAAATGTGATAGTTTCTGATGTGAATTTTCACATAATTTTAAGGATATAAAGCAAACAAGGAAATTGATGGAATGCCAACTGATATTTTCCAACAAACAGATCTGATGTTGGAAGTACTCACTTATCAATGCCAAGAAATTTGGGAGATATTTACCTGACTAATAAATTAGAAAAAAAATCCATATTTTTGTTCATTCCAAAGAAAAATGATCTTAACAACTTATGAAAAATGGGGATTCCAGAATACCTAGTTGTACTCCTGTGGAGTCTGTACATAGATCAAGAGGCAATTGTGCAAACAGAACAATTTTATGGGATAGTATATATTTAAAATCAGAATGGTGCTGTGTCAGGGTTTTATTCTTTCACCATATTTATTAAATCTGCATGATAAGCAAATAATCCCAGAAGCTGTACTAGATGAAGAAGAAAGTGGTGATATGCAGATGACACAATCTTTCCTACTAATAGTGAGAAAAATTTGAAGCACTTGCTGATGAAAATAAAATGCTGCAACCTTCAGTATGGATGGCAACTCAATATAAAGGAAGC
>NW_022103896.1:84480990-84482882 GCF_000313985.2 Echinops telfairi | reverse complement strand
TATGAGTGCATTGTTCTATTTTCCTCCCATTAAATATGAATTTACATATGTACATGCCTGTATTTAGGCCTCTATAAAGGTGCTTTGCCTTCTAGTTATTTCCTCTGTTTCCTTTTACTTTCCTCTTGCCCCACCATCATGTTCACCCTGCATTCGGATTTAGTGACCCCTTGCTGCTACATTGCCCTTGATTAAGCTCCACTAGGCATCCTACGCCCTCCCTTCCATTGATTATAGTTTACTTGTTGTTCTCTTGTTGCTGAGTTGGTTCCCCTCCACCCTTCCTTTCTCCCACCTCCCCTTCTCCCATATCCCCCAGAACCATTGGTCCCGTTCTTTTCATCTCCGAATTTTTTATCCTGCCTATCTTATCTAGATAGACATGCAGATACATTAATAAGTGCAAAAACCAGACAAAGCCAAATAAAACAACAAAGAAAGTCAAAACCAACAAAACAATAACTACAACCAAAACCAAAATAACAATAGCAAAAATCCACTGTCAAAAATGGAAAAGCCTATAAATAGTTCAAGGTCGGTTTGTTGCCCTTTATGAGTGTTTTCTAGTCAAGTCTGATGGGTGCCACACTCTGTCTCCAAAGTCTGTTTTTGGTATTCCCCGGGGGTTTCATTCAGTCTGCTCCCCCTGCTGCTCTGCTGCATGCCCTCAGTGCCTCGCCCCAGCGTAATGGGGCCAGATCGTGCACTATTCCCACACTGTCTCCCTTGCTGTCCACCGCAGCCCCATGGTTCAGTGATGAACACCTGTCCCGTGGTGGGGCCGGCCCTAAGGTCCTCCCCATGTGTTGCCTGCTCCTAGCAGGAACATCATCCTCGGGCCTTGGTGGGCCAGGACGTCCTCTCCTCCTTCTCCATCCCATTGTGTTTCTCCCGTGCGCTCTAATCCGACGCTCCCCTCTTCCCAAGCTGTAGCCCCAGTGTTGTCCTCTGAAGTGCATTCTACTGGGAGCCGGGGGACATTAAAATATTTTTAATAAAATGTCGGTAACATGCATTAGTAAGCACATATAAAACACCCTTCCCATCCCATGTAATTCTCATCACCAGGAATTGTAGCCGTTATCATGGCATGTTCACTCACCAGTTTTAGGATGACTTTGTTCATTTTTATACAAAAACATTATCAACAACTTTAGAATTTGATTTATAATTTTGCTAATAATCTGCATTTTGAATACATAGTTGACTACAGTCCAATTTTTACATGTATCATGCTTTTTATTTTTAAACAATGAGCTAACAAAACAAACAAACTTGGGTACTCCTAGGCTACAAAGAGCTTCATTTTCCTCCACATTTCCCTTGGTGAACCAATACTTAGCCAAAGTCTTTAGGAAATTTGTTCACAGACGTCTTCAATGAGGGAGAAAGATATGGAAACACCACTTTTAGACATGTACAGACCTAGCTGGAGGTTATTTTGAGAAATAATAGCTTCAAATTCTGTTATTTTTGTTTTAAAAAATCTTCCTGTCATTTTATAACCACTACTTTGGATTATCATATATAGGTCACAGAAGCAACAATTCTGTTAGTTCTTTTAATCCATCAACATTTTAAAACAATGAAATAATTCATATTGTTGAACCAGGTAAAAAGAATAAAGACACTTAAAATCCTAAAAGGAAAGCCTCAATCATAAAAAGTATAAATATTATAGAGTATATAAAAAGGGAGTCACCAAAATATATTAGTTCTACTTTTCAGAACTTTATTTTTCATATTGAACGTTTCAGCTATATATTATTTTAAATGTATGTTAAATCCTGAATCACCACTGGTGATAAAGACCACTTATTGCTTAAAAAACTGACAGTACCTGTGCTAAAGTTGATATTGACATGGAGTTGAAATGCCTTAAATTACATTTC
>NW_022103896.1:84459307-84480274 GCF_000313985.2 Echinops telfairi | reverse complement strand
TAACCCAGTCTAATCTTAGTGTTGAGGTATTTGAGTCATAACTGAAGTTGACAGAATATGTCCCAACCTTTGGTTGCAAACCATGGGCATGGCAGACCATTCCGTTGGATCCCTGAGGTAGCCTAGCATCCTCTTCTATTATGTGTATGCTGCATTGTGTCCCAGTCTCCTGGTATCCCCTGAGTCTCCGAACCACTCAGATTCCAGATACCCATAAGCCATCTGGCTAATGTGCGCTGCCTGATTCGATGAGTGAGTCAACACATGCTGCTGAAGGAGCTGGTAAGTGAGGAAGGCATGTCATTTGCCAACATCTATTCTTAGAACATTGATGTCTGTGTGGTCAGGGTTTTTGAGATTTAAGAGAAATTGCTGGAATGAGGCAACCAAGAGAGGTTGCTGAGGAGCTCAGCCCCCCACAAGTGAGGAGCACTCTTTCAGTATCAACACAATCCTTGAAAAGGCCTCCAGGATCACAAACTCCAAGGATGGGCACTGAGGGTCTCCATGCAGCAAGGCAAATCTGCATTAGGGACAGGGTCCCCTCGGTGTATCTCTGCCCCTGCAGGTGGAATGATGTCAAGAACATCATGAAGACAATTCTAATAAACGCTTTGTCAAAACTAACTTGAAAAAACACATATCTTATTGCCTGACATATTATGACACTTTTCCAGTCTCTGTTTGAACTTTCAGGCTTTAGAATAGGGAGAAAAAAAGCTGTTTTAGGCACTATGGTTAAACTGATAAAATTCCTGTCATTAAATTAAATGTGAATGATCATATATATTTGTATTTAGGTACTCTGCTTTTCTGTGAGCTTTGTAAAGTGGTGAGACCACCATTAGTTATTCTGGCTCAGGGAATTCACACAGGTCAAAAATAGCAGACCTAGTTCTTTTCAGTCACCTGTGTCTACTTCCACGTGTGTACTAGATTGGGTTTTCTAGAGAAGCAAAATTAGGACATGTATATACATTTATAAAGAGAGGGTAACCAGTCTGGCTCACTTTTATGGATCAGATGCTCCACCAAAACCTTTTGTGACTCACTTAACTGCCTGGTTGAAGAGCCAAGGAACAGAAGCAAAAGGACAAGGCCGAGTGGCTGTGGCAACGGTGAAGGTCGCATCTTTGGCGACGGCTCTGAAGGCGGCAGCAGCAGAGTCTCAGGTGGCTGAGTTAGAAGGCCACAGGGAGATGCAAATGTAGGCTTCAGAGCTGCAGCCTCTGTGGGCTACAGGATGGTGAAAGCCGTGAAGCAGCCTGCAGAAGAGCCGGTTGCATCGACAAGGTAAAATCGGAGCCAACTGATGCAGATCCCACACTAGCGAGAGGAGGAGAGGCAGAAGGCCCCTCGTGACCTTCTCTTGTAGCTGGAATAAGTATGCCACCCCCCTAAAGAGACAGTCAGGCTGGCACTTGGCGGGGGCGGTACAGGGACCTCAGAGGGAAAACTCCACTGCCAGCCTGCAATGATCAAGGTGAGTTGTCACCAAGTTGCCTATCCCAAGATGCACTAGCCTGGTGTGGTCAATTCACCGCCAAGCCATTGCCACCTCATGTGTGTCGGAGTACAGCTGTACTCCATCAGGATATCCTGGCTGGTTTTTCAGGAGATCTCCAGGCCTTACTTCCAAGGCAATTCTCCATGAATGTGAGCCCCCAATCTTTCAGTTAGCAGCCAAGTACATTAACTGTGGGCACCGTCCAGAGACTCCTCAAAACCTTTAGCAAGCTTTTACCCACACAGAACAGGCAAATTAAAAGCTCTGGCACCATTCTGACAACCTGACTCATTAAATCTACTCTGAGTCTAGAGGGTTGCATTTTATATAACTTTTCCTTTCTGATGTGCAAACACAATTGGGAATACATATTGATCACATTCATATAAGGAAGTAAACTTTATTTTACCTTTCTTGTAGACTCATTTTTAAATGTATTCAGAAGTTATTTTAAAATATCTTTATGTACTTGCCCTGCCTGATCACCTGCATGTAGATTCTAAACACAGAAACTAAAAGATGATCTCCATTTATTTAAAAACAAAAAGGAACTGACTCGAAAATAGAACTTGTAGGTTTTAATAAATGACTTCTATCATTGCCATTGAGTCAATGCTACTCAGCACCACACCACCCCCACCCCGACCCCCAGTTGGGTTTCTGTTACTATAACTGTTTTCTGGAGTAAAAGCCCAGTCTTCCTCCTGCAGAGCCGCTGGTGGTTTTGAATGGTCAACCATGCGGATTGCAGCCCAGTGCATAACCACTGCACCACCAGTGCCCCATAACAAACGGCTTAGGGCAAACTTTATTTGACAGCCTTTATTTTCCTTTTGGACTCAAAGTGGAGATAAAAGCATGGGGATAAAAAGCAAAAGACAAAGTGTCTTAAGCACAAGAAAAACATAAGTCACAAAATTCATGTTCCTTATGGGGATAGACATACCTCCAGTTGGAGGGAGGGCATGTCTGGGTGCTGGGGCCTGAGAAAGGAGCAGGAAGAATTTAGCACACACACATACACACACACACACACACACATAAGATTGTGAGGCAAGAGAAAAAATGGAATGCAAATGATAAGCTAGTGGCTGAAAAATATAATTTAAACCTAGCCAGAGTCAGGCAGCCTGGGAGCCGGATACTCAGGAACGGGCTGATGCAAGCACAGAAGATTTCTTGATCAATATTCCACAGTGGTTGGGGGTGGGGGCACTAATGTTTTTATGGTTTCTTTGCCACTTGTTGTTAGGCGTCATCTAGTTGGTTCCAACTCATAAGGACTGTGTGTTCAACAGAAGGAAGCATCTCCCCGTCCTTCATCCTTCTACAACCATTGGCGTGTTGGAGCCACTGTGCTCCCTCATCTCCTTGAGGGACTCCTCTTTTGATGGCTCTCTTACCCACATAATGTCCTTCTGGGGGGACAAATTTCTATTGATAGCATGTTTAAAGTATACGTTCTGCTGCTGTTCATTAGATTTTCAGTGGCTAACCCTTCAAAAGGCAGATTAGTTTGTTGTTCGTCTGGAAGCTCCGCTGAAATCTGTTCACCGTAGATGCCCCTCCTACTGTGTGACATACAGGTGACATGGCTTTCAGCAGCACAGCAACATGCAAGCCACCGCAGTACGTCAAACTGACCAATGAAGGGCGGTCTTTGACATTTGAGATTAAAATTCCCCCTGCCAGCTTTGTTTGAGTCACAGGCTGACCTGGCCCAAGGAAAGACAGACAGGCTGGGTAGAGGTGTTCACTGAAATTAAAGGAGGACATGAGAAAGGGAATGGGGTGGATGACTAATCCCATACTCCTGAAGAAGAAAAAAGTACTGCTATTGAGTTGATTTCCACTCACGGGAACCATATGGGACAGAGTAGGGCTGCCCTTGTGGATGGACAAGACTGTATATCTGTACTGCAAAAGAAAACCGAGTGGAGTCCATGGTGGGTTTTAAGCACCAGAGCTCCAACTGAACCCATGAAAGTCCACCAAAGACTTGGTTTAGTTTCACTTAGCACTTTTTAGTTGCACTTCTAAAATTCCCACCTCTTTCACCTTGTGAAGATACATTTTATAGACTCTAGAACCTGCTGAAAGTTTTAGTGTGTATGAAAAAATCAAATGATGGTGTTGATTAAATTTGATTTCCATTCATATTATGATCAAAACAGAGGTAGCCAGTAATCAATTTCTGACAGAGAAATTAGCAAGAAAATCAATTAGAGACTCACAAACTTTACAAATAGTGAAATTCATGGTAAATAACTTAGAAAATGGGAATGCTTATAAGTACATTTTATAAGCATTCTTTTCTCAATATGGTAATCAGTTTAAAGCTAGTAAAAGGTTAGTAATAATGTCAGAGTCAGGAGTTTCAGAGATTTTATGCTAATAAATTGTATCAGAGAAGATCTGGCATCTAGTTTCACCAGTAAGTTTTCTCATCTCTGAAGACTTCAGGGAAACATCGTGTACTCTAACCAGAACTTTTGTGGTTTTCGTCACACACATGTTTAACCTAAGCGCCCTGATGGTGCAGTGCTTTTAGCGCTTGACAGTGAAAGGCTGACAATTGGAACTCCCCAGCTGCCCTGTGGGAGAGAATGTGACACTGTGCCTCTATCATAATGGACAGCCCTGTGATGGGGCAGTTCTGTCCTGTCCGGAGGGTCATCTTGAGTGGGAATCAACCCATGGCGTGGTTGGGTTTGGTATTTTGGTGAGTCTTCTGGGAACCCGTTCCTTCTCTTCACTGACTGTGACTCGGGTAAACAAAGATTTCCCCAGCGGCTTCTTTAGGCACAGCCCACTGAGCTGACCCCGAACCGCAAGAACGGTTGGAAATAAAGAACCCAAGGTGAATTCCTCACAATAGTTGTATTCCTTCTACTTTACGATTGATTTCCATGACTTCCAAACAGAAACAATTTCTAATAACATAGTGCCAACTCCCTTCTTTCAAGGAATGCATTATCCGGTGGGGTGGGGGTGGGGGCGGGAAATAAACTAATAAGGCAGGAAAATCTGCACTATTACTTCTTGTCTTTTGTTTTCTCTTTCTGTTGCTCCTTTAAATCTGTATCCCCAGAATTTGGATAGGGAAGAATGTGGAAGCTGTCCTAAGAACCTCTCTTTATGTATTTTGATAGGTGGATACTCATCACTAGTTTTAATCTCATTCATTTATCTTTATATTTTAAATAGACAATGCATTTCTATGATTCAAAACAACAACTACTATTTAATCTAATGACATGAAAAAAAAATTCCTATTCTAGTATTCTACCCTCTCAGTTCCCATCTCTCCAGCCCCAGGTTTCTTTTTGTGTAAAAGCCTTCACTGTTTATAACAGTGGTCTAAAGCAATATTTGACCTTTTGTGATTGACAAACTTCACTCTGTGTAATATCCTCCAGGCTCACCAATCATATTAGGTGTTTCACAGATTCACCATTATTCTTTAACATTGCATAGTATTCTATATTCCATTTTCTCTGTGTATAGTAATTTATCCTTTCTTGCAGTGATGGCTAATTTCCATCCTTTTGCTATTGTGAATTGTGCTGCTATGAACATAGATGTGTGTATATCTTTCTATTCTTCTCATGGCTCTTGTGTCATTAGAATAGTAACCAAGTGATAGAGATGCTGGATCATATCCTATTTCTGTTTCCAGGGGTTATACCATTTTAAAATCCTATAAAATTACAGGAGCAGTCCAGTCTCTCCATACTCTCACCGACATTTGTTGTTTTCCATTTTTGAACTTTGCTAACACTGCTCCACCATTGGCCTGCCATTGTGTTGTACTGTGTTGGCTTCTCTGTCTCCTTTATTTCAAATACTTCCTCCCATGCTTCACAGATTTCAGTGAAGCTTCTCAGGCAAGAATGGACTATGAAGAAAGACCAGGCTGGAGACTCAGGGAAATATGAACACCACACACCAAGCATGAGAAGATCTCAGCAACTACTAGAGAGGTTTTATCATCACATGTTTCACAGCTCCGATTAGACCTCCCCCATGTCGTTAGACAGAGCCAACTAACACTACACGTGACCCAGCAGCTCACATAGCACTGGGATCTGCACCATGATGCCATGGAAACCAGAGCCACCTGGAGTTCACCTCCCCCAAAGTCAGGAAAAACAAATACAACTAATCAAAAACCACCCCAATACAATGAAGCACGAGAGAGAGAGAGAGAGAGAGAGAGAGAGAGACTCTGGAATTACCAGAAATAGACTTCATTAGAATTAAGTTTAGGTCCCTTCAAGAGATTTGGGAAATAATCATAGAACAATGGAAGGAATAGAAAACAAATCAAAATGACTCCCCAAAATAACACTAAAATAACAGAATTGGGCAACATGGTAAAAGACGAGTGATAGAATGGAAGAAAAGCAAAATTTAATCAGTGAGTTCAAAGAAAATCACTATGTCTACAGCAGATAAGAGAAACAATCAAGGACAGAGTCACCTTTTAAGGTACACATATTCATAAGCCACACCAGATGCTCCAATCTGGAAACCCCAGTAAACAAGCTGGACTTACCGTAAGCCCACCTGTAGAAAATAAGAGGAATTGAAATAGATCCATGGACTTTAAGCTGAAACATCTTACTGCGAGAAGAACCAGATGACTGAGATGCCACCATTATAGATTTGGTGGTGGTTAGACTTCGGTTCAGATCTCTTGTTTTGAGGTTGCCCAGGAATTGTGCCTCTAAGTGAAGGCTTACATCCTGCTATGATACTGAATGGGATACAAAATTCTAGATTATGAGTATCATTTTCAACATTCAGAATCTAGCACTCTACTTTCTGGTTTCCTTTTTTCCTCTTGAGATGTCAGCTGCCTGTGTGTATTTTACTTCTTTAAAGTAAATTCTCATTTTTTTTGGTCTTTGGTGCTTATCAGCTTTACTGTGATGGCACTGATATTTGTACTTATTTTCATATATCTTACTTGGTATTTTATATTCTTCTGGAAGTTGGGGAATCTGTAAAATCACACCTTTCCTAAATCTGAAAATTTGTCAACCATTACCAGTTCAAATATGACTTCTATTTCATTTTGTTTCTCTAGAACTTCTATTAGGCACAATAGATCTAATCTTTTTATCCTGCAAGATCTTAGCCACTTATGTATATGTATAATTGTATTTTTTCTCTCCAATATTCTAGATATTTTACCTCTATTTAAATTAATAAATTCTCTTTCCAGCTCTGCTAAGGTACTGTGGGACACATCTTCACAGTCATAGAATATTGATTTTTGTGCGTTCCATTTCATTTTTGACAACTTCCAATTTTCCTAGATTCATACTGCGTAAATTCCAAGTTCTGATTATTAGTGAATTTTTTTAGTTGTTTCTTTCTTACTTTAAGTTGTGTCCCATGAACAAATGAAGATCTCAGTGTCTCCTCTTCCCCAGGCTTTACTCCATTTGCTTCACCATCATCAATTCTACTTTGCTAAAGCAGCTCCTCCTCAGCCACACTTTGGGTGCCTTCAGACCTGAGGAGCCCATCCATCTTCTGGCACTCTCTCAGACTATGTTCTGCTTCCGTTCATTAGACCTTCAGGGTCTGAAAATGTTTTGAAGCTAGGCATAAGGTTTTCAGTGGTTTCATCTTACAAAGAGGGCAGCCAATTCCTTCTTCATTGTCTGTGCTTAGTCTGGCGGCTCTGCTAAAACCTGTTCACTTTGAGTGACCCTGCAGCATCTCAAAATACCAGTAGCATAGCTGCCAGCATCACAGCAATACACAAGTCATCACAGTATGGCAAACTGATGGTAAAATTTTGCTGAAGATGACACAATGGTTGCAACAGTACACTGTCAAGGAGCTTCCAGAGGTTCAGGACACATTCAGAAGAGGAAATAAAAGAAGGGATATCATTGTAGATATTGATAGACTTTGACTGGAAGCAAAAACTATATATTTTTTAATGTTTACTTATGTTTTATTGACATGCATTTGACTGTGTGGATCATAACAATCTATACACAACTTGAGAAGAATGGGAATTCCAGAATACTTAAGTGTGCTCATGTGGAACTTGTGCACGGATCAAGGGGCAGTTGTGGTAAAAGAACAAGGGAATACTGCATGGTTTAAAATTTAGAAAGGTGTGCATAAGATTTGTATCATTTCACCATACATATTCAATTGTTTACTGAGAAAATAACCAGAGAAGCTAGATTATATGAAGAAGAATGTAGCATCAGAATTGGAGGAAGACTTCTTATCAACCTGAGGTATGCAGATAACACAACTTTGCTTGCTGAAAGTGAGGAGGGCGCAAAGCACCTGCTGATGAAGATCAAGGACTGCAGCCTTCCGTATGGATTACAATGCAATGAAAGAAGACCAAGAGCTTCACAACTGGACCAACAGGTGCATCATGTTACATAGAGAAATGAGTGACGTTGTCCAGGCAATTGTCTTGCTTGGTTTCAGAATCAATGCTCATGAAAGTAGCATCAAAAAGATCAAAAGATATATTTTACTGGGTAAATTTGCTGCATATTACCTTCTTAAAGTCCTGAAAAGTAAGGATTTTACTTTGAGGACTAAAGTATGCCTAGCCTAAACCATGGTATTTTCAATAGCCTAAAATGCATGTAAAAGTTGGACACTGAAAAAGGAAGAACAAAAACGAATTAATGCATTTAAATTGTGGTGCTGGCTTAGAATATTGAAAGCAACATGGACTGCTGTCAGGACAAACAACTTGGTCTTGGGAGAACTGTGTCGCATGCTCCTGAGAGCAAGAATGGTGAGCCTTCATTATTCACACTTTGGACGTGTTGCCAGAACACACCAGCCCTTGGAGAAGGACATCACGCTTGGTAAAGTAGAGGGGCAGCAAAATAAAGGACTGCCCTCCAGGATATGGATTGGCACAGTGACTGCAACCTTGGGATCAAGCATAGGAATGATTGTGAGCGTGGATCAGGACCAAGCAGTGTTTCTTTCTTTTACTATGGGTTGGGACCAACTCAATGATATCTGACAACAATATTTATTTAGGTTTTAATTGTGTATTACTATTAATTTTCCTTGGCAACTTATTTGTGGAGATTCTTTCAGGATTATGGACCTTCTTCATTTACTGGATCTCAGTCACAACCCCTATAAACACCACTTCCTGCAGTTATGAAGGGAAGTAGATACCAGATGTACCTCAAAGTAGGCCACCCACACTTTGGAAGTGAATTTTTATTGGCACATTTTTCAGATTTGTCATTGCTTGACCCTTGAACTTTCTGTCTATTTTTAGCTGATTTTGGCAGGCTTTAACATGTGTTTGGGAGTTTGCAGATTTTCACTGAAGTTGGAAACTAGCTTTTTTGTTCTCTGTTAATTTGAGTAAGAACAGAAGGTTAAAGTGTCTGATCTCTGCCATCACCATGTTCATATTGAAACAAAATTCTATATTAATTGTCAAAACTCATAAAAGATTATGCTGGCTGATCTAATATTTAGGGGCTTCAGAAAGTTTGTGGAAAAACAGAATAAGAAGATAATGAATAATTTCCACCAAGTGTTTAAAGCCCCTTCAGATCAGGGAAGAAAGGAAAGGGGTTTTTCAGAAAAAGAGTTTAAAATTTATGCATGTCTTTCTTTACTAGAAAAAGAGAGAAAGAGAGAGAGATGTGAGCTCCAGGAGCCGTAGGATCTCTTGGAGATTTGTCATCTTACTGTAGAGAGAGTGGCAGAAGCAAAGAAAACTTCTGAAAGGACTCTGGGCTACTCAGATCTCCAAATGGACCAAAAGTTCCAGTACATCTTCAGAAACCAAAAAGTAGAGAATGAATCAGCAATGGGAACTGTGATAGACTGGGAGGAGCAGTGATCTCTTTCCAAACACAATATATACTTGTTGCAACTTACAGAGGAGAATGCACCCGTTCATGCTTGAGAAGGAATTTTCTACCAGGCCAACTTAACACGGAGCTGTAAATCTTTATCACATGGACTGGTAAAATATTCTGAGTATGCATATTAGGACACATGCCCCTTTGAAAATGATAATTATATTAGAGAGTAAGGACAAGTTAATGTGGAAACATAGAGGATGGGGTGACAATTCTACATGAGACTGAGAAGTCCAGACTTGGTCTTAGAAAATGAGTGGACATTTTTTGAGGATGCATGAGTGAAGGACATTTCAGGTGTGTTAGACTGGGTTGACTAGAGAAATTAATTCAGAGACACTCACATATTATAGGAAAGAGCCTTTTATCAAAGAGCAATTACATATCAAGGAAACATCCCATCCCAGTCCAGGTTAAGTCCATAAGTCTGATCTTTGCCCACATGTCCGATACTAGTCCATAAATTCCTCTTTAGACTCATGCAGCCATGCAATGATACCAAATTCAGGAAGATCACAGGCCAGTGGGTAGAAAGTCTTATAGAAGTGGTGGTGGTGGAAGCATCTCAGCGCTGGTGTGGGTCTCCATGTGGCTCCTCCAGCTCCAGGGCTCTGGCTCCATCAGTGTGTTTCCATGTGGCTTGTCAACAGGAATGTGAACCAGAGTGAGTATGTCCCACCTCCAGGGAGTAAGAGAGGAAAACTGCCAGAATCCTCATGAGAAGGCCACGCCCACAAGGAGGCATCACTCAGGATGTGACATGATTGGCAGGCTAGACACCACCCCTATAACCTATTTAACAAGTTAACAGGAGATTATGTAACTACCACATCAAGCAAATAAAACAATATAGGTAACATATATTTTCAAAACTACATCAGTTTATATGGATGAACGTGCAAATGCTGTTTACCTTATAACATGTGAACCCTATTTATAAACTTAGTAACCAGGTATAATATAATTGATACTCTTTAACCACTACTTTCATGGAGTATTTGTTAAGCGTGAAGATTGAGAAATATGGCTTCAATCATGCTGCACATTTTCCCAATTTTAAACCATTGTTAAAAATGTTAAACCACTGTATTCCATTGTTCTATGTAAACATTTCTTATCAAGCTACACATGAGATAGCATATAAACTAACATAAAATGTTGGCTACATCCAACTTTATTTCAGTAGATTTGAGGGGAACACATGTAAAAAGTGTATTAGGTCAGTGATCTCATCAAAAACAAATGCACTGCCTCCAAGTTGATGCAGATTCATCGTGACTCTGTACATCGATATGAGCGCAGACAGATGCAACTTTCTCCTTGTGGGTGAGCAGTCCAATGCTTACCCCACAGTGCCGCCACCCCCTAGGGCTCTCATAAATATGATAATTAGGTGAAACTAAGCTCCCCTGACCCCAAATAGCTAATATATAGATAATTTCAAAGCAAAACCAATGTACAGCCTATAATGTTACAGGTGACATGTGCATCTGATATAAAACCACGGCAGTGGAATTCAGGATGTGACTGTCAGGCCTTGTGCTGATGCCCTGTGTTATTTGACAGTTGGAGCAGGAGGGCTATTGGAAGGGACCATCTGAATGAGTACAGGCTCTAGCTTATATGCTCACCAATATCCTGCCTCTCCTCCAGAGTTCCTGGCTGCATGTACTCAGGGCAGTCTATTGACCTGCTCAAGCCTCATCTGCATTTGTTCAGACATAAAATGTGAATGAAAGGGCAAAGGTGGTTCACTAGTCCAATTCTTGCCTTCCTTACAGGAGACTCAGATTGGCTCCCAGCCAGTGTTTGTCATGCCTAGCCACTGCCCACCTGTCAGTAGAGGTCTCCATGTCCCTATGAAGTGAACAGGTTTTATTGCAGATAAGATGCACTAGGAAAAAAGACCTGATGATCTACTTTAAAACTCAGCTAGCGAAACCCGATGGACCACAATGGTTCAACCTGCAATGGATCATCTGGATGACATAAACAAGAAAGCACCACTTTTCAAGAAAAACATAATTAAAGCTACACATATCATTTGAAGTTCCCCAAGGGTTACAGTCTCAGAAACCTACAGGGACAATTCTACCCAGTCCTAAAAGGCTACTATGAGTAGGAATTGAAACAATGACTTGGGAGTAGCCACATAAAAATAAAAATAAAAAGTGAACTTTACTATTTCTCATTTTACTAATCTATTAAAGACATTGTCACTATAATGTATAATTAATATAGCATTCTTGAGTTATGTTTTTATAGTCTTTGAGATGCGATGTGTATTTTACATCTCAGTCATTCTCAGTTGGGCATAGCAACAATTCAAGAGTTGAACAGACACAGATGGCTAGAGGTTCCTGTGCTGTGCAGCACTGTTCTATAGCTGCACACCTTGATATGAATCCTAAGTCCATTCATTGTTTTTGAGTCAGTAACTTGGTCTTCTTGTGGCTCAGTTTCCTCATCTGTTAAATACAACAATTAAATGAGAATGTGTGAATTTCTGGCTCCTCATAAAACAAGTTACACAATATGAATTCAATAAGTGATCATTATATTCATTTTCTCTCCAGAAATATAGAAGGAAGATATAAAAACCTTCAAGAAGGAAGATATAAAAACCTATATAAGAGACCATATCCCCAATATTCTTTTTTGAATGCCATAGTGAAATTCTATATTTCCTTCTCTGAGACATTTTCTCATTATTTAAAGAATCATTTAGTTCAATGAGTTTACATCTTACAATTGAGAAAGTATAAAAGCCCATGGCTCCAAACTTTTCAAAATAAAAGTAAATTTTCTGATCAATATATTTTAGAGAAAACTACTGTTTTACAGATATTTCATCCTTAAAAGATAATTTACAAAGCTATAGTGATAAAAATAGGAACACTAGGATGATATGCACTAAATTAAAAACCAGGCATCTTGGTCAAGGATGCCTACGGGACCTTATTGCTAGGCCTTGCTCCCGATGTTGTGCATGTCATTTAACCAGTTTCCTCACCTGTCAAATAGGGTACTAGATTACATTCTCCCATGATATCTTGTGCCTCCAATGAAACAGTGAGATGTATCTCCCTCCTTCTTAATCTATGCAGCAGAGAACTCTCAGAAAAAGAGGGACAAAGACTTTACCATTACGATAGCTCATTAAATAATAATATAGCAATGATACACATGTGCATTGTAGGTAATATGGTATATTATTCTGTTCTGAGGTTCTGTTGAGTAAGTTCTGACTCATAGTGACCATGTACACAACAGAAGGAAATACTGTCCCGCCCTGTGCCATTCTCACAATCATTGTTCTGTTTGAGCCCACTAAGCCCATTACAGCCACTGTATCAATCCATCCTCAAAGGTTTTCTTCTTTCTCACAGACCCTCCACTTTATAAGGCTTTCTGTCCTTTCCCACGTTCTCTTCTGATAACAGACAAAGTCTAGCCATCCTTGCTTGTCCGAAGCATTCTGATTGGACTTCTTTCAAGACAGATTTGATTATTTGTCTGGTAGTCCATGGTATTTTCAATATTCTTTGCCAACATAACAATTTAAATGTATCATTTGTTCAGTGGTGTCCATTATTCCTTGTCCAATTTTCACATGAGTATGAGATGATTGGAAATAGCACGGCTTGCGTCAGTTGCAACATAGTCTTCAAAGTGACATCTTCGCTCTTTAACATTCTAGATAAGTCTTGTGTAGCCTATTTACCTAATGTAATAGTTCGCAGCAAATAGTATATCAGAGCAATAGTATATTATGCTATGTAGTTAGGTGCCATCGAGTCAGTTCTGACTCATGGCAACTCTGTATGCCACAGAATATAACACTACCAGTCCCCTGCCATCCTCACAATTGTTCTTTTGTTTGAACCCATTGTTGCAGCCACTGTGTCATTCCCTCTTTGGAGGATCTTCATCGTTGTCACTGCTCTTACACTCTACCAAGCAGAGTGTCTCTCTCCAGGGACTGGTCTCTCCTTAGAAGGTGTGCAAAATAAGATGAAGTCTTGCCATCATTGTTTCTAAGGAGTATTCTGGCTGTACTTATTCCAAATGTATTTGTACTTCTAGTACTTTCAATATTCTTCACCAGCAGTGTAATTCAAATGCATTGATTTTCTGTTGTCTTCCATACTCAATGTCCAACTTTCACATTCACATGAGGCTATGGAAATGCTATGGAAATGCCATGGGTCGCACACATCTTAGTCCTCAAAGAAAACTCCTTGTTTTTCTGTATTTTCAGGAGGTGTTGTGCAGCAGATTTCCCAATGCAATGTGTTGTTGGAGCTCAACTACTGTTTTCATGAGCATTAATTGTGGATTCAAGCAAAAACAACTTCATTGTTTCTTCAGTTATCATGATGTTATCCATGGGTCCCATCTTAAGGATTTTGGTTTTGTTTACATTTAGTTGTAATCTATACTGAAGGCTGCAATCCTTGATCTTCAAACACTGTAAGTGTTTCAAGTCCTCCTCATTTTCAGCAAGCAAGATTGTGTCATCTGATCTCACAGTTTATTAATAAGCCTTCCTCTAATTCTAAGGCCTTATTCTTTTTCATATAATCCAGCTTTTCTAATTAGTTGCTCAGCATACAAATTGAATAAGTATGGTGAGAAGATACAACCCTGATGCACACCTTGCCTAATTTTAAACAATGCAACATTCTTTTGATCTGTTCATACACATGCCTCTTGATCCCTATACAGTTCTACATGAGCACAATTAAGTGTTCTGGAATTGCCATTCTTCTCAAGGATATCCACTGTTCATAATGATGCACATAGTCGAATGTCTTGGCACAGTCAATAAAACACAGGTAAACATCTTTCTGGTATTTACTGTTTTCAGCTCAAATCCACCTGACATCAGCAATGGTCTCCCTCGTTCCATGCCCTCTTTTGAATCCAAACTGAAACTTTCTCAAAGTACTTTTGCAACCATTGTTGGATGACCTTCAGCAAAATTTTATTTGCATGTGATATTTGTCTATCATTTGAGCATTCTGTTAGGTCACTGTTCTTTGGAATGGGTACAAATTTGGATCTCTTACAGTCAGTTGGCTGAGTAGCTGTCTTCTTGGCTTAGATGAGTGAGTGCTTTCAGTGCTTCAGTATATGTCCTTGGGGGTATAGCCTAGTTCCTTTATAAATGGACACTGGGGGAAGCTTCCTTGCTTCCTGTTGGGTCTGGATTTGGGATCTGATGTACTGACCTGTAGTTCTTTGGATTTGAGAAAACAGCCAGCCATATTGTTTGCTGACCCTAGCCACCTGCTACCTGACCTGCCATCTGACCTGCCCACCTTGAACTTATTGGACTCTGAATCCACAGGCCTGATCTGCCCTTATCTGCTTCTGTATCCACCATCCTGTTGGTTTCCTGCTTCATCTTCCTGCTCCATGGTTCATCAGCCTCTGAAACTACAAGTCAGGAGAAGCCTCCAGCTTAACATCTATCCCATGGACTTGAGCCAGTTTAGACTTACCTACTTCTATAATTATGTGAGATATTTTCTTATCTGTTATACACACACACACACCAAAAAATGGGAATTTTTTTCAAAGCTATACATTTAAATATTTTTTACAAGACAGCCTATCACCTTGGAAGTACGCTCCATTACACTTAATATATTGGTCAAATCTGTGATTCCATTCTTGGAAACATTTTTCAAACCCATCTGTTTGGACGGCTGACAGCATCTCCCTCGGTTTTGGTTTTGTTTATTCTCACCTCTTCTAGGTCATCAAATTGTTGTACATTCATGTCCTTCTTCATTCATGGAAACAAGAAGAAGTCACAGAGTGGGGTTAGGTGAGTCAAGTGCATGGGGAAAGAAAGGCATGCTTTTTTTTGCCAAAAACTGGCACATTGAGATGGCTGCATGAGCAGGTGCATTGCCCTGGTGGCAAAACTGGTCCCCTATCTGCCACAAATCAGGCCTTTTTTTGTTGCATACTGCTATACTATATTTTCAGAGCCTCTAAATATAAAGCTTGATTAACAGTATAACCTGGTGGAACAAACTCCAAATTCACTGCAAGTTGAAACTTTTATCATTTCACCTTTCTTGAAATGAGAAAACCACCCGTACACTCGAGCACTGTTGTTCTTGTAAACTGTATTCAACATCACAACAGTTTCTGCAGCAATTTTCCCAAACATGAAACAAAATTTCACAGCTGCATGTTCTTCTCTTACATCGGCCATCACAAAAATAAACAAATAAATAAACAAACAAGGTTTGAATGAAATTGCTTTTACAAAAAAAATTCACCGTGACAGAGAGAAACTTCCCAGGCAATGCCACTGGGTGCATTAATTCAGAGTGAGTTGTTTGATGCTCGTCTAGCAGGAAAAATGTGTACTATGGAAGCTCTGCCCAGCGGAGCTTTTTTTCGGTTTTTGGTGGGTACCTCCTCACACACAGAAGAAAAAATCACCGTGCACATTTTTCCTTTCTTTTCATTTTCAATGTTTATCTTTTGTACGGTCTGATAACCCAGCACCCCACTAGAGACTGGAACATTATCAGTACCAGCATTGTTGCCTCTTCTATTATTTTTGGGTTTTCTAGTTGTTGTTGTTGTTGTTGTTTATTTTCCTCCAGGAAATCCATCTAAATTTTTGGTTTATAATTCCTCCTTTGGTTATTAATCATTGATTTTTTTAAAATATCCTTGAAAATACTTTACTTTTAATAGTTTTGTATTTCATGTAAAAATAGGGCATACTCCATGAAATCTTTTATAAGTTGAAATATTTTCACTCAAGTTATGTTTCTAAGATTTATCCACTCTAATGTGCGGCTGGAGATGATTTATTCTCATTGTTGTTTCATAACCTTGTGTGAATTAGCGTACTTTTACTTGTCCATTTTCTTGTTAATGATGAGCTGTCATTTCTGGTTTGACTGTCAGAAATAAAATTGAAATGAAGTTATTGTATTTGTCTCTTCATGTGTAGAAGCCAGAATTCTTCTAGAACAGATATTCTCAACCAGGTGCACTTTTGTCCTGCCCTCTAGAAACATTTGACATTGTCTGTATATAGTCACAATTCTTTTTGTAAGGGACAAGTCCTATCAGCATCTAATGAGGCAGGACAGTGATGCTGCTAATCATCCTACAGTGCACTGGACAGTCCCCCACAACAAAGCATCTTCTAGATCACAATGTCAACAATGCCAAGGTTGAGGGATCCTGCTCTAGGATAAATACACAGAGGCCAACTAGTTCAGTGCTGTTACGTATAATTTCTGCCTTCGCCAAGTGGGCACAAAGTCTATTCCATTTTGGTATTGATTTGCATTTCTCTGACTTCCAAAAATAATGAGCATTGGTTCATGCTTTTTATTGTCCACTGTATTTATTATTTTCTGTGGAAATGCATGTTCCTGTTGATAGTAGTTAGAATAAAATACAAGCAGAGGTCCTGAAATAAAAAACTCTCAAAGAAGATTTTTAAAAGACAGATGCTTATTTCACATTAATGGGACAGCCCCAGAATAGGCCACATAGGTTGTTACGGTATTTCTGATTCATTCAGACACTAGGAACTCGGGGTCCTTCCGTCTAGTTGTTCACTGACACCTCTAGCTCATCCTTGTCATGGTCAGAGCTGGTGACAGTTCACAGAAAAGAGGGAAACCATGGTAGCAATTTTTTAAGCAATCAAAGTGTAAACCACATACATTACTTGTGTTTGCATTTTGTTGTGGAAAAAATTTAAATGTAGTCTCCAGTCTGCTAGTCATGTGGAAGAAGGGAGAATTGTCTTGGAATTGAACCAGCATCTACCACCACATATATTTTTCTCCATGTTGTGGAATATTCCCATGAACAAAAACTCTTAATTTTATGAACAAAACTCAGTTATATAAAACACCAGTCTTACCTGTTTGAAGAAGCCGTGTAAGACTCTGAGACTACAGCTGTGGGTCACTTTTCAGACCTGGAAATGGATTCACCACCATGACACAACTTTCGTCCAGCTATCTGGTGATGAACAACAGAAAGGACATATGCACTCATTAGAACCATCAGCCAGAGGTGCAGCATTTGCCCAGGGTTACAGTCCAGAAGGCATGAATGGGTGGAAAACAATGAGGAATGAAAGGAAAGACAGCAACGCAGTAAGAGGAGGGGTTTCACATTGCGAGAACTACAATGTCAAAAACAAAATGTGTATGCATCACTGAAGGCAAAACCAATTTGCTCTACAAACTTTCACTCAAATCACAATAAAAAGTTTTTTTTAAGTTCTTACCTTTAGTATATATCTACTCCTCACCTACAAATTATGTTGCCATCTGATATTTTTCATCTACAGCAATAGACAAAATTTTACTGTATTACTGTTTTGTGCATTGGTGATGTGTGTCTGGTAGTAACCAAGGCTGAGATGCAAGGAGAGAATAAAGCTGGTTGTGATGATTGAAGTTATTTGTCAACCTGCCTTGTCCATGACTCTCAGTGGTTTGACAGTTCTGTGATGATATAACCTGGAAGTTATACAATTATGTAGTCATCCTCTGTTCCATGATCTGATGTGGTCATTCTCCATTTTTGTCTCTTGTTACTACCAAACCCTGCAATTAAAGTAAATGGTAAACTACAGCAACTCGTTCTGACATGAGTACTACTAGCCCAGGTCTTTCAGGAATGAAGGTTTGGGTTGCCCCATCAGGCAAGGAACTACATTCCAATGAAGTGCTTGTGGAGAGCAAAGGGAATAGAGAATGGTAGTGAAATAAGGTAGCTCTAAATGTCAGGAAAAGTCATGTGATCAGTTCCAGAAATAAAGACGAATTGTTATTAATATTTCCTATTATGTATGCATGCATCAAATATT
This sequence comes from Echinops telfairi, assembly GCF_000313985.2. Classification (NCBI taxonomy): domain Eukaryota; kingdom Metazoa; phylum Chordata; class Mammalia; order Afrosoricida; family Tenrecidae; genus Echinops; species Echinops telfairi. The sequence continues at coordinate 84,462,000 of NW_022103896.1, read as the reverse complement.
TTTATTTTCTTAATTTATAAAATCTAAGATGCAAATGGGGTTTGTGTGTTTTTAATTGTACATGTGTTGGTTGAATCATGTTGTACACAAGTGTGAATTTATTATTTTTTTAATTTAGAGACTATATATGATTTAAGCAGATGCGTACAGGTACTAACTTGACAAAGGGTGAACTGTGATCGTTAGGTTTTGTGTCAGTGTGACTGGGCCATGATTCTCAGTGGTTTGGCAGTTCAGGTCTGGTAATCCCCCATGATGTGACTTACCTAACACAATATAATAAACCATATATATACTTATATATGTAAATACATTTATAAAGATATAACTATTTATTTGTATGAATATATAGATAGAAGTATGCATGAAAGTTTTACCTCCATGTATTTCCTTTCTCTATGAATCTTGAATCTATTAAATGGTGGCAGTATCAATATACTCTCTGTAACTATTTCTTCCATAATTCCATTTACATTTGTTATAAAAGTGTGTAAAATGAGAGTGGTTGCAATAAAATAGAGAAATATTTCCCTGAGGAAGTAATGTTTGTCAAAACATTACATTGAAAGAATTGTCTAGAACAATCTTATGACATTGAATACATGAAGGATAAAATACTGGAAGTTGATAAAGGAGTTTAAGAATCTGATAAGGTATAAAAATGCTTGTTCCCTACTGCAATTTATATGACTAGAAAAGAATGTCAAACTCTGCATACTTTTTTTTCACAAAGAAATAAACACTTTCTCAATGTATCCAATGTCTTCAATTACAGTGTATTAAATAAATATTAGTTTGATACATTTTCATTTTCTTATCCACTAGTAATTAGCAGAGTATTGGGCTGAATAACATGATATACATTACTAATGTCACAAATTGTATATGTGAAAATATTAAAAAAGGCATATACATTTATTTAGGCATTAAAAAGGCATTACATTTACATTTATCACAATAAAAAAGAAAGAATAATTTTTAAAGGTCATGGACCAGCCATAATTTCCCTACTCATTGTTAAAGTTGTTTTGTATAGTTTGATCTTGTAGGATCGTCCTTTTTGCAATATGGCGGTGTTGTGAGACATTAAATGTGTACAAATGTGTAGGTCAATTCTGAGTCCACTTGTTGATTTATCTATGTCAGCACTAATTCGAGCCACCTTAATTAATGTAGATTTATATTGTATTTTAATAAATGGTAAGGTGACCTCCCCTACCTTATTCAGAAATGTCTATGATATTTCAGGGCCTTCACTCCTTCATCTAAATTTTACCACCAGCTCATCAATTTTTGCATAAAGCCATCTAGTTAATATGATTTAATTACATTAAAGTTGTAGATTATTTGAAAGAAACTCACATAGCTATGAGATCTTTCCCTGATAGCTATGCACTTATTTGCATATCTTTTTGTCATTTGTTATGTTTACATATATTTTCTATAACTAATCTTTTTTAAAGAAATCATGTCATTGATTTTAGCTGCTACGGAATCTATTTGGACTCATGTAGAACTAATGTGGCAGAGTACAAGTGTCTCACAGGGTTTCCTAGACTGCAATCTTTGCTGAATTAGATCTCCAGATTCCTAAAATTTTAATAACAACTTGGCGTTTTAGCATTCATTGAATTATGGTTTCTAGCTGTACACTTCTGGTGAACAAATATGTCGTGGAGTTTATTGATTTTTAAAAATCTTTAGCATTTTGTCCATCTCTTTTAATTGAGCTATTTTGTGTAATTGTTTTAGTTTTCAATTTAGAAAGTCATATAATCCATGAGTAATGACAATTGTTTCTTCCCACCCAACATTTACAGTTTGTTTTTCTCCTCTTCTTTCGTCTTCTCTACCTTCTTCCCCTTTTTATTTTTTTCTGTATGTAATTGCATTAACAAGTTCAGTACTCAATAATTGCTAATTTTTCCTCATTAAGAAATATGATTGAAAGAGTTTTGGAGTTTTCCGTCTTTTTCTATGTTCTGGAAGAGTTTGTGTAGGATTGGTGTCAGTTCTTCCCTGAATGCTTGATAGAATTCTCCTGTGATGCCATATGTCCCAGGGGATTTTTTTGTTTGTAATCCCTGAATAACCCTATTTCTTCCCTATTTCTTCCATTGCTATAGGTCTGCTGAGGTTCTTGACATCCATCTGTGATAGTCTAGGAAGGGATTGTGTTTCCAAGTATTTGTCCACGTCTTCCATGTTGCTGAAATCATTATAGTACAGGCTTTCATAGTACTGTGTATTTATCCTTTTGATTTCCCTAGCGTCTATTGTAATGTCCCCTGTTTCATCCCTCATCCTTGCTATTGACCTTTGTTCCTTCCTCTCTTTGGTAAGGATTGCCAGCAGTCTATTAATTCTGTTAATCCTTTCAAAGAACCAACTTTTAGCTCATTAATTTTTCCCTTAGTTTTCTTGTTTTCCCTCTTCTGTATCTCAGCTCCCATTCTTATTATTTCTTTACTTTTGCCATTAGTAGGATTGTTCTGTTGACTCTGCTTTAATTGGAGTAAATTTTGTGTGAGCATGTCAACCACAAGTCTCTATTCTTATTTCATGTGTGCATTTATTGCTATCAGCCTTCCTCTGATACATGCCTTTAAAGTATCCCAAAGGTTTTTGTACATCGTATTTTCATGTTCATTGATTTCTAGAAACTCCCTGATTTCATCTCTAATCTGGGCCAA
>NW_022103896.1:84457846-84459122 GCF_000313985.2 Echinops telfairi | reverse complement strand
TTTTTTGCATTTGGGTGGAAAGCTCTGAAAATATCTATCAAGTCAAGTCATACAATTGTGCTGTTTAGATATATAGCAAGGATTCCACAAGAATTGAGAATTACAGACCAATATCCCTAATGAAAATTGATGCAAAAATCCTTTAAAAAATACTGGCCAATAGAATACAAAAGCATATTAAAAAAGTAATTAACCGTGGCCAAGTGGATTCATACCAGGGATGCGGGGATGGTACAACATATGAAAGACCATTAGTATTATTCACCACATTGGCAGGAAAAATTATAACAACCACATGATAATATCGATAGATGCGGGAAAAGCATTTGTCAACATCCAACATCTATTCCTGTTTAAGACACTCAAGAAGATAAGAATAGAAGGAAAATTCCACAATATTATACAAGCTATATATGAAAAATCAACAGCAATGGAGAAAAGACTAAAACAATTCCACTGAAAAAAGGGACAAGACAAGGATGCCCCTTGTCCCCACTCCTATTTAACATCGTATTGGAGGTCCAGTTAATAACATAAGACAAAGAAAAGACATCAAAGGTCTTTCTGATTCATCTTGGGAAGGAAGAGTCAAAATTATCAGTATTTGCAGACAATATGATTTTATACATCAAAAATCTCCTAAACTCCACAAGTGGTCTGTTGGAAACAATAGAGGAATATGGCAGAATGGCGGGATAGAAGATCAACAAACAGAAGTCTATCGGACTGCTATCAGACAAGACCACAGAAGAAGGAATTACAAAGGTAGGACCCTTTACAATAGGCAAGCACAAATTGAAATATCTAGGGATATACCTGGCTAAAATAATAAAAGATTTGTACAAGGAAATTATAGAACACTATTATAAGAAACCAAGAGTGACCTCAACGAATGGAAAAATAACCCATGCTTATAGATTGGAAGACTCAATATAGTAAAGATGTCAGTTCTGCCCAAGGCACTATATAAGTTTAATGCTATCCCGATACAAATACAATCATCCTTCCTCAAAGAATTGGAAAAAACTGATTACCAACTTGATATGGAGAAGAAAGAAGCCCAGAATCATCAGAGGACTCCTCAAGAAGAAGGACAAAGTGGGAGGGCTTGTTCTACCTGACTTTAGCACGTACTGTATGTCCACAGTAGTCAAAACAGTGTGGTACTGGTATGACAGATATTCAGACCAATGGAAAAGAGCTGAGGACCCAGGAATAAAAACATCAGCATTCATACAACTGATTTTTTATAAGGGCCCAAAAAAATATCAAATGG
>NW_022103896.1:84442265-84454159 GCF_000313985.2 Echinops telfairi | reverse complement strand
CTCCATGAAACTTCTTTTTGTTTCCACAAATCAAGGGGGACCTGAAAGGACAGTGATTTGATGACATAGAAGAGGAGAAGAAAAAGATGAGGGAGGTGCTGTCAGCCATCCAAACAGATGAGTTTAAAAAGTGTTTCTAAGAATAGAATTGCAGATTTTGCAAATGTATTGAGTGTAATGGAGAGTACTTTGAAGGTGATAAGGTTGCTTTGGGAAAAAAATTTAAATACATGACTGAAAAAAATCCTATTTTTTTGAATACCTCTCATAAGTTGTAGGAGGACTCTAAGTAGGGCATTTAGATTAGTCAATTCCAACTCATGGTGACCCAAAGTATGTCAGAGTAAAACTGTGGTTCACAGGGCTTTCAATGGCTGAATTTTTAGCAGTATATCCTCAGTTTTGCTTATGAGGTACCTCTGGGTAGATCCAAACCTCCAACCTTTCAGCTAGTAGCTGAGTGTGTTAATTCTCGGCACCACACAGGGACAGTTAAAGGGTGGTTTAGTTAAACTTATGATCTTGTCAATAATTTAAAAACTTTTCTTAAATGAATTTCAAGTATCCTAATCCCATAAGCCTGTGAAGCCCATCGAAATGATGCATTCAAGAGGAATGGTGCTGCAGAGTCCAAAAAAACTCGGCAAAATCTCTCTCGACTTACAAAGATGTCTTACAATTCTGAAGTACAATGTGATAGGATAATGTCTATCTGCATACAAGCAAACCAGATTAATATAACTATTATTCAAATTTTGCACCAAACATTAGAAAAAATAAATTGAATAACTCTACCAATCACTTCACTCAGAAATTGAACAAACATGTAATCAAGATGGATTGATAATTAATGGCAATAGGAATTCAAAAGTTGAAAACAAAGAGGAAGGAGCGATAGTTGAAAATATGGTCCTCTTGATAGAAATAAAGTTGGAGATCACATGGTAAAGTTTTGCAGAACAACTTGTTCATAGCAAATACCTTTTTTTAACAACACAACCGGTGACTTTACATATATACTTTCCAGATGGAAGACACAAAAATCAAATTGACTACATAGATGGGCAGAGAACATGGGGAAACTCAGGATCAGCAGCTATACTAAGGCCAGGGAATGGCTGTGGAGCAGACCACAGATTTCTTATATGTAAGTTCAAGTTGGAACTAAAGAAAATTAAAACAAGTCCACGAGAGCCAAAATACCACCTCGAGTCTATCCCATCTGAATTTCAAGAACATCTTAAGAACAAATATGATGCATTGAACACTAATGACAGAACATCTGTTAAGCTGTAGGCGGACATCAAGTGTCCTTCATGAAGGAAGCAAAAGGTCATTAAATAGACAGGAAATAAGGGAAAAAACCAAAGTGTATGTCAGAAGATATTCTAAAATTTACTCTTAATTGACAGTAGCTAAGGCAAACGGAAGAAGTGATGAAGACAGAGTTGAGTAGAAAATTAGAAAGGACAGCTCAAGAAGACAAAGTAAAATGTTATAATGAAATGTACAAAGATCTAGACTTAGAAAACCCCATGCTCAGCAGATCCTAAACTCAAAGATCTCAAGAAAAAATTCAAGCCTAGTTACAATATAGAAAATTTCTATGGCCAAAATATTTCATGATACAGGGAGTACCAAGGAGGTGGAATATAAATGCCTCCTCTGAAATGTAGATGTCCCTCACCACTGGTCTTGTTCCCTTCTCATTTCTGCAGACTGGCTGTTGATTTGTCCCATCCTGTTTCAATGTTCTATGGCATCAAGTAGACATTCTTCTCCCTTTTCCCCTTCTTGAAGGAGTGCCTCCAACCAATGTCAGTTCTCCTTTTTCAAGGTGGTGCTTGTGAAGAACATATAAGGGGTGACATGGGGAAACTCAGGATCAGCAGCTATACCAAGGCCAGGGAATGGCTGGTAGACAGGCTTCCTACCCCTTTATTTGGAAATTGGTCTCTAATATGTATTTAATTGGCCCATACAGTATTTGTCCTTTTGTGATCAACTAGCTTCACTCACCATAATGGTTTACAAGTCCTGCCATGTCATGCAGTATTTCACAATTTCATCACTGTTTTTTAGAGATGCATAGTATTCGTCATGTGTATGTATCTATGCCCATTCTTCTACTTTTGGGCATTTGAGCTCTTCTAGTTTCTTGATATTGTGAACTGTGCTGCAATAACCTTGGTAGAGGATACATCCACTTATGTTTTGTCTATTTTTTCTTTGGGCTATATGCCTAATACTGGTTTTGCTACATTGTATGGGATTTCAATTCCCATTCAGGAAGTAATGCTCAACAATAATTATAGAGAATTCAAGGGGAGAATAAACCCAGATCTAGATTCCTAGACACTTTTTAATTAGTTTTTATCCAACCCTTGGTGAACCGCACCATGGACTAAGCCTTACAATAACGTTAGATGCTGACCCTATGGGAAACATGGCCTCCCCAATATGCCACACCAGAAGGACTCAACATAGAAGCCCAACTGAACAAACTGGGGCCTAACTCAAAATTACCTGGAGCCCTTGGACTTAAGACTGAAATTCTCTGATAGAAGAAACAAATGACAGTCACCTCCAGACTATAGAATTGGTGGTTGTTGGACCTGGGTTAGGATCCCTAGCTTTGTAGGCATCCATTGAAAGGGGGGCCAGACCCACCATATAGTTACTATCTTAATGCCTTCCTTGCATTAATATGGCATGTATTATCTGATAGGCAAGGATCTGCCCTTGTTAGGAAGGTTAGAGGAAATTTCCCTTAACACCAACTCCCATGCTCAATGTAAACAGAGCTCCCTCATTTACTAATTCAATCTATACAAAGCAACAACTCATGGATTGAGGTTCACAGCTGGACTATACTCACCCAACTTCCTTTATTCAACAGTACCTTTTAAAGTACTATGCCACTGGAAAAATCGTGTCGTTATCAGTGGAATCATCTTAAACTCCAGAGGGGTGGTTGTTAGTGTTTTTTCTTTTTAATCATAAAATGAAATTAAGACTGCTAAAGTAAACCAGTCATACACAACCTGTGGATGTTCTCTGGGTTCCCACTTAATTCTTGCCCCACTCCAAAAACATTTACTTCTTATAACATGGCTCTGCTTGATACTCACCTGCATGAAGCGATCACTGAGGATGTGGGCGCTACAGTAAAGTGCAGTGAAGAAAGCAGATAGTGTCTGGATATCAACTGGAGGAGTGTCTGGGGCCTGAACTGCTTGTGTTCCAACAAGCAACCATCTAAGGAGACATCAATTAAGTCACCTTGAAGAAGCAGACAATTCTGTGTGATTTAAGATGACAAATAACAATATCCCAATATGATTAAGGGAAAGGGACCAGATTTTAAACTGTGAACACCCAATTTGTAGAAAGCTATGGAGGACAGTGGGACCCCCCAAATCCATCTGCTGATTATGCCTCTGGCAGATCCCCTCTGGCCACAGACAAAGGACAAATACAGCTTTGTGATCAGACAGAGATTATTGGAAACTTGATTATGGTGGATGGAACTATGATATAATATGATATCTGGTCATTTGACATCCCTCTTGACCCATTAAGAATTTGCTTTAAGTTTAAATATCTCTCACTAGTTCCATGACAGAAAATTTCTCTCTGGCTTATTTGAATATTGCTGATGATCATTTATCTCTTCCTCTTGATTATTATTTTATTTATTTTAATCTTTTCTGTTTTGTTTTTTATTGTTCCTGTTATGTTTTCCAGTTTACAAAACACAGAAAGAGTGGATACATTGAGATAATAACTGATGGAATGATCTATGAGAGATTAGGGGGAGGATAAGGAGACTAGAGGAGCAAACAATGAATGTGGGGGTGCACTAAAATTGATTGTGATGATATATACACAAGTCTTTTTAAAAATGACTTAACTATGGATATGTATGATATGTGCGTTTTATATCAATAAAACTTGGGTGGGGGGAAACACAACAATCAAAACAAAGAAAATGGAAAGAAGACACAGAGTCCCTGGACAGAAAACAAGTCAACATTCAACAATTTCAGGAGGTAGGATGTTAGACCAGGTTGACTAGAGAAACAAATCCAAAGACACTCATATGTGTATAAGAAAGAGCTTTAGGGTTCACGAGGGTGGAAGGGTGGGGGAGAGAAGAAAAAAAGAGGAGCTTAAATAGAAAAAAAAAGTTTTGAAAGGGATAATGGCAATATATGTACAAATGTGCTTGATACAATTGATGTATATGGATTGTTATAAGAGCTGTAAGAGCCCCCAATAAAATGATTTATATTTAGGAAATTAAAGATCTTTATATCAAAGAGGAATTTTATATTGAGAAAGCATCCTAGCCCAGTCCAGATCAAATCCATAAGTCCATTATTAGCCCATAGGTCTGATACTAGTCCATAAATTCCTTGTCAGATTCATGCAGCACATGCAAGATGCTGAATATAGGAAGATCAAAGTCTGGCATGTGGAAAGTCTTGTGAATCAAATGCTGGTGGAAGGGTCTCAGTGCTCCTCCATGTGGCTCCTCTAGCTCTCTGAGTGTGACTCCTCAACATCAAGGTGAAGCACAGAGAGAGTGTGTGGTCTGCCTCCAGATAGAAAGAGAGGAAGTTCCCAGAATCCTCATGAGAAGACCATGCCCACAATGAGGCATCATCAGGCTAAGCTCCACCTCTTCACTCAATCAAGGTGACATGAAATTATGTAACTACCTCAGGTAGCATACACGTAAGAACCAATAGTACTGAAGGAAGAGGTTAAAGCGGCACCGAAAGCATGATCTAAAAACAAAACTCCAGGAATTGATGGAATACCCACTAAAATATTTCAGCGAGCTGATGAAGCACCGGAAGCACTCACTTGTCTATGCCAGAAAATTTGGGAGATATCTATTTGGCCAATCGAAGAAGAGATCCATATTTGTACTCATTTCAAAAAAAGGTGACCCAACAAAATGTTCAAATTCTAGAACATTATCCTTAATACCAATGGCAAGTAAATTTTTTTCTGAATATCATCCAGCAATGCATAGACAAGAGCTACCAGAGGTTCAGGCCAGATTTAGAAGAGGATGCGGAATAAGAGATAGTATCACTGATGTCATGGATCTTGGCTGAAAATAGAGAATACCAGAAAGATGTCTACTTATAAGATGTCTACTTGTGTTTTATTGACTATGCCAAGGCATGGGACTGTGTGCATAATAAAAAAATAAAAATAAATTGAAACTATGGCTAGCCTTGAGAAGAATGGGAATACTACATTGTGTTCGTGTGAAACCTATACATGAATCAAAAGGCAGTTTGCAAACAGAATGCTGGAATACTGCGTGGTTTAAATCAGGAAAGGTGTGCATTAGGGTTACATCAACTCACCTTACTTATTAATTCTGTATGCTGAGCACATGTGGGAATAACTTCTTTAATAAGAATTAATACCAAACTAGTCCCCAAAAGGTGAATATTGAAAAAGTTCAACTCTTACAAGATGACCATCTCTTCCACTGTTCCCCCACGCTGCCCTTGTGTATATGCTCGCCCATCTCTGGGTTCTTAGAAGCATGTGGTGTCCCACGCAACTTATGGAAGTTGGAGAATATGTCTCAAGCAGTGGTAAGTATAGTTCAGGCCAAAGTCCGAAGGTCAGGCATAAATAAGCCAGATGCTGAGGCCAGAGGATATACTCCTCCCCTAACTCTGGCCAATGATAAACCCACACCTTTGCTTCTCAGTGGACTCATTTTATAGGCAGCAGGACTAATTTTATATGCAGAATTGCAGGGAATCCTCTTCACATTTACTCACAGGTGAATCCTATTAATATCTTCCCCTACCTCCTACCAAACCCATTCAGGGAAAGGTCATGTGGTGTGCGTTACATGGTGTGATCACATTTCAAGTGTAATAATCTATTCTCTACCTTGAGCTCTATCTTATTTATGCATATATGACCTTGGGCTTTGGGAAAGATGTTTACTGTAGTTATTGGCCTCCTATTAATCTTACTCAGCCAATTTGTTTCCCAGGCCACTTGAAAAACAATTTTCTTTCTTCTCTCAGCTGTATCATATAATTTCTACATCCAGTGTAGTTAATAATAACTAAAACAACTATTAAACTAAGTATGTAAAATAATCATTAAACCAAGAGTGTGGTCTGATTCACACCCTCTACTAAGGTCAGAACTTAATTAGATCCATTCCTGTTAATTACCAGATCATGCCCTCCAAAATGGGATCAGAGCCCCAGGCATCTGAAATCCAGAATTATTATTTATTACATAAGAGATTGCGGCTGGAAGAGCCATATTAATTGAGTATAACTCTGCACATAATCAAAGAAGGTCGATTATATGAAGAACAGTGAAGTATCAGGGTTTGAGGAAGGCTTATTAACAACCTGTGAGATGCAGATGGCATAACCTTGCTTGCTGAAAGTGAGGAGGACTTGAAGCACCTGGTGCTGAAGATCAATGTATAAAAAGCCAAAATCCTCACAACTCAACAAATAGATAAGATCATGATAAATAAATAAAACTTGGGAGTTGTCAAGTATTTTATCTTGCCTGGATCCACAATCAATACTCATGGAAAGAGCAGTCAAGAGATCAAAAATGCATTGCAATGGGTACATCTGCGGCACAAGATCTCTTTAAGTCTTGAAAAGTGAAGGTGTTGCTTTGAGAACTACGGGGTGCCTGACCCAAGCCACGGTATGTTTCATTGCCTCATATTCGTGTGAAAGTTGAACACTGAATAAGAAAGTAAGACCAACGAAGAATCGATGAATTTGAACTATGGTGTTGGAGAAGAATATTGAAGACACTGTGGACTGCGAAAAGAACAAAGGAATCTGTCTTGAAAGAAGAGCAGGCAGACAGCTCCCTAGTAGCAAGGATGGTGAGATTTCATCTTACCTAGCTTGGATGTTTAATCAGGAGAGTCCAAACTCACTGCCACTGAGTCATTGCTGATTCTTAGAGACCCCTGGTGGGTTTCCTAGACTGTAACTATGTATGGGAGTAGAAAGGCCAGTCTTTCACCATCGGAGCAGCTGGTGATTTCAAACTGCCAACCATGAGGATCTCAATGCATAATTACCACATCACCAATGGAATCCAGTCCCTGGAAAATGACATCATACTTGTTAAGTAGAGGGGGAGTGAGGAAGAGGAAGACCCTTCAAGAGGTGGATTGACACTGCTTTCAATAATGGCTGTGTTGGTCTGGATACTTTAGAGAAACAAATTTACAGAAACTCATGTTTAAGAGAGAGTTTTATATAAAGGGTAAGTGCACATCAAGAAAACATCCCAACCCAGTGGTGCCCAAGGCCACGAGTCCAACATTAACCCATATGTCCGACACCAATCCACAAAATCCTCTTCCATCTCACAAAACACATGCAATGATGCTGATTGCAGGAGGAAAGCTGAGTCAGTGAACGTGTAAGCATCTCAGCGCTGGCAGGGGCCTCCACGCAGCTGCTCCAACGCCCAGGGCTGCATGGGGTAGGTCCATGTGGCTTCTCCTCAGGAATGTCTTGCAGGAAATGAGCCTTGCCAGCTAAAGCAGGGAACTGGCTAAGGCAGCTGGTCCGACCATCAGAAAGCAAGAGACCCAAGAACTAGAAAGGCGAGGTTCACTGAACCATTTATCCCTCTGCCCTTCAATTCACCCCACATGTGTTTATCAGCCAGGTTGGCACAATAAACTAACTACCTCAGTGGCCTCCAACTTAGCAGCAATTGTGAGGATGGTGGAGGACTGGATGGTGTTTCATTCTGTTGTCTACAGGGCTGCTATGAGTCACAGTCAATTCAATGGCACCTAATGGTATCATGTTTGATCTTAGAATTAAGGCAATTTATGAGACACCAATAAAAGTCAATAATTAGAAAAGAGATTTCCCTTGCTGATGCAATGTGAATACTCTGTAAGATATACAAAGAATCATTTACTATAAAATTTCAAAACTTTGTGTATATCATACTCCTTACAATTGAACACTGGCATTTATAAAATTCACAATAACATTTTCCAAAGAACTGAGACATGAAAATCCCAAGTCAGAAAGCAAAGTAAGTAAGAAACATTACCTGTTTCCTTCATGCCTGACCTTTAGGAAGACAAATGTTGTATATTGGGAAATGGTAAAAGCAGAGAAGATAAATCAGTTTTTGTGCAATCTTACATATTTGAAAAGACTCAGAGGCAAACTAAACCAAGTTAAACAGAAAGCTAGAACACACCTCATAATTTAGGATAACCAAAGGAATCTTTGAAACTGCCTATAAAGAGGATGTGGTTTTGCACCCGTGAAACTACTTGAATTGAGTAAAGCCTAATTTATGTTAGAGTTCCTTAGGAAAACAGCATGAGGACAAGCATGCTTGGCTGTCTCTAGAGGGAAACTGTGTACTGAGCGTTTTTGCTTCATTTCAAATAAACGCTAAACTTATTTGAATATTATTTTAAAACCTGTGAAATTTAAAATAAGTAAAATAATAAGTGTATAAGTAAGGTCTGAAAATCACATATAAAAATATTTAGAGAGATTACCTATTTACAAAGAATATCACTCAGCTTTTACTCAACCATTTTACATAAAAATCATGCACATTTTCTGCTTAACTTGCTATCAATTTATTAGATTTAATACACACGCAAAATATATGTGTCATTTAGAAGTTAAGGAAAGGGAAGTAAATGTGCCAGAAATGTTATAACAAGGTAGTTATGATAGTTGAACACTCTACTTATTCTTATATCAGATAAAAAACACTGAGAAGAAGCTGAAATGTCAATTATAGTTATGCCACTTACTCTTGAAAGGTATCCTTCCAACATTAATTCTTTCACTAGCATATTTAGGTAATCTCTTCTGGTTTATCACCATCAGAGTGATTTCATGCTATACAAAAAAAAAAAAAACCAAAGTTGAAAAGAACAAAGCCATACTCACTGTCATAAAGTCAAAACTGACTGAGTGAAGCCCTAAGGGTTTCCAAGACTATAACTGTTTATGGGAGGAGAAAGTTCAGTCTCGCCCCCCCCCCCCAAGCTGCTGCTGGTTTTGAACTGCCAACCATGAGGCTTGCAACCCAAATTGTAACCACTACACCACCAGGGCCCCCATAGTTTAAATTAGAAGATGAAAGAAAACATAAAATGCTGCTCTTGGAAACACTTTTTTTGCCTGTAATCTATAATAGTAACTCAATTTTTTTCAAGGAGGTGGGGCAGGTTAAGGATATAAAAAAAAACACAAATTCACAAAACATTTGCAATAGCTCTGCAATTTAAACCTGTGTATTCTTTTAAAAAGGATAATTTCACAACAATAAATTTTAACTCAAGATGTTTTCATGATTCTTAAGATTGTGGATTCAAACCCACCAGCCACCCCTTGGAGAGCAGCTGAGGCTCCTGTTCCCATGAACATGCAAAGCCTCTGAAACCATGTATTACTGTTACTGTGAGTTGGAATTACTTCACGGCAGTGGGTTTGATTCACTTTAGTTACTGGTAGCATAGTGAGCTAATAAACACTGAACTACTAGGCAAAATTAACAGGTCAAACCACCAGCTATTGGAGAGGAAGGTGGGGCTTTCTGCTTCCCAGAAAGATTTATTGCCTCAAAAACTCTAGCAACTATCTTACTCTGCCCTGTAGGGTTACTCTGAATGACTATTGAATCTAGGGCAGGGCGGTAGGTTATGGATATATAAAATTACTTTATAATGTGACTTATCACAAAGGATGGATTTAACAAATGCTTAGCTAGCATGTCCATCATTTAGATGCTCTTTCAAACACCATGTCTTTTAAATGATTCTTTAGCAAGTGAAGATGGCAGATTGCTGCATTGCTTTACTTAAATACAAAATGTCAGAGCTCAGTTTTATTGGTTTAAAGGTAGAGCCATATGTTTGAGCTATCATACATTCTTCTGTTGCAAAATTTGTGTGGCTAACAGATTATTTTTACTCTAAGAGAGGGGCTTCCCACACAGGGGAAGTGAATTTCTAGGAGAGTCTGGCAGTAAAGCTAAAATGTAAGCAAAAGAGAAGCAAACATTTTAGCTCAAATAGTTGAAAAATATAAGGTGAAGGTTTCTAGTTATCTTTTACATTATACAAATTGGAAGGATTCATTTGACCTAATGCATTCAAAAACAGCTATCGAGTTGATTATCAATCATTCTTATAAGTGATCAAAAACGAGCACCATCCATTGATTCTAACTCCTTGTGACCTTATGTGTGTCAGAGTAGAACTGTGTTCCATAGGGATTTAAATGACTGATATTTTTCTAAAGTAGAATGCCACGATTTTTATCTGCTGTGCTTCTGCCTGGTTTCAATCCTCCAACCTTTCAATTAATAGCTTCGTATGGAATGTACTAATAATATGTTAATTGTGTGGACCACATACAATCTGACTACAAAAATCCCTTCTTAAAACACCAACTTTTTAAATCGTAACTATTAGTTTCTCTATCACAGTTTTATTCATTTTTAAATTGAGCTATAATTAATATATCCTACAACTTAATAGTGCAATTATACTACGAAGGGTTGTGCAATCATTGCCACAATCAACTTTAGAATCTTTTCTACCTTTTTTTACACATTGGTCTTGACTCCTCATTCCCCACACCTTCCTCAATTCTACTTCACTGTCTTCAGAATTCTACCCATCCCAGTTTCCTGTCCTGATACATATGCGAAATTATGGTCAACAACACACAAGGATCTATCAACAGTGACCATATAAAACCAATAAAGACCTCAATCTAAAAAAGCAGAGACTATTAAAAATTCTGAATAATTTCACATTGGGTCCATAAAAAGATCAAATTGCAAGATGTTACATTTTCCTCAGGCCCTAGTGGGCCAGGATGTGCTCCACTCTCTCCTCCTCCTCCTCCCCCTTCATCTGCACCCATGTGCTCTGATCAGATATGTTACTTCCCAGGTGATGCCACTGGGTGCACTAACTCAGAGCAAGCTACTTCATGCTCACCTAGCGGGAATAATGTATACTATGAAAATTCTGCTCTGCCCAGTGTAATTCCTTTTTTAAATTTTTTTTGAGAAGGGGAGGAGGGTACCCCTTGTACTTTGCATCACTGTTGGAGAGTGGTGTCTTTTATCAATCCTTTCTTCTTTTATTCATTCATTTCTGGGTGCACAAGCCCATATTAGGTGCCATGTAGATCTGAAGAACATGTCAGATCTAGAATCTACTTTCAAGGAACTGCAAGGAAGCCACAGCAAAAACAGAGGATACTTTATGCCATCCTTTGAAATAAATTCTTCTGGGGGGAGGGGCAGGTGTCCACTTAGTAGTTGGAATTGGGGCCGCCCCCCAGACCTTTCCACTGGTTCCCTGCTCCATGCCGGCATGTTGTATTCACATCTAGGAGCGCTGGGTTGAAACCTCATCCCTCTTTCCCTGTGGAAATACCCTCCCCTTGAGTAGGTTAGTTCCCTGTGCCCCCGCTACCCATTTCTTTTTTTTTCCCCTTTCCTCACCTCCTTTTTAGTTGTCTACCATGTGTATCCCTGTATTTGGTCTGGTACCTGCCATAGTACCTGGTCCTCACCTCAGGAAGGTTTGTATACAGTAGCTTTTTCCCTATGCCCCTTTTGCATTTTTTTTAAAGCTTACCTCAGTAGACTCATTTGTACTACTTGTCCTTTTGTGCTTGGCTTACTTCGCTTAGCATGATTTCCTCCAGTTCTTCCCATGCAGCAATGTGCTTCATATGTTCATCACTGTTTTTTTAGCGATACGTAGTACTCCATTGTATGTTTATACCACAGCTTTTTAATCCAATCTTCAGTTGATGGAAATTTAGGTTGTTTCCAACTCCTTG
>NW_022103896.1:84434980-84440254 GCF_000313985.2 Echinops telfairi | reverse complement strand
AGCCCCTAATAAAACAATTTAAAAAAAAGAAAGAAATATTCACAATATTAAAAAAAGAGAAAGCAAATGTTTTGAGAATGAGGATGGCAACAAATGTACAAATGTACTTGATGTGCATACATACAGTGGATGGATGCATGGATTGTGATAAGAATTGTACGAGCCTCCAATAAAATGATTTTTTTTTAAAGATGTTACATTTTATTCTAAGTATGCTCACTGCCACTGAGTCAATGCTGACTCATAGAGACCCCTGTGGGTTTCCAAGACTGTAACTGTAGAAACTGAGGAGAAAGCCCAGTCTGTCTCCTGCAGAGCTGCTGGTGGTTTTGAATTGCCCATCATTCAGAACATACTATAAGGCATAACCACTACATCACCAGGACTCCATAGTCTAAGTATCGTTAAAAATCCACTTTATGTATGTAGTCTGTTATGTCTGTTATGTAGCCTGTTTATATTTCTCTAACCCTATAACACCTGAATTTTTAATTTCAGGAAAAAATTTTTTATTTTATTCTTTACTTTCGTAGCTATCAATATATATATTAATATATACATTTTATTTCAATGTTACGAAAACGTCATGCTCGGCCTTATAGGGATGACTCCTCAGTTAGAAGGCTGCTTACTTTGAGATAATCCTTTAAGATTCCATAGTCTATCATTCAGGAAAGCCAGGAATCATCTGCTTTCTTCATCACACTGTGTTATGAAACCCACATCTTAAGAGTACTACTCCATTTGAAGTAAAGGTGCTTGAAAGATTTGATTTGTTTCTTTAGGTTCTTGATATCTGCCGGACATTTCTACCATTTTATTTATTGTTCTTTCCCATGGGGGGCGGGGGATCAAATCTATTGTCATGCCTTTTTGACTCACTTCCATTCAGTTGATTCCAACTAATAGTGACCCTCATAGATCTGCAGGATAGAACATCCCTCGGGGTTCCCAAATTTATCCATCTTTATTATGCTCACAGAGAGCCTCGCCTTTCCCTAGGAGAGCAGCTAGTGATTTGGTTCGTCATCATTAATGCTTGCTAGCTTTCAGGTCAGTCATTAGGAAGCTTTTTTGACACATGATGCTGGGGGTAAAAAACATCAATATCATCTCTTTGTATGCCTTTCAGAATGTTAATTTTATTATTTTAAAATTCAGTTTAAATTTCTAACCTGATAGCAAAGCAGGAAGATATGCTATATAGACCCTCTACAATAAAGACATGACAGAGCAGGTAAAACAGATTTATGATGCTCCTGGAACGCTAAGCCTCCCAGGAAAGAATAGAGAATCGGGTTCAATGTTAGGAGAAGAAACCGAGCAAAATTGTCAATAGAGGAGAAAGAAGGGTGAATTTTCTGCTAGTTTAACATGGCTCCGCCATCTTGAACTCTTGCAGCAGCATTTCATTGGGACGGTGGCCAGGCATCCTTCCTTGTTCCCAACACCATCTTGGTCACTAGAAGTGTGACCAGACTACACCCTCATCCACACAGTGACTGGTGAAATATCTTCTCTCACTGTGAAGTCCTGATCTGCCTGAAGTTAGAGTCACTCCCTTGTGAATCAGGGATGGGTGCATCACCCTTGTCCACAGGTACTTTTAACTCCTGCTTTATCAGACCACAAAAACACACAGTTCCTAGCTAGGCAGGAAGTGCTTTCATAACCAGCTCCTCTGTTTTGCCCTCAGCTGCCCTCTAGCCCTGAAAGAATTCCTTCTAGGAATCACTGGACTCGGTCATGATCTAAGCCAACACAAGCTACTTCCAGAGCAGGTACGTTCACCCCAACAAAGTACAGAACAGCAACTCCATCTAGGACCAGTGTCCCACCTCCTCCCAACCCATCATTTGAGCTCCTTAGCCAGTAGAGGGTTTAATCCATACCAGATGCCCTGCCCCCTCAGATTATTCCTATTTGTTTGGGTGGTTTTTGTTTGTTTACATTACCAGTCTTTTCCTCCCCCTTTTTAATTCTTGCTTTCTCTGCTTTACTCCATCCCCCACCCCTGCCCTCAGTATGGTCCTGTATCCTACTTCTTCTATACTCTCCTTTCTTTTCACAGTTTTTCTTTATTATTTTCTTTTCTCTTTCCTTTTCTACCTTTACTTCTTCCTCAGTTGTGATACTTCCTTTAATAAATCATTCTATGCCCTGATTTTACTTCCTTGACTCTTTTTAATGTGGGGCTATTAAATTATATTTTCTTGTTGTTGTTTGAGTGCTTTCCTTGGTTGTTTTATTATTATTATTATTATTATTATTTTAATTGTTTCTTTTTTGGCTACTATCTCTTTCTTTCCTTTCCCCCCTCCCTGGTCTCCCCTGATGAGAGACAGAAACCATTCCTACAAGGTCCAGCCACAACCACACCTGCTGCAGTCATACCTACTGGACCAGAAAAACTATCCACTCCTCTACCTCCTGGTAATCAATAGAGAGTAGCCCAACCTACTCTCAAGAGTGTTACATAAACAATGAAGACCGAACTCCACAAATGCCCACAATCTCTATCACAACTACCAAGAGACAGTGAACCCCTAAGATCATACTAACATACAGTCATCAATTAAATACAAATGCAACATCACTGCAATGTCTTGGAGACAATTTCAGTTTTCACTGAAAATTAGATAGAGTGGCTCCAAAAACTGGTTAATATACAGAGCCAAAATATTTTTATGGGAAGAATAGATATTGGAATTGCCTGATAAGTAATTCAAAATAATGGTATTCAATGAACTGAGAGAAAGACTGACATAAGCATGGAAAACAGGGGGGAGAGAAGCTTTAGAAAAACTCAGGAAAACACTAGAAGAACAAACTGACAAAATAAACAAACACTTAGAGTCCATAAAAGAACAGTAAATAGAAATCCCAGAGATTGATACCAATATTTCACAAATAGATAGTGACTGTTTTGGGAATTATATTTCATACATAGCATTCCAGGTTTCAGTGTGGGCTCAGAAAAAAATTTCTAATTATCAGACACACAATAGTGTCTCATTAAAACATCCTTCTTGTCACTGTAACCCTATTGCTGTAGACTTCCACCCTCCTTTGCAAGAGACACTGCTCAAGTGCTCACTGGGAAATTATCTCGCATAACTGCCCCAGATGGATGTGTCCTGTGGTAGATTGTAGTGATAGTTTTTTTATTTAGTGAACCACTTGGTCATGATTTTTTTTTAATGTTGGATTCTATTGGCTCGAAATTTGTTTAGTTTTTTAGTCTATGTTTATGAGAAATGCTGATCTCTATTTTTTAAATTTTGGAGCCATTTTGCCTAATTTTCATATTGGGGTTATGCTTGGGTCATAGAGTTAGTTTGGGAGCGTTTCATCTTTTTCTATCCTCTGGAGTGGTTTGTACACAATTGGTGTCAGCTTTACTCTGAATGTTAAGTAGAATTTGCCAGGTAAGCCTTCGTGCCTTGTTCAATTTCTTCTTTTGTGATGATTCTGTTCTAAGTTTCGAAATTAGATTGTTAGTTTGAGTAGCTAGTATATTTTTAGGAAGTGGAAAATTCTTCTAGATTTCCAATTGTTTAGAGTACAGTTCTTCATCGTGTTATTATCCTTTCGAAATCAGTTTAGTTATGCTGTGATGTTATCTATTTCATTTCTTTTTCCTATCATTTGCAAATTTTCCTTTTTTTTTTTTGCTAAATTTACCAGCGTTTGGTAATTTTATTCATTCTTCAGTAAACTTTCTTTCTATCTTGATTTGTTTGTTTCATTTATTTCTGCTTAAAATTTATTATTTCTTCTCTTCTGTTGAATTAGGCTATTTTGTTGCTATTATTTTTCTAACTTGGAGATATTGGTTAAGGGGTTGATTTTATTCTTTCTTCTTTTATGATGTGTACATTTATTGTTATAAATTGTCCCCTTGAACTGTTTTTTTTCCTAGGTTACATATATTTTGTTATCTTGTGTTTCCAATCTCATTTAATTCAAGAAATTTTGAGTTTATTTTTTAAATTTCTTTTGTTACTCCGTAGATTTTATGTAGTTGTCATTTAGTTTTCATGTGCTTGCTATTTTTCCCTTGATATCTCTGTTGTGATTTGTAAGTTTATAGCATTATAATCTGAGAAAATGCTTTGTAGTACTGTGGTGTTTTCAGCTTGTGCTTTGTGACCTTAGGTGTGTTGTATTCTGGAAAATGTTCCATGCACACTGCAAAAGAATGTATATGTGCCATTGTTGGGTGAATGTTCTATATATATCTATAACGTCAAATTGGTTGTGTTGCTTATATCTTTTGTTACTTTGCTGAGTTTCTTTCCAGTTGTTATGTTTTTCATCAATAGTGGTATATTAAAGTCTCTTATTAATATAATGGACTTTTCTATTTCTGTTTTCAATTTCATTAAAGTTTGGTATGTTAATTTTAGGGCTCTTCTATTGGGTGCATAGATATTATGGTTATATCCTCTTTTTTAATTGCCCCGTTAATCCTTACCTAATGTCCTTCCTTGTCTCTTTGGCTAGTTTTCACTTTAATCTCTATGTTATTACAAATTAGTATTGCCACGTTTGCTCTTTTTTTTAAGTTGTTATTTGTTTGATATACATTTTTCTATACTTTGTGAATTTTAGCTTATTTTTCCGTTTGTGTCTATGGTGTGTCTGATGTGTATTGATGGGTAATGCTGACTTATCCATTCTGCTACTCATATTTAATCCATTTATACTCAGAGTAATTGTCAATAGGTATAAATTTAATACCATAAACTGCCAAAAGGACAAAAATATGACTTGGAAAAAGTATGGCCAGAATGCTCCTTGTAGGCAAGGATGGTGAGACTTCCTCTTACATAATTTGTACATTTTGCTAGGAGAGACCAGTCCATGGAGGACATCATGCTTGTAAGGGGAAATTTAAAAAAAAGGAAGGCCTTCAACAATATAGATTGACACAGTGGTTGTAACAGTAGACTCAGCATAGGAACAATTTTGAGGATAGCACATGACCACGGAGTGTTTTGTTCTGTTGTGCATGGGGTCACTTTGGGCCAGAACTGACTTGCGTCAGTCACAGAAATCATCCATACGGTGGTTATGAGTCAGGATCAACTTGATGACAGTGGTCTTGTATTTTTTCCCCTTTGAGACTACATGTTTTTCTTCTTTTTACTCTGGATTTGTGCCTGATTGTGTGTGTGTGTGTGTGTGTGTGTGAGAGAGAGAGAGGGGGGGGGAGAGAGAGAGAGAGAGAGAGAGGGTTAGTCAATTTCATTTGAGATTGCGTATAATTTA
>NW_022103896.1:84419707-84434880 GCF_000313985.2 Echinops telfairi | reverse complement strand
GGGTTTATCAATTTCCTTTGAGATTGCCTATAATTTATTGTTATATTTTCAAACTTAGAATAACCCATTCTATTTTGATACTATCATGACTTCCTCACCATTTGAAGTTCAATAAATATAGCATTTATTCCCTCTTTTGCTCATGTTATACAATGCAGTTGTCATCATTTGCAACTTTATTTCTCTGGTTCCTTATTATCAGACTTGTATTTTATTTTTGGTAAAATATGGATAATGGTGGCATGTGTTATACTATCAGGTTGTTGTCTCCCATTGTTGATTCTCTGTCCAAATTATTCTTTTGATTATTTCTTGTAAAATTAGGCTCATTTTTACACATTCACTTATTTTTATCTGGAAATGTCTTAATTTTACCATTGTATTTGAGGGAAATATTCCTGTATATATAACTGTTGGATTTTTGTTTTGGGGGTGGTTTTGTGTGTGTGTGTGTGTTTTCTTTTAGGGTTTATATATGATATTCCACTGCCTTCTTGCCCTCCTGGTTCCTACTGAGAAATCAGAGCTTTGTCAGATTGATTCTCCTTTGTACATCTTTTTTTTTCTCAAACTGCTTTCAGGATTCTTCTCCTCTTTCAGAATATTAGGGAAGTTTTCTTCCAGCTAATCTTTCATTATTTTCTCGGTGTTTATTTTTTATTTATGCATATATATCTATTCTTGTTCTAGAATACCTGCCACATATAAGTTATTACTCTCAACCATGTCCTCTAATTGTTAGGCTTTTTCATTTTTTAATTCTTTTTTTCTGATTGTAACACTAACAGGTAAAATACTAGAAGTTCTCAATCATCTTTGCAAAGAAGTCTGGGATATAGCCACTTGGCCAACTATCTGGAAGAAAACCACATTTGTGTCTATTTCACAAGAAGGCAATCCAATGGAATGCATAAATTATTAAATAATATTGATAACCCCAGGAAATGTTTTGCTGAAGTTATTTGAAAAAACAGTTGCAACAATATGTAAACAGGGAGCTGCCAGAAATTCAAACAGCACTCATAGGAGGACATGCAACAAAGATATAATTGGTGATATGAAATGGTTCTTGGCTGAACGATATTTACCTTTATTGATGAAGAAAAAGCATCCAGCTATATGGATTATAGCACATTCTAGCAGCACGTTCTATAGCACATTCTAGCAGCATTGTGAAGAAAGAAAATTACAGAACACTTAATTGTCCTCCTGCAGAACCTGTACATAGAGCAAAATGCAGCCATACAAACAGAATAAGGAAGGCTACATTGTGTAACATAAGAAAAGTTGTGTGTTCAGGTGTATCCTTTTTTCCATATTTATTTGATTTGTATGCTAAGAATCTAATCTAAGAAGCTGGACTATATGAAGAATTATGTGGCATCAGGGTTGGAGGAAGACACATAGCTTATAAGATGCAGATGATAAAACCTTGCTTGCTTAAGAACGAGAGGACTTGAAACACTGATGAAGATTTTTTAAAAAAACTACAATCTTTACTATGTATTATGCCTCAACATAAAGAAAGCTAAAATCCTGAAAATTGGAATCATAAGCAACATCATGATATATGGAGAGAAGATTGAAGTTGTTAAGGAATTCATTTTGCTTGGATCCACAATCAATGTAAATTGAAGCAATAGTCAAGAAATCAAAAGAAGCATTATATTGGCCAAATCTGTTTTATCAGACTAATTTAGCTGTGTGTTCGTTTGGTGTGGACCTGGTACCTCTTTTGTGAAGCCGCATCAGAGGAGACTTTGGCACTCGCCATGGCCGACAGAAAACCCAAGGAGGGAGTCGAGACTGAGAACAACGGTCATATTAATTTGAAGGTGGTGGGGCAGGATGGTTCTGTGGTGCAGTTTAAGATTGAGAGGCATACGCCACTTACTAAACTAATGAAAGCCTATTGTGAATGACAGGGTTTGTCAATGAGGCAGATCAGATTCCGATTTGATGGACAGCGAATCAATGAAACAGACACACCTGCACAGTTGGAAATGGAGGATGACGATACAATTGATGTGTTCCAGAAGCAGACAGGAGGCGTCTTCTCAGAGGGAGCCTGCTTCTTTCCTCGAGAACTCTCTTCCTACCGACCAAGAATCCATTCTCTATTAGAATACAACAGTTTGGTTCCACCAGCTCCTGATGATTACAGTATAGTCTCCTCTATTCTTCCATTTCCCCTTGCCCGTGCCTTTACTGTGCATCAAGTAACTGGTGTGTGTGAACAAGCATATTGCATTTTCCCCTTTGTTTGGGGTTTTTTATTTGTTTTTTGTTTTGTTTTAACCAAAAGGTCAATGGCATGTTTTGATCGACATCAAGAGGAGATGGGCTGGGGAAAATACTGGCTCTGTGAAAACACCCCCTTCCCCATCAGTGGCCTGCTCATTCAGCGCCTCTCTTTAGATTCCAGTAAGTTATTTTGCTCTCACTGTTTAACAAACAAAAAAACACACCAATGACATAAAAAAAATCCTTGCATACCTTGTTCGATTAGAGAATTTTAATGCTTTACATTTACCATTGTAAAACCGAGGACAATTTTATAACTTTTTTGTACATTGCTGATACATGTAGGGCAATCTGTCTTTAAAGTAGGAGTAAATTACTCTCAGAAATGAAGCTTAGATATTTTTCCCTTTAATTCAAGCATCTTGTTGTTTAAATAAACTTCTTGTTTAAAAAAAAATTTAAAGACTAATTTAAAGTGTTAGAAAGCAAAGATATGACTTCCAGAACTAATACATACCTGACCCAAGCCATGGTATTTTTAATAGGCATGTAAAAGCTGGACAATGAATAAGGAAAACTGGAGAATTGATATCTTTGAATAATATTTTAATGAAGAATTTTGAAGATCCTATGGACTGCCAGCATAATAAACAAATGTATCATGAAGAAATACAACGAGAATGTTCCTTCAAAGGTAGGATGGTGAGATTTAGTCTCATATATTTTTGACATGCTATCAGGAGGGATCAGGACCTGGAAAATGACGCCATCCTTGGTAAAATATATGTTCAGTGAGAAAGAGGAAGACACTCAAGGGGATAGATTGACTCAGCAGCTGCCACAATGGGTACAAAAATAGCAATACTAGCAAGGATGGTGCAGGACTATGTATTTGCTTTCTTCTGTATAAGGTCACTGTGAGTCTGCATTGACTCAATGGTGTCTAACAACAGCAGCTACAAGTATTACCAGATACTGTTATATTAGTCCTAATGTTGTGCTAATAGAGAAATGTTTAAACCAACTTAATGTAAGGACAGAATACGGGGCCAGAACTCATGAAAGGAAACATATAGTTGTAAAAAAAGACTAAACAGTGACATGGAACAGCAAATCACATCAGCATCTATCAATGTGTCTGACTGCATTAGTCAAATAAAAACCAAAATTACTATATCAGGGCCTGAGTAGTGGTATGAATTACTCCTGATTGACTTCTGAAAAATGGGGTTTAAGTTAGTCAAACTGATTGGTGACTTCTAGTTAGGGTTTAATAGAGTTGACCTGGATCATCTCAGCTTCAATCATAACAATGCAATAATAAATCTATTTTAATTTCCTGCCTATGACTTTCTATATTTGAAAATAGCATGATTCCAATATGCTGAGTGGCTTTCTTTTCTTTTTATAATTTCTTTTATTATTATTAATCATTTTATTTGGGGGCTCTTGCAAATCTTATAACAATCCATAACTCAATTGTATTAAGCACACTTGTACATATGTTGCCATTATCATTTCTAAGATATTTTCCTTTGCCTTGAGCCCTTGGTATCAGCACCTCTTTTCCCCCTCCCTCCCCCACTCCCACCCTCATGAATCCTTGATCAATTATATATTATTTTTGTTATTTTGTATCTTATATCATCCAATGTCTCCTTTCACCCACATTTCTATTATTCATCACACTGGGTCGGGGGGCGGCAGTGGGGGGGTATATAGCAAACTTGGTGATCAATCCCCCTTTCTCCCCACTCCTCCCCACTCCACCTCCCTCTCTCCTCATGGTATTGCTACTCCCAATACTTATCCTGAGGGGTTTATCTGTTGTGGACTCCGTGGGTCGAGAGTTCTTATCTGTACCAATGTACATACTCTGGTCTAGCCAGATTTGTAAGAACTGGGAATGAGAGTAGTTGGGGAAGAAGCTTTCAGGAACTAGAGAAATGTTGTGTGATTCATCAGTGTTCTACAGTCTTCTGGTTGAATTATTCCTTCCTTGTGACCCTTCTGTGAAGGGATGTCCAACTGTCTACAGATGCTCTTTGGGTCCCCACTCTGCGACCCCCTCATTTGCATCAATATAATGGTTTGTTTTGGATATTTTGATACCTAATACCTGATCCCCTTGACACTTCATGATCACACAGGCTGGTGTGCTTTTTTCATGTGGGCTTTGCTGTTTCCCTGCTAGATGGCTTCTTGTATAACTTCAAGCCTTTAAGACCCAAGATGCTATATCTTTTGATAGTCGCACACCATCCACTTTATTTACCACATTTACTTATGGACCCATTTTGCCTTCAGAGATCGAATTGGGAAAGTGAGTATCAAAGTGTTCTTGTGTTTAAGGTCCAAAGTCTGTCTGCTATCTTAATATTTAACATATAAGTGTATGTACATTGACCTATATCACTATCATTATAAACTAATATATTTGCATATATAGATGCCTATACATACACATCTATAAATATCTTTTGCCTCCTAGCTCTTTCTTCTATTTCCTTTCATTTTCCTCCTGTACCACAATCATGCTCACCCTCCATTTGGTTCTTGGTAATTCCT
The DNA here is from genome assembly GCF_000313985.2 of Echinops telfairi. NCBI lineage: Eukaryota > Metazoa > Chordata > Mammalia > Afrosoricida > Tenrecidae > Echinops > Echinops telfairi. Next base: position 84,430,068 of record NW_022103896.1, on the reverse strand, counting down.
CTCAGATACATTGCATTTGATCAAACCCCACCAGGCATTCTACACCCTCCTTGCCACCAGTTTTAGATCTCTTGTTGTTCCCTTGTCCCTGAGTTTGTTGGCTCCCCGCTCCCCTTCCCTGCCCCTCCTCTCCCGTGTACCCAAGGAACCACTCTTCCATTGTTTTCTCCTCAGGATTGTTTATCCTGACATCTTATATAGATAGACATAGAGTAAACGAGAAAAAGAAGCAAAACAAAACTAAAAGCCTATAAATAGTTCCAGGCCTGTCTGTTGACCCTTATGCATGTTTTCCAGTCAGGTCTGATGAGGTGCCAAGCCTTGTCCCCTGAGTCAGAAGTCTATTTTCAGGATTCCTTGGGGACTTCGTTACTTTGCTCCCCTTGCTGCCCTGCTGCACTCCCTTCATGCTTCTCCCCACAGTGTGTGGGGCAGACCAGGCCCACATTTCGCACAGTGTCTCCAGTGCTGTACCCCATACCATTGTGGGTCTGTGAGGGGATTTTGTGTCTCATGGTGGGGCCGGCCCTAGAGTACTCTCTGTGCATTGGCTGCTCTGAGCAGGAATGTCATCCTCAGGGCTTGGTGGGCTGTGCTGAGTCAGTCTCTCTCTCTCTCTCTCCCCCTCTCCCTCTTAGTTTGTGCCCATGTGGTCTGGACTCTCCCCGGGCTGTATCTTCAGTGCTATCCTCTGTATTACATTCTTCAGGGGAGGCTCTGTGGCTTTTCATCTCTTAGACAAACATCATGGCTCAGTTTTCAAATACGACCAGTTCATTTTTTAAGAAATATAGTACACTCATCAATTAAAAAACAAACAAACAAACTGGTTTTCAATCTGAGAACTAAAGGGGCCTAAGGGTTAGAGATACTGATTTAGACAGAGTGGGTCAGAAGGAATGTGGTTATGAAAGGCATGACTTTTGATTTCATATGTTAAAGTAAGTCTTTTTTTTTTTTGCCTAATAAACGTATGATAGAATACATATATTAGAATATTTTGGACTACTGTGTTATGCCAGACTGACTAGAAAAACAAATCCAGAGATACTCATATAAGTATAAGAAAGAGCTTTATATCAAGAAGTGCTTTTATATCGAGAAAACATCCCAGCCCAGTCCAACTGTAGTCTATGCGTCCTTCTTCAGACTCACAGAGACACATGTAATGATGCAGAATGCATGAATACCACAGGCCAGTGAGTGTAAAGTTGTGTGGATTCAATGGCGGTGGAAGCATCACAGGGCTCTGACAAGTCTCAGAGTGGCCTGCCAACAGGAAGGTGAAGGCAGAGATGGGAGGGGTTCCCAAGACCCTCCTTATGATAAGGCCACACCCACAGGGAGTCCCTATTGGGCTATGACCTGCTTGACAGCCTAAACTCCACCTTTACACTTTTATATCTCTTCAAGTTAACATGAAATTATGTAACTACCACAACTATTCACACAGTTTTTTGACATTTAACTCTTTATTCATAGATTTATATAATTGTAAGGCATAGGTTTTTCTGGTATATGTTATAAATATATTTTTATATTATAACAGGACATTAAATTGTAAGTTCAGTCTATTCAAGTTGTGAAAATCAAATGTTACATCTGTTAGAGGAGGCTTGTTTGTTACTGTGATTCTGAATAGGTTTCATCATATCTTCCAGTCTAGGAAAACACACCAGCAGTAAAAAAAAAAAAAAAAAAAGCCCATGGGCATAGTGCAGGATTGGGCAGTCTTAGCTCTATGGTACATCGGATGTCTTGAGTCGGGGGTGACTTGATGTTAGCTAGCAACAACAAACCCTAATCAGCAGAACCAGTTCTCATTATCACACCATCAACTAAAAATATTTCCTGTGAAAAAAAAGTGTTTTACTATTTTTTTTAATCAAATAAAGGTGTTAATACAATAGTGTGACTACCGTCATTTCTGAATTGTAATTCTAAAGCAAATAGATAAAGAAAAAAGTGAGTACAAAGTAAGAAGGCAGGCCTGTTTCGAGGTTTTAATTTAGCCTCCTTTCAATAGATTTCTGAACTAAATTATCTCTTTTTCACCCACAGAAGTCTCTTGATAACAGTGATGTGTACTCAAATTAATTTAATGTTGAATTCCCTGGGGGGTTAAATCCTGAAGTGATGTGTACTCAAATTAGTTTAATGTTGAATTCCCTGGGGGTTTAAATTCTCCCCAACAAAATTCACTACCCTTGGGTAAAATGAAGAGAATTCCTTTCTTTGGTAAAGTGGATGAAGGGAAATTTTTGAAAGGGGTAATGAAGAAAGAGATTTTTGGAGAATTAAAGAGATATTCTCCGGCTGCTAGGTTTTAGTGAAGATTCAACATGCGGCTTAAAGATTAAAAAAAAAATTGATTCCTAAAATGATATACATTTTCATGTGCCCTCTTAAAGGTCATTCTACCCCAGGATTGGAAATCATTGCTTTAAAAATCAACTTGGGCCAATATGGCATAAACAACTGTTACTATTCTGAATTGAATATATGTACAGACTTGGTAAAATAATAATTATTATTAATTGAATTGAGTGATAGTTATGAAGCCAAACAGTTTTCCATTTAACAATGTATACACATTTTGTTTCATATCATTGATTATAATGCCTCCAATATAACATTACTTATCCCTGTGGTTTCCTTTTTAATTCCTCCTTTCCTGACTTCTGAACTCTATCCTTCTGAATTTGATCCTACCTTTTTTATATCAAATGAGTAATTATTCTAAGGATAATTTACTTCCCTACTAATATTAATCACCTATTGTTTGCCTGAAAATTAAGGCACAAGGTCAGTGTCAGTTCTACATGGTGAGTAAGGATAATAGTCTCTGGGGTTCCACTAGTGTCCATCTAATTCGTAATCCCAGTATTTTTATGTTTTGTGTTTTGTTCCACATTTCTCTCCCACTTGATCCAGGGTTTTCTAATGTGCTTATTCCAGAGCAGTTGGTAGTGGTATTCAGCCACTATCTTGGTCTTCTAGTCATCATGTCATGGATGCTGATGTCGCAAGTCCCTTATTCCACTGAACTGTTTCCATGCATTTTCAATGTTCTTCACTCTTCTTTCCTCCAGCTGGGGAAAAAACAATAATTGTACCTTAGATGGCCACTCACAAAAATTTAAAACCCAAATACTAATCATCAAAATAGAATGCAGAACACTGCCAATGGACATGGTACAACCCTTCTTAGGTGTGTGTGGGGGTGGGGGGGATGGATGTTGCTTTCCTTTAAAACAACAAACTGAACATATAACATCATGTGACCCAGAAAGTATATTCCTGGCAATTGCCCAGAGAAATGACAATTCGTATTCCACAAAAACCTGTACACTGAATGTGTTGAATTGAGGACTCCAGGAAGATGGTGTCCAGATAGTGTCTCTTATCCAGAGTGCTCCCTGCCCCAGTCAGAATCCACTGGGTAGAGACTCGCACTCTGGGAAATCAGACCTGAATTCTCAGTGTTCCAGGATTTTTTTTCTTAAAAAAACTAACTCTTTGGGGGTCACCCGATTCATAACAGTAGCAAAATGATAATTTTGAAGTAGCAACAAAAATAATTTTATGGTTGGGGGGGGTCACCACCACATGAAGAACTGTATAAAAGGGTCGCAGCATGAGGAAGGTTGAGAACCACTGATGAAGATAAATAATATATGTCTCAATGGAATAGCGGAACAGGAAGGAAAAAACAAATCTACAGATTAAATAGTAAGAGAATTTTTGAAGGGAAATTTCCCCACTATCACATAGGGGCAGACAATAGCCATCCATGAGGCAGAAGGACTCCAAATAGGTTAGAATGGAGAAAAAAAAATCAAGACATATCGTCATCAAATTAGCCAACTTCAAGGAAAGGAGAGAATATTTAGAGCAGCTAAAGAGAAAAAACGTCAACTATAAATGTTAACAGATAAGAATAAGCTCAGACCTCTCAGCAGAAAACATTCAGGAAAAAAGAAATTGGAGCAATATATATCAAACTTTGAAAGATAATAACTGCCAACCAAGAATCCTACATCCAGCAAAGCTATCCATCAAATATGAAGGAGAAATAAAAGTATTCCCCAAAAAAGGAAATATTCAGAGAATTCATAAAAACAAAACCATTCGCATTACAAAAAAAAATTCACTAGATGGATTTTGATGGTCCAAAAATCAACAAATGCAGCACACAAACATGAGATCACCACAGTGTCCATAGTGTGTAACATGTCTCGAACTGATAACAACACCCAAAACAACACATATAGAGGAAACAAAGACAAGCATACTCCCTCACCTCCACCACCCCCAAATATAGATATGACACAATAAGATATGATAGCAAATAACTTACATTTAGAATTAATAAAATTAATGGCAGTGGAGTAAATATATCAATCAAAATATAAAGAATAGCTGGTTGAATTAGGAAGCAAGATGCATCAATCTGCTACCTTCAAGAGACACACAATTCAGGTACTCCACCACATAAACAATATAAACAATAAGAAACACATAATCATATCAATTGATGGAGAAAGGCATTTGACAATACCCAACAACAATTCATACAAAAGCAACCAATAAGATAGGAACAGAAGGAAAACTCCTCAACATATTAAAGGTCATAAATGAAAAACCAACAGCCAATATCACACTCAATAGAGGAAAACTGAAAACATTCCAATTGAAAGTGGAAACCAGACAGGATGAGCATTAGCTCCTCTCTTATTCAACATTGCCCTTGAGTCTTAGCTAGAACCATAGACATCAACAAAAGATTAAGGGCAATTGGGCAAAGAAAGAGTGAAACTCTCACTATTTGCAAAATTGAGGAATTTAGTAAAGTAGCAGGGTATAAAATTAAAAGGCAGAAATTAATCAAACCCCTATATATGAAGAGAGATCCACAAAAGACATCAAGAAAACAGTACCATTCACATTAGTTTCACAAATGTTGAAATACCTAGAAATAAGCCTAACCTAAGAAACTGATGACCTGTACAAAGAAAACTACAGAACATTATTACATGGAACCAGAAGAGACCTACCCAAATGGAAGAATAGCCCATGTTCATTGATAGGAAGACTTAGTATTGTAAAAATGGCAATACAGCCTAAAGCAATCTACAAATTCAACATGATCCCAATTCAAATCCCAACATCATTCTTTACAGAAGTGGAAAAAATAATTACTAACTTCCTATGGAGATGCAAGAGGTCCAGGATAAGCAAAGAATTTCTCAAAAATAGAACAAAGTAGGTAGGCTTATGCAACCTGATAATAGCCAATAAGGCCTCTGTGTGGGTGTGACCTTCTCCTGAGAATTCTGGGAAATCCTGTATTCCTCCTTGGAGGCAGGAGACACTTCTCTCTCTCTGATCACTCCCTGGGAGACATTGCAACTGACAAGAAACATGGACCTACACTGATGCAACCAGACTTCTGAAGCGGGAAAAGCCACATACAGACCCCTGCCAGTACTGAGATGCTTACAATGCCATTGGATCCAAAGACTTTCTACCCACTGCCCTGTGATCATCCTGCATTCAACATCATTGCATGTGTTTCCTGAGTCTGAAGAGGACTTTATAGATTGGTATCGGATATAATGGCTAATATCGGACTTAGGGGCTTGGACTGGACTGGGTTGGGATGCTTTCTTAATGTACAGTTACCTTTTATATAAAACTTGTTCTCATACACATATGAGTTTCTATGGATTTATTTCTCTAGTCTACCCAGACTAACACACAGTTGTATACCATTCTCAATAGGGCAAGACGATAGAGATAGAAAACAGATGAATGATTCATAGGGATATAGTAGGAGAGAAACGACATCATAGCTTAAAAAGGTCTCTGTGATGATGAAATAGTTGAAGGTTTTGGTGATGGTTGGTTATATGAAATAATACACCGGTCTTAGTTTTTAAATATTTCTGTGGCAGAAATACCACAAGTGAGTGGCTTTAAAAAAACAATTTATTTTCTCACCATTTAGGAGGTATGAAGTCTGAATTCAGCTCACCAGCTATAGGAGAAGGCTCTCTCTGTCAACTTAGCAGAAGGACCCTTTGTGCAACTTCTATAACTTCATTTTTCCTCGGTTTCTTGCTTCATTTCACATGGCATCTAGCTTCCCTTATTATACTTACTTCTATATCTAATCTGCTCTTTTTATAACTCAACAGTGATCCTTTTTTAGGACACATCCTGTACTGATATGCCCAAATTCACATAACAAAGTTCTGTTTCCAAATAGAATACAGTTGGAAGGATTCTAGCACATTCTTTTTTGGAAGGTAGGACAGACAACACAATACATATCAGCACTGATAATATATCATGATATTATGCATATACATTGTGCAAATGTTCAAGTCTTGGCTTTGTTATTATAGAAAACTATGTAAGATGTCTTGGAAGAAGTACAGACTGAATTCTCTTTAAAAGAGAGCATGGTGAGACTTTGTCTCACTTATTTTGAACATGTTTGAGGAAAGAACAGTTCTGGAAAAAGATATAATGCTGTGTAAATTAGAGGGTCACCAAAAGAGAAGAAAACGCTCCACAAAATGAATTCACACAGTGACTGCAAAAATGGGCTCACATACAGCAAAGCTTTGCAGCTGACACAGGACTGGGCAGAGTTTCATTCTGATGCACACCGCTGGCTCTGTATGAGTTAGAGCAGACTGGATGGAGCCTAACAACATGTCAAATAAAATCAAAGGGGGAAGCTGGGTGAAGGATAGATGAGACATAACTACCATATTTGCAATCTTCTGTGAGTATATAAAGATATTAAAATGAGAAGTTTAAGGAACACCTGCATGATCAATTAGCTTTTTATTATAATGTACAGGGCTATCTGAAGGTCTTGTCTTCTATACAGGCGAGATGGTGCTTGTATATGAAACATTCTTCTAAGCACCTGCTAACTCACCGATTTGGAGCCAACAGTGAACCTCTTTTTCCATTGACTATTGTGGATCCCAATAAAGAAGAGGCACTTCTTCCTCTTCTTGGTGCCACCCCTTTGTTTCCATGGAATATTGAGTTATTCACAGTCCTTGGCATTTCGCCTTTGCTTCCCACACTAATAAAAGCAAGTACATTTTAAACTTATAAACAGATATATAATTAAAATAAAAAATAGTCATCTATTTATAAAATATATGCCCATCTATCATAGCTCTTAGAGCGCTAAGAGCCCTCAATAAAATGATTTAATAATAATATGTATGTATGCACATCCTGAGTTTTGCTAAGTTTGCATCTACAGAAGACACAAATAATTTGCCAAATATAAGAAGGATGGGGTTTACTGGTAATTTAAATTAAATTATTAGAGATTTATTTGTTCTAATTCTTTCTTTTATATTCCAGGTTTTTTAAAAAGCTGCATTATACTGAATGACATCAATATAATCCAAAACTATGGTGGATACATTGAAAAATAAATTTCTAGTGTATGGTATATTGTGGGTAAATTTTCTTTTTCTTTTTTTCCAAACATTTTATTAGGAGCTAATCCAGATAGCACACCAGTCTGTAATTCAATCATATCAAGCAGTGTGGTACAATTGCTATCAGAATCAATTCCAAAATATTTCCTTCCTTCTTGAACTCCTTGATATCAGGTCCCCCTTCCCACCCCCACCCCCACCTCTTTAACCCCCCCACCCACTGAAACTCTTATTTTAGTTGTATCTATGGATTCACCTACACTGCTTAAATTTTCTGTTGCATTTTTCATGTTGTTTACATATTTTACATAAATAAATTAATAAAAATTTAAATGGCACAGAGCTCTCTAGGAGTTATATAATAAATATTTTATTTATTCAGTCAGTAGATAGACCTGCACTATTGCACTGATATTGCACCTCTTTGTATTCCAGGTATGTTGTGTACCACTAATTTGTACCATTTTTGGATATAATTATGAGTTCATAGCTTTTCATAATCTCGACTGGTTTCAATTAACTGTTATAATAATTATAATAATGCTACTTTTACCTTAATCAGCCACTCTCAGTTTTTTCAGTTGTCCTTTAGCAGTGCCCTTGACATTTAAGTTATCATGAATTCTAGTCAACTGAAGGATATTGCAGATCAATCCTGTTTCTGTGTTTTCTTGTTGGAAAATATGGAATCAATTCCTTACCCTCCACCCATGTAGACTGACTCTTTGCAGTCATGTGGGTCTTAGCCCTACAAAGCCAAGCACGACGTTTCCATAACATTTAATTAATTGTATGTATTAATATCTATATATTGATAACTACAAAAGTAAAGAATAAAAACACACAAAAAGTGTTTTCCTGAAATTAAAAATTCAGGCGTTATAGGGTTAGGTTAGAGTATGGGCAGCAGGGGATATATGAGGGCTAGTAATGGGCAAATGTTGCTGCTGCTAGGATAATTAGCATCTTTTCAAGGTCTTGGGCTTATTAATGTTTCCAGTTTACATCTTTTTGAGGTCATGGGCATATTAAAATTTCCCATTTAACACACCAAGTTGCTATCTTGACATTTTGTGAATTATGGGATTTAATTAACCTCTAAACCTGCCTCAGCCACTGTTTGAGATTTCCAAAGTTTATAAATGAGTAAACTGTGGTCCGGAGAGAAGTAAGATTAACTCTAGTACACAGCAAAGTGGGATATGAAATCAAGCCCATGATCACTAGAATTCGTTGTAGATAATATAACGCAAGTGGAATTTCTATGAATTTACTAATATAAATTATTTGTCTCTTTTGGCAGTAACTAAAATTTTTGGATGGGCACCTGTGGAGTTATCTTTAATCTCCCCAAAATACTGTAAAGATAGAGCTGAAGGGTGGTAGATTTATATTTCTTTTGGGTGGAATTTGCTCATCTTTCTGCAACTCCAAAAGGTGGATTCCATAATTTTTAAAAAATTATTCTTGATGTTGTTACAGATGTCCTTGTTTCCTCTTCCAAACACCTCAGTTTACTTTTGTTCCTAGCCCTCCCCACTCACATTCTTTTCTCTATTTTCCTCTCTTTTTGCATTCTGGAAAGCTTTGCTGGTATGCCCCTTACCACTGATTCAACCATAACCAGCGCCATTCTCCACTCATCGAATTAAACTATGGATTTTCATTCTGTAGCTTTGTTTTGTTTCAAACCAGTTCCAGTTTGACTCTCATCTTCCTTCGTCTAGAAGGCTGACTCCAACTCACAGAGTGCACTCCAGCATGTCACATGCTTCCAATCTTCTGCTCTGTGCTTTCTGGGATTTGCAAAATACCAGATCTACTGTGTTCTTTAATATTGGCAGAAAACCTTCTTTTACTTGCCAGAAAAACAGCAGAAATAGTCATTAATCTCTCAGTCTATCTCCCCAGGAGAAAAAAATAAGTAGTGTCTTGATTCCACAGGGCATAGATCGGGAGTGTCAAATCATAGATCAGGAGTGTCAATACAGGACCCTCAGTCTGAGTCTCTTAGGAATCACTTGCTTTTGATAAATGAAGCAAATGCTTCAAGTTCTGGCTCGACTAAAATTAGAAGTTCTTTAGCATGAAGACGTCTGTTCATATTAGTTTTCTATGTAGAAAATTTTTACTGTTACTGAATCAATCTGTTTGTTGTGAGATAGATGTCATTTTGAACAAAAGTCACAGTTTAAATAAATTTGATGAGTTTTTATAGAATAGCATTTATTATGGTTGATAAAAGTGAGAAGATGGGAAATCACCTGTCAGAACAGGCCATCATTATATAAGGCTTATTTCAGCTATAGTTTGCATTCTTGCAAAGACACTATTTATTGAATCCATTTCTCAGTTGAAGAAATTGAGCAAAAGTAACTGCCTCCAGGTTGCGTAAGAGGCATGCAAATTAAGAAAACAAGCCTCCAGTGCTGATGTGGTTCAAAACTGTCAGTCACATCTAAATAAGGCAGCTTAAAATGACCTTGACATGAAAGAATAACTTAAGTTGTTGATAACATATTGTGCCTTCACTATGATAAATGGTTGAAGGGGTTTGTTTGTTTTATTTTTCCTTATTTTATAGGAAAGCTCCAGTTATGAGTATTTAAGATGATCAAACATTATAATAAGAAATATGAACTCTAAAAAGGAAAAAAGAAAGAAATATAAACTAAAAGAAACGATTACATTTTCCAATTAAGAAGTAAATATTGTAGTGGAGTGAAATTTGTTAACATGGCTTTCAACCAACTCTCTGTAACTCCTATCAAATCACTGGGTGAGTCTATGCAGCTAGGTCTTGTGTACCACTATGTGAGAGATCGGTTTCCATTACCCACCACACTGATTATAAAGGGGCCAACCCATTTTTTTTCTTTCTTT
>NW_022103896.1:84406951-84418171 GCF_000313985.2 Echinops telfairi | reverse complement strand
CCTTTGCCTCCTAGTTCTTTCCTCTATTTCTTTGTACTTTCCTCTTGTCCCACTAGCATGTTCTGCCTTCATTTGGGTTTTAGACATTCCTCTCAGTTACGTTGCCCTTGATCCAGCCCTGGAAGGTCTCCCACACCCACCTTGACATTGATTTTGGATCACCTGTTGTTCTCTTGCCCCTGTGCTTGTTAAAGCCCTCTTCCTTTCCCCGGTCTCCCCTACCCCCATGTTCCCTGGATCTGTCATCCCATGGTTCTCTCTTCTGGCTTATTTATTCCACCTATCCCTTCCAGGTGGACATGCTATGTACCATCACCAGACTGAGTGCAATGAAGTGACAACAGAAAGTAAAACAATGGCTACAACTACAACTTACACACACACATGCATACATATATGAATAGTTCAGGGTCTGTTTGTTTGCCTTCATGTGTGCTTTCCAGTCAAGTCTGGTGGAAATCCATGCCCTGGCACTGCCTCTATCCCTCGGGACCTCACCACTCTGCTCCCCCCACAACTCTGATGCATGCTCCCAGAGGCTGGCGTTCGGCATGGTGAGCTCATGGTGGGCACAATTCCCGCCGTTTGTCTCCAGTGCTGTCCTCAGTGGTGCAAGGCTTCAATGAGGAACGTTGTGTCCTATGGTGGGGCCGGGGCCAAACCATCTTTGATGAGCCATCTTTGAAGCATCAGTAGAGAAGAGAGGAAACCCCAAACACCTTGGAAGAACACATTTCTTCTACCACATTCTGTCTGAAGTGGTAGAGACCTCTGAAACCAGAGGCATCACAGACTGTGGTCTGGAGACTCAAAGGAGCAGCATGGAGACGATCAAGGTACTTTTCCTTATCTGACACAAAACTATGGAACTTTGGGACAGAAGGAAGGTAGGCTTGTTTACTGGTGGGTGGCAGTAAAGGCCAAGGCACCATATAACTGAGAGACTAACAACTGGAGAGAGACTGGCTGCTGGTGGGGGAGACCAATAACCAAGTCCTGATGTGTGCTAACCTATTAACTTCCCTAATATGCCCTCTTCATTGTGAGTACTGCCTGTAAATTCTTTGTGGCAATTACTATGAACTATCAAACTCAGCATAAGAGGGGGTACCGTCCCCCCAAAAAATTTGGGCGGAGCTTTCATAGTTCATATTTTTCCTGTTAAGCAAGCATAGAGCAACTCACTCTGAGTTAGTGCATCCAGTGGCGACCCCTGGGAATGTTCTCTCTGGTCACAGTGAATTTTTTTTATAAGAGCAGAGCAGTTTCACTCAAACCTTATTTTGTTTTTGTTTTTGGTGGTGGGTGATTTAAGATAACAGCATGTAGCTGTGAAATTTTGTTTTGTATTTTGGAAAAATGCCACAGAAACTGTTGTGATGTTGAACACAGCTTACAAGGACAACACTATGGGTAAAACTCAAGTGTACACATGTTTTTCTTATTTCAAAAAAGGTGAAATGTCGATGGATGACAAAATTTGTTCTCCACATCTGTCAACTTTGTGAATGGAGGAAAATTTCGACTTGTACTGCATTTGGAGTTCATTCCACCAGGTCAGACTGTTTATCAAGCTTTTTATTTAGAGGTTCTAAAAAGATAGCATAATAGAATGCAACAAAAAATACCTGATTTGTGGCCCATGGGGACGGGAGTTGCCATCACAACAACTCACCTGCTCATGCAGCTATCTCAGTGCACAAATTTTGGGCAAAAAAACAGCATGCCTCTTGCCCGATGCATCTCACTCATCTGACCTCACTCTGTGTGACTTCTTTTTGTTTCCATGAATGAAAAGGGACCTGAAAGGACAGTGATTTGATGACTTAGAAGAGGTGAAGGAAAAAATGAGGGAGGTGCTGTCAACCATCCAAACAGATGAATTTGAAAATGTTTCTGAGAATGGAATTGCAAATTTGACAAATATATTAAGTGTAATGGGGAGTACTTTGAAGGTGATAAGGATGTTTTGTTTTAAAAAAAAGATTAAATATATAGCTTTGAAAAAAACCTGGTGATTTTGGAGTACCCCCTCACAGATTTAGAGTGGCATGGGAGAAACAGTTGGGGTGAGAATAGGTAGAGAAGAATGGACTATGGAGCCTTGTCTGACCCTCATGACAATAGGAAGATCAGAGGGGGTCATATATGTCCACCTCCATTGCCGTTCACTGGAGACTTAATATTTCTTTGGTGACAATAAATTAAATAGGCCAATATAAAATATGACTTACCCTGTCAGTGGATTTTTGTACTAATATACATTAAAACTAATACATTCAAATGAAGAAGGAATATTATTTTTAAAGAAAAAATGTTTGGTTTTATGCTTGTAGAATTAAATGTTACAGAATAATTTATGGAAAAATATTTTTCTATATAAATGAGCCAATATCTTAGAATATTGTTATCTAATTATTCAGGATTATACATAGTTTTTGTTTGCCTAGAACTTGTATTCTATTTCTTATAAACTCTGAACTCTACTTTCTTTCTTAGGTTAATCTGACCTCATGTTTTTAGTCTCCTTCCTCACTGTTGCTTTCCGTGCATGTTCCTTTTGATTGATTCATTTCTCCTCAGCTCCTAGATATGTTACGGGTCTTTCTTATCAAGGTTTTCCTTCTCCCATTCTCCAGGCCTGCAGTGTGTCTCATGTCTCTCTTCTATGTTTCCTAGTCCTACACAAAGTTGCAGCTTGATCCATCCCCCTCCTAAAGTCTTTTCAAGATAGTAATCCTTACCATTGACTTTTGCCTTTAAAATCCACCATTACTCATTTACTCATTCATCCAGGTAGTTGATCAGTCAATCAGCCCAAAACCCTTAATGACAGCCTATTACATTCTAGGCATTGTTATTATCAGTGGGAAAAGATCCAAAGCTCATTGCCATTGATTTGATTTCAACTCAGAGAGACCTTGCAGAGCAGAGGAGAATTTCTCCCAAAGATCTCCAAGCCTATCAATCTTTACAGACACAGAACACCTCATCTTTCCACAGTGGGGTAGCTGGTGGGTTCAAACTGATGACCTCATGATTAACACCAACTGTGCAATGGACTAGGCCACCAAGTAAATAGAATGATGAATGAAAAGGGGAGAACATCTGACCTTGTGGCACACATTTTCTAATATGGATATAAACCCAGAGCGGAGTGAGAAGAAAAGCCATGACATATTATTTCTTTGCAGAGACAGAATAGGTGGCCATTTCAGAGAGGATGGTGTGATGGATTGTGTAACACCACCCCACCCACCCACCCACCGCCAAATGTATGCTGTAAATCTTAATTCCTATACTTGTGGTTGTAATCCCATCTGAGAATAGTGTTTTCTTTTTTTGATAATGAGGTCACGTAAATGTAGGATGTGGTTTAGGCCAATCACTTTCAAGATATAAAAGAGCATGACAGGTATAGAAGTAAATAAGCACAAATAAAGAATGATTGATGTTATGTGGAAGTCATCCAGAAACTGAGAAAGAGAAGCTGAAAGCGACAAGGAGTATTCTTCAGAAAGGACAAACGGAAGGGTCCCCTAGAGACAGCACCCTCAATTGGAACCTCTAGAATTCTGAGGAAAAAAATTCTGTTTTTTAAAGCCACAACTTATATTTCTGTTTTAACAGCAAAAGGAAGATAGATGGGTAGGGGAAGCCTCTCAGAGCTGTGATATTTATATTGAACTATGAATGACAAAGATACTTATCCTTAATGATTAAGGTGAAAACATTGCTCAAACAGGGATGAGCTATGTAATTACCTTTGTGTTGTTGGGAAAAATGGTGTGTGTGTGGGGTGGGGTGTTAGTATTTGCTATGAATAAGTTGTTGGGTTTGCAAAATCCTATCATGCACTCTCCAACTACTTTTCTATCATTAAGTCTATGTTTTTCAATTACTGTTCCTTCCTCATTGTTTCCAGCTTTTGCATTCTAATCACCAATAATTATCAATGCAGTTTGATTGTAAGTTAGATCAATTTCAGATTGAAGACATTGGTAGAATGCTTCAATTTCCTGATCATTAGCTCTAGTGGTTGGTGTATAAATTTGAATAATAATTGTTTAGATTATTGATTAGATTTCCTTTAGGTGGATAGCCGTAATCCTATTACACACAGCATTGTACTTCCAGATAGATTTTGATGTGTCATTTTTTATAATGAATGCAATTTTGTTCCTCTTGGTTGTTTCATTTTCAGCATAGGAAATCATATGATTTTCTGATAAAGTTGACTAATAGTCTTATTAACTGATCTACCTTATAGGTATATGGATATTATTTTATCACTGACAGTAATAGAGTTTAGGATATATCTTGAAATGTTCTTTTTGAAAATGTTCTTTTTGATAATGAAAATGACACTATTCCTCTTCAATGTCATTATTAGCATGGTTAACATATATTTGTCCAATTCATAGTTGTCAGTAGCTGTTCATTTGAACTAATTAATGCTTAGAATATTGATCTTTATATATTTTTTATTTTAATAAGTTCTCATTATTCTATATTCATACATTTCTCTATTTCATGTTCTCTTTATTAATAGATATTTTCAGGGTTTTTTTTTTCTCATTTTGAATCATGCTCTTCCTGTAAATGATGGCCCTGAAAGTTCATGTACTTTTCCTTAACCTCCCTTTGTTTGGATGGTCTACCCCCATGGGTGACCCTTTTGGCCTTTGAAATACTATTGCCATAGCTTTCAACATCCAACTGTGGGATTATAAAGAGACATTTCCCAGTTTTGTCTCCCCCAAAGACATTTCAAACATTAGAGGCTATTTGCCAGTATATGGTGGGACCTCAGATACTTAGAGACATCCTCCCTAAAGGCAGTCAGTTACCAGACTACTGTCTGGTCCCACCACAGGTAGGGCCCATTCCCTACTGTTAAGGACAATGGGCTACTTCTCCCTAAAGGCTTGAGACCATTAACCTGGTCCCTGTAGGTGGGGTTTGCACCCTACTGATAATAGTTTCTATGGAGATCCAGAGAACAGGTCAAACCTGCTCAGTGACATCCAAAGTTAGGCTGTCATCCTGAATCTAGGATCTGCCCTCCTTGTCACATGTGTGCCCCAATCCCTCCTCTTCCTATTATGTGTATCTCCCTAGATTGACTCCCTTTCATTGCTGTATAACTTATAGTGCAACCCCTTCCTGTGATGTATGTCTTTACCTGTAATTAGTGGGCTTGCACTCCCCCCAAAGGTATATAGGCCTTGGTTAGCAATAAAGAGCTTTCTCAGGCTCCACTCTTGGCCTCTCCTCTGCTCCGCTTCTCCTCTCCTGTCCTCACTCCCCTGTTCCTTTTCCCCTTGTCCTCCTTCCCCTCCCCCTCTCCCCTGCTCTCTGGTCTCCCTTCTCCATGTGTACCACCAAGCGGGGCTGAGGTGAGCATGCTACCATGAAATGTGTCTGACTCCATTATTTCTCTATCTCTCCTCTATCTCTCATGCTCTCTATGACTTTATTATAATCTTTATATATCTCAACCATATAATTGTGCCTATTGAATCCTCAATTAGTTGTGGGGGGCTGGAATGTCCCTCAATACACAACTACATACAAACCACCATAGTATAACCTGCTGACAGTCAAGTGATAAATTCAGTCATTACCACCGTGGGTGTAGTCCTCTGCACATGATCACTATCATTTTCATATACAGTGAAATCTCTGAGAGCCAGACTTAATGTGACTGACTTGCTTTTCTGAGTCTTGCAAGTTTTCTGTGTTTGACCTGTTGCAGTCTTCATTGCTTGTGTTAATCTGGGTTCACTAGAGAAAAAAATGCATAGACACTTACATACATGTGTATAAGAAAGAACTTTACATAAAGAGTAATTAGTATTAAGAAAGAGTAATTGTATATCAAGAAAACATCCCAGCCCAGTCCAGTTCAAGTCCATAAGTCTGATATTAGCCCATATGTCGGATACCAGTCTATAAATTCCTCTTCAGACTCACACAACACATGCAATGACACTGAATGCAGGAAGATCATAGGCCAGTAGGTGAAAAGTCCTGTAGATCCAGTGGCTGTGGAAGCATTTCAGTGCTGGCATGGGTCTCCACATGGCTCCTCCAGCTCCAGGGCTCTGTTTCTATCAGTGTAGCTCCATATGTCTTGTCAGCCGGAAGACGAAGCAGAGGGAGTGAGTGTCTGGCCTTTGAGCCTCCAAATGAGGTCATTAAGCTGCCACCTGATTAACAGGCTAGACTCTACCCCTTTGCAAGTTGACAGAAGATTATGTAACTGCTACACTGTTTTTCTATCTTTCTACTTTTCTATGCCTTGTTAAAATATTGTAGATCCCTTTTCTGGTAGGTTTCTACCTTACAAATTCCAATTTTTGTAGGTTTAACTGTACGTGCAGATTGGAAAGTATTACCAAATAATTTTGACTGTTAGCAGGTCTACCCCAAAATCATGGATATTGGATGGATGTCACCTTTATAGCATTTTATTGGTACTGGTGAGATCCAATAGTAAATCTGTGCTGTCAGATCCATTCTTTTTCTTAGTAGTAGCATTACACAGCATGCTGGCACAGTGTTTAAAGAGGGAATTTCCACAGAAACACTACAAGCATTACTTGAATCATTTATTGTGACAGTGTGAATTGTAATCTTCTGAGAAAGGAACATGTAGATCTTGGTAGGAATTACTTAGAACAATAGTTAACAGATAATTTATTTTCAACTCCTTACAGTAGAAGTAAAAACCACATCAATATGTGACAAGTTTCAATGACTATAAAAAGTAATTTAAAAGTCTTCTGGAATACCTTTTAGGCATTCAAATACAACAATAACAACAATAATAATGTCATGAAATAAAAAGTAGAAGGGGGAACTTCAAAAATTCTATTTAAAAAAAGATCACTTACTATATGTAAGGGAATTTGTCGAGTAATGGTGTCATTCAGATAAGCAGAAAACTCCTTGTCCTCAATCATACAATAAATTCATATGAATCAGAGAATATAAACCACTGTAACATAAATTAAAATAGAGAACACTATGGAAAATAGCAAATCAAGCTGAATCTGCCATCTTTCCCTGTGATCCACAATGGAACCTTATGCATAGGACCAGATGCACCAGACTGGCTCACAATTGAACTTTGTGCTAAGGACCAGATGTACTGGCCTGGATTCTTGAATGGAGTGACACACTATTCTGGGACTTCTTTATTCAAAATACATCCTGTATCAATATAGCTGCCATAACAATGCATCTATCTTCTCTTTCTCTGAATACAAGTCAAAATTCCCTGGAATTATATTATACAAAACTGGCTAACCTCCTTCTATATCTGTTCAGTGGGAAGAGAAGAGCTCTCATTTTCAGCACAAGAGGTATACAGGCAGACTGCCGGCATTGACTACTGCCAGAAGTGGCCCTCTTATCATGGGCGATGGAGGAATACTTGCTTGAAGCTGACCTTTAATTGTTTGAAGTTGACCTTGCTCTGCTTCTCTCTATATGAATAAAGTGATATTCCATTCAATGTTTATACATAAATCTTTTAAAAAATCATTTTATTGGGGGCTCATACAAATCTTATCACAATCACATTTGTACATTTCTTGCCATCATCACTTTCAAACATTTTCTTCCTACTTGAGCACTTGATATCAGCTTCTCATTTTTCCACTCCCCCCCTCACAAACCCTTGATAATTTATAAATTTTTTTTCATGTTTTACACTGACTGATGTCTCCATTCACCCACTTTTCTGTTGTCCATCCCCCTGGGAGGGGGTTATATGTAGATCATTATGATGGTTCCCCTTTCTACCCCCACCTTCTCCTTACTCTCCTGGTATAGCTACTCTCAATATTGGTCCTGAGGGATTTATCTGTCCTGGATTCCCTCTGTTTCCAGCTCTTATATGTACCTGTGTACATGCTCTGGTATAGCCAAATTTGTAAGGTAGAATTGGAGTCATGAAAGTGGGGGGACATAGATCTATGTACATATAATTATAGGTTTACTATGAAGGTAGCAGATGGACATTGGGCCGCTACTCAAATACTCTCTCAATGTATGAATTAATGCTTTGTTCTATTAACTTGGCATCCCATGATGCTCACCTTCCTGACACGATCACTGAAGACAAAGTGAGTGCATAAGCAAATGTGGTGAAGAAAGCTGATGGTGCCCGGCTATCGAAAGATATAGTATCTGGGGTCTTAAAAGCTTGAAGATAAAACATCTAGCTGAGATGCAACAAAGCCCACATGGAAGAAGCACACCAGCCCGTGTGGTCATGAGGTGTTGATAGGATCAGGTACCAGGCATTAAAGAACAGAAAAGAAAATCATATCATTGTGAATGAGGGGGAGAACAGAGTGGAGACCTAAAGCCCATCTGCAGGCAATTGGACATCCTCTTACAGAAGGGTCATGAGGAGGAGACGAGCCAGGCAGGGTGCAGTATAGCACCAATGAAACATACAACTTTCCTCTAGTTCTTTAATGTTTATATATAAATCTGGTCTTCTAGTGTAGTGGGTTACTCTTCTCCATGATCCCTTTTCTGGAGGTGGTAACAGGGGTCACTTACTGGATAAATAGAAATAAGTTTTATAAATGGTCAGAAAACATTCTCACTAAAATTATTTTTGCTGAGCTCAAAGCAATGACCTCAGTTACCATCTTCCCTCAGTGACTGTCTATAAGAGTCAAAAGATTTCAGCATACAAGCCATTTAAAATATTCATTAGCAATAATTATTGCTCCAAAAGGATTACAAACACATGTGCATACCAAATGTAAATCATGTTTCTTTCTTTCTGAAAATTAGGTCTTGGATGTTAATGCCAATGACTCGTATGTGCAATATCCATACATTTAGATATTCACTCAAAACTCTCGTGTACACTCTGTATAGAGAGATCCAAGTGTCCTCAGTCTGGGTTTCCTTCAATTACTTTCACTTTCAGTTCAAACCTGTCATTGAACTCTAGTATTAATTTATTAAAGTGCTGCTGCTTGCAAAATAGAATGCTGTCATGTTTCTCAGCTTTCTCTTTGACACTGCAGTTAGGAGGAAGATATTCTCGCTTTCACGATGCATTGCAAATGAATGTCTCATCTCCATCTGAAGTACTAGAGCTGAAGTTGCTACTTAATTTGAAGCACTCACGTAAGCATTGCAAATGGTATGCAAGAAATTCTTAGTATCAAGGTATGTTGCCCAAGTTGCTCTAAAATGAAGGACATTTTTTTCCTTAGCAAAACTGCTGAACAAAACATTTTAATTTCTTTTTAGAACAATGACTGTGAAAGAAGTAGTCATCGTTATGTATAACATGTTATTCTGGTACCAGGTTGAATAACTATAGAGTATATGTTTTACTTTAATGAAAAAGATACCGTCCTCCCCACCCCACCCCACCCCCAACTTCTTGCCAGATTAAGGAATCTGGATTTTACATAGTTCACATGTCAGCTATAGACTCCATTTCACCCATGGAGCACCTGTTACTGGTGATATCACCGGGATATTTTGGTGTTCCTTGGGAATTAGAACTCTTTTGGAAGCATATACATAACACTCATTCACACAGATCCAAGCTTTGCATTGCAGAATGTAGAAAAAAATGGGCAAATAAAAAATAGGAGTTATTTGTTTTACTTAGCACAAAATACTTGAAAACTGGACACATATCTAAACTTCAGAAAGATCTCCAAGTTAATAAAAGCAAATTCAATTTTATACAGATCTGCATTCCTTTCTAGGTAAAGGAAGAAGATACAGTTGCCTGTGATTTAGAAGTAAAACTAGACAAAATTCTAGATAAACTTAAGTTGAAATGTCAAGAAAAATCATTATGATACACACTGACACCATTTAAATATTTTCTTGAACTAGATCTTTTAGCCATTATAACATAATACTTATTAATTATTGTGTTAAAATGGATTCTCTAGTGAGGCAAAATGAGTGATATATAGTTACAAAATCGTGTAACTAATATTTTACTTCACTAGAGAATCATCCTAACACACATGTACATCCATTATATAGAGAGAGTGCGGATGAGAGCGAGAGAGAGAGAGATTTTTATCAAGAAAATGGCTCCCATAATAGTAGACGTGGGGAACTCTAGCCCTGCTAGAGTGCATGGGTCAGATGTTAAACTGCAGGCTTCTTCTGACTTGCACAGATCAGGGTCTGAAGAACCAGGAAGCAAGAAGACCAGCCAGAAGCTAGGAAGCTGGATAGGGATTAGGAAGATGAAACAGGAAGACCACAGATTGGTGGATGCAGAGGCAGTTGAATCTAAGATCAATGGGTCAGGCTTGTAGCTGCAGAGTTTAAAGAATCCACGGTGTCGGGTCATATAGCAGGACGCTGATGGTTCCGAGGGTCATCAAGCAATATGATGGACCATTGGCTGAAGTCTAAAGGATTGCAAATCAACAGTCATGCACTTGTGTTCTCCCTTTCCCTTCTCCTGGCTTTCCCATGATTATGCTTCTTATAGGGATGTCTACCTGTGTGGGGTGGTGGGGTGGGGGTGGGGATGGGAGGGCCATGTCATAACCTTGCATGGCATCCACTAAGTAGTGAAAATCCCCTCCCCATCCCTTGACAATTTGATCCCAGCTAAAGTGAACTTCAAGATACATACCTAGAAAAGGGAAGTTGATACCAAGAGTTCAAGAAGAAAAAAAATGTATTGAAACTATAGTAGCAATTATACAATTATGCTTGCACTATTGGAATTATGGAATTTCATGACATTGGTGAGAGCTCTCAATACCAAATCCAGGGGTGCGTACGTAGCCAACTAAAAAGGAGGGGTTGAAGAGAAAAAAAAGAAATGTGTAGTGGGGGAATAGGACACTAACCCACCCAAGGGGAGGGTATTTTTATATCTCCACAGGGAAGGAGGGACCAGACTTCAACCCAGTGCTCCAAGATGTGAATGCAACATACTGGCATGAAGCAGGGAACCAGTAGAGAGATCTGAGGGGCCAGCCCCAATCCCAACTACATAGACAGATGCCCCTTCCCCCAGAAGAATGTACTTCAGAGGACAACACTGAAGCTGCAGCTCAGGGAGAGGGACATGTCTGAACACAGCACACAGGAGCAAATGAAGAGGGAGGAAGAGAGAGTGGAGCACATGCTAGCCCACCAAGCCATGAGGATAATATCCCTGCTCAGAACAGACAATGCACAGAGAGGACCATA
>NW_022103896.1:84390357-84404777 GCF_000313985.2 Echinops telfairi | reverse complement strand
TCATGATTGTTTTTACTTGCATTCTCAGATGACCAAGTAGGAATGACTTGGCTAAGGGAAAGAATGACTTAAAAATATTGTTAAGGGATGTGGTAATTACATAATTTCATATCAACTTGAGGGCATTAAGAATGAAGGGCTGGAGTGTAGCCTGTCAATCAGGTCACAATGTGATGATACCTCCTTGTGGGCAGGGATTTCTCATGAGGATTCTGGGTCTTCCTGTTGATAAGCCACACAGAGACTTGCTGAGACCTGTAAGAGCTCTTTCTTTCTGTTTCACCTTCTTGTTGGCAAGCCATATGCAGCCACCCTGAGACCTGAGTGAGCCTTATGGCAGAGACTTGCACCAGCCCTTTGATGCTTCCACCACCACTGGATCTGCAAGACTGTTCACACAATGACCTGTGATCATTCCTGAATTTTTGCATCATTCCATATGACTGCATGAGTCTGAAGAGGATTTATGGACTACTATTGGACATGTGGGCTAATATCAGACTTATGGACTTGATCTGGACTGGGCTAGATGTTTTCTCAATATACAATTGCTCTTTGATATAAAGTTCTATATTACACATATATGAGTGTCTCTGGATTTGTTTCTCCAGTCAACCCAGTCTAACACAAAGACCCTAAGTGGGAAGTATCCCTAGTAATGTGCACCAAATAAGCCACAGTAACTGAGCTTCTGGGCACATCCTGGGAAGCCAGGCCATGTGCCATGGATCACTGTGGCATTGAATCCTTTATCTTCAAGGTGCACAACAAAGGCAGAACCAGAGAGATCCTCTGTGGAAACGTCACGAGGTGAAGTGGACTCTACCTCAAACTCACCAGTAATCTGAGAACTTAAGATCGAAACTGTATGAGGTTTGAAGAAGTAGAAGACAGTTATACCAAGAGTATTGAACTATTGGTAGGCAGACAATCATTGACTCGCTACATCAATGCCTTGTATGTTGTATTAAGACATAAATTATTCCATCAAGCCTTCAACTGACATTATCAGTGAGTATTAGGGTAAATTTTTTCTGGACACCAATGTTTGTGCAATAGGTCCAGCCACAAAAGATTTATTCTGTGCAGGTGAATAATTCAGGTACTGTGATATGGAGTTAGCTTACATTGGTTCAATCCCTCTATCAACAGGGCTTTTAAAAATTAGCACCAAGTGCTAATCAATTACATTATTGATGGGAGCTCTTTATACTCCAGGAAGATGATCAATAAGACTCTCCACCATAAGTTAACAAAGAGGTCTCTAAAGGGAGCCAAATGCACACACAACAATATAGATCCAGGAATGGGTTTGGGGCTTGCACTAAATCCTAGGTCTGATTTAAGAACAATTAGTTCTTACATCATGGCCCTCCCCGATACTTAGCCTTAGGAACACAGGAGATATGGGAACTATAGCAAAGTGTGGTGAAGATATTAGAGGGTGCCCAGCTATCAGATAAAATGGCATCTAGGTTCTTAAAGGTTTATTTCCAAACAAGAAATAAGTGAGATGCCAACTAAGACTGCAAGAAAGAAGCACATCAGCATCAGTGACAGATGGATTATAAATCATATAATCCGAAGCCAAACAGAGGAATCGTATCACAGCCTAAACTGTGAGATTCTGGCTTGCAGAAGGCTATGATAACAGTGGACTCCCAAGATATATTTGTGATATCTACATAGGAAATAAGCCTCTGGTAATGTCCTGCTATCCATTCTAGAGGGATGGAATGAAAGTGTTTACCAAAGAGAGTGCATTGGGGGATGACTAGAGGAGATCAAAATGATAATCCTGACTTGAGTGGTTAAAATCTTGTCCATTAATCCCTCACCACCACCACCTGCCCCCTCTGATGCACTTTGGGTCTTATTGGGTTTTCAACATTTTTATTCTTTTTCTTAATTTTTTAATTTCATACTGGGATTTATCTCAGATATATTTTGTCATTGGGGGTGACCCTCTTGAATTTTGTTTTTTCTGTTGGTCAATAAATGAAGCCCAGGATTGATGAACCTATAAAGACAGCAAGTAGAGTAAGTTTTCCTGAAGGGTAATGTGGGGGAGGAGGACATATGTGGGGGCTGGTATCAAGAAGTTAAAGAAAGAAGAGAATGTTTTTAAACTGATTGTGGTAGCAATTGTACAGTACTGCTGGATGTAATTGAAGTATGGAATGATATATCTGTATTAGCTCCCAAAAAATGGTTTTGGGAAAAAAGAATTGCAAATCAAAGAGCCAGATGCAGGCTTCAGAACCAACAATTAGCAAGTAAAGTCCCCGTAAAATCTATGCACAAAAGATTTAGGCCACAATCCTGAGAAAACATCTAGGCTTTGGTCTGAATAGGGGGCTTACATTCTACCCTAATTGTACAATTGATTGGCTGCTTACAGCAGGTCTCATGATGGAGTTTATTATAGTATGTTAAATCACATCATGGGGATTACTGGGCCTTACAATGAATCCTGACACAGCCAAATTTACACAAAATACAACTATAATAATTATATATACACCAGGCCAGACAGTATTACAAATACAAATAACATAAATTTTCATGGACTCTGTAAATCTGAAGAGGCTGTGATTCACCCAAAGCTAATACAGTAACACAAGGGACATAGTTGTCAGTGTTCAAAAATGGGCAAAGAGATAAGCAAGTGGAAACCACTGTGCATCAGACCTTTCCAAATTTTAGAGAGTTAAGCCTATAGTTACATTATTAAGAAAGAAATTATAAAATGATGAAGTAAAGGATTGATTGCTATAAGTCAGGTTGAGTCTATGACAGTAGGCCTTTTATTTTATTGTTATTCGTTTTAACTACCATTTAATCAGCTCCACGGACAAGTGATCATAGAACCCATGGAGTTTTTATTGGCTGTTTTTTTGGAAGTAGAACTCCAAGTCATTACTTCTTCCTAGCCTATCTTATTCTGGAATCTCTACTGAAACTTGTTCAATGTCATAACATTTGCTTTCATTCCATTGGCAGTTGGATTGTGGTTGCAATTGAAACTCACCCATCTCTTCCACATGGAAGGCAAGAATTCTACTGTTGGAACCATTAATGCCCCAGCCCCATCCATACTACAATACACACACACACACACACACACACATTTGTCTACTCTTAATTCTGGAGGGAGAAGGGAGAGCTTTCTTGTACCTAATGAGCACCACATAGATTGAGGTCCTGTTAGGTTGTTGGAGAGGAGTTTTAAGGTCTTTCACTCAGGCACCTCTTTAAGTTAAAGGATAAGCAGAAATTCAAGTGTATCAACAGATAACCTACATCCAATATGCCATATGCAGTCATTGTATATCGACTCATGCAGTCAAAGGAAGGAATGGATTTGACAAGATGACAATCAGGTTTTGGAAGTGCAACTCTAACTCCATTGCTAGCAGGTCCATTTCATATCACAGAGACATTATAAGGAAGAGTAGATCTGCCCCATAGAGTTTCCAAAGCTGTAATCTTTGCAGAAGGAAATTGTCACATCTTTCTCCTGTGGCCTGGCTGGTAAATTTAGTCAAGCTTTCAGTTAGCAGCCAAGCACCTTACAAGTCTACTTACACTGATTTCTTCTGGCTTAAATTTAAAAAATATTATTTGAAGTTCAGAAGTTTGCTCTTTGCATGACTGTGGAACATTTCACCCATTTTTTTAGTACCTTGGTCGCTGACTCTAATAAGCAATAGATATGATGGAGCTTGATTGCTTCCCAGTTCACTTTTCCATTTGTGTCCTTCATCACAGGTAGAGCAAAATTAATTAGATTATTTATGTGGAATGCCTAAAACAAGCTAAACATGCATGCTAGCACTCAATGCTCCCATCAAAATCTAGACATCTTTATAACCCAAAGCCTTTCCGGATTCTTCAATTTTCTCTTTAGACACAACTCTGAAGAAAATTAGGTTTTAGAGACCAAGAAAATTTACCGGTCTATGATTCTCTCTCAGCTTGCGTAATCTCCATATTCAGTATCAGGTGACATTAATTAGAGCAGAGCCTCAGAGTGAAAAAGATCACTCATCTCCCCTTGAGGAATGCTCTTCCTCAGAGAGCACTTCCAATATTTTAAAATACATATTTTTTATTAAACACATGGAAGAATATAGAGGGAAAATATATAGCTCTTGCTTAGTTTCTATGATGTTATTTCAATTCCATCTTAAAAACTTAAAAAAGAACCCTGATGGAATAATGATTATGTATTGGGCTGTTAACTGCAAGGCCAACAGTTGGAAAACACCAGCCACTCCATTAGAGAAAGGGAGTTTCTAACCCTATACTGAGTTATAATCCTGGAGCTCTACCTTATCCAACAGGGTCGCTATTGTATGGCCAGATCAATACCAGGCCGGCTTCTAGCAGCAAGTGACCTTGAATCTCCCCCACCCGTGAGGAGCTGACCAGAGCTAGCTGAAACAACTAGCAGGGAGTGACCTTGAATCTCCCACACACACCTGCGGAGCTGACCAGAGCTCACTAATGGACCGCTTTATTCTTGGCCCACCGCTCTGCATGCTGCAAGGCCCGTTTGACTCAGTGCCTGCTTTGTTTTCGCCCCCCACCCCCAGCTCTGCACCCTGCACAAATACACCAGGAACAGGAAGACACCTTACATTCCAGAAACCCGGACATACCTGTATCTCCCAATCCCTGACAATTTTACCTTATATGGACTCAAAACAGCCCAGTCAAATGTTCCCTGGCCACATAAGCACCACCCCTTTAACCTGGGCATGACTCCCTCAGCCCTGACGGACACTGTGGACTGTGGGACTTCACCCAGGCTGGGTTTTTCTCCCCAATAAAGCCTGTTTGCTCTAATTCGACTAATTCTGTCTCTGGCACCTCTTGACTACCTTACAGATAGGAGTTGTAATCAACTCAGTGACAGTTACCTAGATCTTCAAAATTATAATCAAATAAACTATAAGCCTGATTAAGTTACATGCTTTAAAAGTATATATGTTCATGTACAGCAAGGTGTATACTTTAGGAATCATGTTCCTCAAACATATGTAGGTGCAAAAATAACAACACTGTTTGGAAGTTCAACTCTAAAAGCCAGTGCCCCACTATTTGCCAAAATGTATAATATTTGTTAGGAGAGAGGACTTTTTTTTTTAATCATGCAAATATAGAATTTTAAAAAATAAATAAATAAAACTGAAAGCAAGTTACTATTCAGTCAATTCCGATTTATAGTGACTCTATGTGTGAGAGTTAATTTTTGAGTTAACTTGGCTAAACTGAATTCTCAGTAGTTTGGCAGTTGAGGTCTCCTACATGATGTGATCTAGCATAATGTAATTAACTCATGATGAGATTTGCTAGCTGTGAACAGCCAAGTAGTTTCAGGGAAATTAGGGTGGAGTGACCCAACAGAATGCTTAAATCATAGAACAACATTATTGTTATCACATACAAATAAAAGTTTGCTGAATATAATCCAAAAATGATGGCAGCAATATGTTGACAGGGACCTGCCAGTGGATCAGACTGGATTCAGAAGAGGATGTGGAACAAGAGATCTTATTACTGATGTCAAATGGATCTTGGCTAAAAGCAGAGAAGACCAGAAAGACTTCGACTTGTGTTTATTGACTATGCCAAGGCATTCAACTGCATGGATTCTAGCAAACAAATGCTTTGACAAGAAAAGGAATTTCAGAACATTTCATTGTGCTTCAGTGGGATTTGCACACGGATCAAGAGGCAGTAGTGCACACAGAACAAGTGAATACTGCATGGTGTAAAATTAGAAAAGGTGTGTGCCAAGGTCTGTATGGTGAGAAAATCATCAGAGAAACTGGATTATAAGAAGGAGAATGCAGCATCAGGATTAGAAGATGGTTTATTAACAATCGGTGAGATGAAAATGACATAACCTTGCTTGCTGAAAGTGGAGGACTTGTTGGTGAAGATCAAAGAGTTCAGCCTTCAATATGGGTTACAATTCAATGTAAAGACCAAAACCTTCACAACTGGATCCATAGGTATCATCATGATAAATGGAGAAAAGGTTGAAGTTGTCAAGGATTTTGTCTTGATTTGATCCACAATCAATTCTCATGGAACTAGCAGTCAAGAGATCAAAAGGCATGTTCTACAAGTAAATTTTCTGCACACAAACTCCTTAGACTATTGAAAAGCAAAGATGCTTAAAATAAGTATGGCCAGAGTGCTCCTTAGAGGGAAGGATGGGGAGAATTCATTTTACATACTTGGGTCTGTTGTCAGGAGAGACCGCTCCATGGAGAAGGACCTGATGCTTGGTAAAGTAGAGGAGTGACGCGAAAATAGAAAGGCCTGTAAGTGGATGTATTGACAAAATGGTTGCAACAATGGGCTCAAGCATCAATTCTGAGGATGGCACAGACCCAGGCAGTGCTTTGTTGTGCATAAGGGTGGTGGCCCCTAAAAACAGCAAACAACAACAACAACAAAGAGTACCATTTTCATCAGATCACAGCCCTGATGTACTTGAAAAGATGTTTCACTGGTAATATGGTGTGTGCTTATGTTCATTGACACTGGGGTAACTAGCTTTTCTCTTGTTGGCCTGGATCCTATGTCTGTTTCATTGACTTCTGGTCCTTTGGACTTGGGCCAACAGCCCATCATATTGCCTACTGAGCTTGATCAGTTTGACTCTGCCGTACACAGGCCTGATCTGCTGACCTTGGATTTATCTGCCAATGCTCTCATCAGCCTTAGGCCCTCTATTTTCTGGGTTTGTCTTCCCGCTTCCTGGTTAAAAGCCCGAACAGTTACATGAGTCAGGAGAAATCTCCATCTTCACATCTGATTCATGGACTGCAACTGGAATGGACTTTTCCATATCTACAACTGTATAAATCTGTGTCGAGTTATTAATTCCTTTCTTTATATACACAGGTAAGCACCATTTATTTTGCTTCGCTAGAGAACCCAGCTAAACATAGAGTAAAATTGCTCTCCATAGGATTTTAAAAATTGTGACTGCTTGGAGATAGATTGTCAAGTATGCTTTCCAAGACATTTTTTTTTAATAAATCATTTTATTGGGGGCTCTTACAACTCTTATAACAATCCATATAGCAGTTTATCAAACACATTTCAACATATGGTACTATCATCATTTTCAAAACATTTTCTTACTACTTGAGCCCTTGGTGTCAGCTCCTCTCTTTTCCCCCTTCTTCCCCCACTCTCCCACCCTCATGAACCCTTGATAAATTATGTATTTTTTTCATATCTAATATCACCCACTGTCTCCCGTCACCCATGTTTCTGTTGTTCATCTCACTGGTGGAAGGAGGGGCAGTTATACATCAATCATTGCAATTGGTTACCCTTTTTTCCCCTACCTCCCCCACCATCCCCCTACCCTCAAGATATAGCTACTCCCATTACTGTTCCTGAGGGGTTTATCTCTCCTGGATTCTGTGTGTCAAGAAGTCTTATCTGCACCAGTGTACATGCTCTGGTCTAGCCAGATTTATAAGATAGAACTGGGGTCATGATAGTGGGGGAGAGGAAGCATTAAAGAACTAGAGGGATGTTGTATGTTTTGCCGGTACTATACTGTACCCTGGCTAACACTTCCCTTCTTTGTGACCCTTCTGTGAGGGTATATCCTATTGTCTACAGATGGGCTGTGGTCTCTGCTCCAGGCCCCCTCTTTTGTATCAATATGATTGTATGTTTTGGGTCTTCTGATGCCTGGTACCTGATCTTGTCAGCCACATGATCACATAGGCTGGTGTGCTTCTTCCATGTGGACTTTATTGCTTCCCTTATAGGTGGCCACTTGTTTTTCTTCAAGCCTTTAAGACCCCAAATGCTATATCTTTTAATAGCCGGGCACCATCAGCTTTCTTCATCACATGTTTTATGCTCCCATTTTGTCTTCAGTGATCGTGTCAAGATGGTGAGCATCACAGAATGTCAGGTTATTAGAACAAAGTGTTCTTGCATGAGGTAGTACTTAAGTAGTGGCCCAATGTCCATCTGCTACTTTAATACTTAACATATAAATATATGTATATAGACCTATATCGCTATTATTGTATATAAATATATTTGCATATGTTCTTGCCTGTATTTGTACCTCGATAAATGTCTTTTGTCTCCTAGTTCTTTGCTCGATTGCCTTTTACTTTCCTCCTTACCCGTTATCATGTTCTATCTTCATTCAGCTCTCAGTAATTCCTCTCAGCTACATTGTGCTTGATCAACCCCCACCAAGCATTCTAGACCCTCCTCGCCATCAATTTTAGATCACTTGTTGTTTCGTTGTCCCTGGGTTTGTTGGCTCCCCGCTCCTTTCCCTTGCCTCCCCGTCTTCCATGTCCCCTTGGAACCGTCCATTCCGTTGTTTTGTCCTCGGGCTTGTTTATCCTGCCTATCTTATAGATGTTGTGGAGAGACCTAGAACATATATCCAGGTCTGTCTGCTGACCCTTATGAATGTTTTCTGATCAAATCTGATGAGGTGTGAAACCCTCCCCCTGAAGTCTATTTTTGGGATTCCTCAGACACTTTGTTACTTTGCTCCCTTTGCTGTTCTGTTGTGCTCCCTTCGTGTTTTGGCCTGATGTGGAGGGGTCAGAATGGGCAGAATTCCTGCACTGTATCTCCAGTGCTGTCCCCTGTAGGGCTATGGGTCAGTGAAGGGACATCATGTCTTATGGTGAGGCTGGCCCTAAGGTCCCCTCTGCATTGTCTATTCCAAGCAGAAATGTCATCCTCAGGACTTGGTGGGCTAGGATGCAGTCCACACTCTCTGCCTCTTTCCCTCTTAGTCTGCACCTCTGTGGTCAGGGCAGACCTGCCCTCTCCCAGGGCTGTCTCTTCAGTGCAATCCTCTGTAGTGCATTCTTCTGGGGAGGGGATCAACTTAGCTGGGATTGGGGCTGGCCCCACAGACCTCTCTGTTAGTCAATGCTTCATGCTGGTATGTTGCCTTCAATGCTTGGCACACCAGGTTGAGGGCTGACCTGTCTCTCCCTTTCTGGTGGAGACATAAACAATACCCTCCCCATGGGTGGGTTAGTGCCTTATTCCCCCACTATCCATGTCCTCTTTTTGTTTTTGTTTTTTCTTCTCCCCTTCTTTTTAGTTGACTGCCATATGTATCCCTGGGTTGAGTCTGACCCCTGTCAGAGTGCCTGGACCTCGCCCTGGGAATATCTGCATTTAGTAGCTTTTCCCTTATGCCCATTGTGCTTTTTAAGTTAACCTCATTGGGTTCAGGTTGTACTTTCCAAAACACTTCTGGGTGACTCATACGTCCACATTTTTGTTAGTAGTGAAGCTCTTAACCATTATTTCACACTGGAGGGTGTCCATTTCTAAGTTCTTCAACTACAAACCGAAGGATGCATCATTTATTTTACTCCTCCTTTTCTGAATTAGACCCAGACATTTCAACCTAGGTTTGGCTCTGCTCAGAAGACTCATTCATTGTTTTTATACTGTCCCTTATCATATATCCTGGAGGCTGCTGGGAAGCACATACTGGATGCCCTGCCTGCCCATTAGGATTCTTCAGTCAAAGAGTTGCCTTACCCAATGGCTGCATCTCTAACAGCCCAGAGATCATTGACAAAATGCATTTGCTTTCAATAACATCAACATACAATTTTTAAAATCCAACTCTACAACTTAGTCATTTGTTAGAACAAAGTCCTATTAATTTTCCACCATTTCATTATTCAAGGTCGGATATAAAACAGTTACAGACATTTAGAACACAAGGGTTCAAGTCATGGATGTGAAAGATGCGATTGTTTCTTTCAGTTCATTCTTGTACTTCTAACTTTGTGGAAAAGTTGAGAACACCAATTTTATTTACTAAGATACTAGATTCTAATATTTAAATTTCAATATCAAAAAAATCTGAAAGTTACCTTAGTTTTATAATTAAATAACCAACCCAAGCATCACTAATGAACAAACACATATATTGAAACAATATTCAGATGAAGATAGAAAGTCTTGACAGAGAAAAATTAGGGTTATAAAAATTCCATCTCCAAGATTTTCTGGGGAAAAAAATCTTAGTAAAAATTTTTGTTCTGTGTTCTCCCCAAAACTTAGTAAGCTACTACACTGCTTCCATGTGCTGGCAATGTACCTTGTTAATTCTAATGCCTATATCAGAGCTTCTCAGGTGTTGATGAAGAGCAGAAGCGCCTATGCCATTCTCAAACCTGGGAATCATATGAACCTAAGGTGAAATCCAGAGAGCTCTGGTGGTGTGTGTTCCACCTGGGTTGCTACCTGCAATGTCTGATTTGTACTCTTCTATAAAGGAGGAGAAGGAGGTCTCCTCCTCCCACAAGAATTGACATACTCAGGAATCCATGGGGGCATTCTGTTTTACCTACCAAGTGGGTATGAGTTAGAATGGACTCAATGGCAGTGGATGAAGGTGAGTTCAGACCTCTGTCATTGAAATAGTTCCTTCTTTAGTGGTTACATAATATGAACCAACATGTTATTTTTTAAATTTCACTTTAAGAGTTGCTTTCTTTAAATTTTACTGTTTAAAACCACATCAATTATTTACAGATTTCCAAATCAAAGCTGAAAGCTAAGATCTATTGAAAAGTTATACATTCTCTACTTGTCCTTCTAATCTCAGCTTTTCCTCCCACAAATATAGTTCTTTGTTTCTTTGAAATAATAATTTGATCATTTGTTTATACATTTCATTCAGAATGAAAATGTGTATACATATATTTAACAGCACACACACACAATGGTAAGTCCAAACCTATTGCTTCTAAGGTTCCAGTTCATACATGTACAGAGCTCTTCCAAAGAACATACATTTAAACACCCCTGCAACCCTTGAACGACTGAAGACAGGTTCTTTTAGTCATAGACTTGAATTGATCACAATGAGTCAGAATGAATTTATGGTACAGGGTGTGCTTGGGAGCTCAATCTTTTATGTAATAAGGAATTATTTTAATGAACTTATTTAATACCACCCCTCTCTGAATACCATTTTGGGGATGGTACTTATAATTCCCTTATCTATCACACACCTGTCTGAATCTTTGGTGATCTTAGTCAGTCATAAGAGTTATCTAAAATCCATGAACTATTCCTAGTGTCAGAATAACTTTCTTTGTGCTTATGAGCCCCCTCATAATCCCTGACATTACAGGGATTATATATTCATCCTGGTAATGATTAGTGCTCATCATTCCTTTTAATGTATTCATCACTGACATCTAAGTTTCTTATGGATATCTCCAAATTCTGTTAATCTTTCCAACTCTTTCCAGGACTCAATACAGACATATTCAGATAGAGTCCCAACCTGTGTATCACATAGACCCCAAAGTACCTATGAAGACTAATCTGAAAAATGATGTCTGATTTGACTAAAATATAAGACAACATTTTCATGTGGATTCTTTTATTTGTAGATATTGTTTTCTAATCTTGGTTACCTGGCATATTTACGAGAACTAGTCGGCATTGACTTAATAGCAGTGAGTTGGGTTTTTTGGTTAGGAAACATTTGTAAAGGGGTAGCTAATTTTTCTTTATAACCACTGCTAAGCTTGGAGTTAAGAATTTTGTATTTGAGAAGCACTGAGAAAAAGCAGAACACATTAAAAAATACAACAACTTGCTTTTCATTGTTTTCTGTGAAGTTTCCTAGCTGTGAAGCACAGGAGGAGTGGATGTATAATGATAATAACAAAGTGCTAAAGGGAATGCTGAGTTTAGGGATGGGCGAGATGGAGGGAAAGGGAATTTCAGGAGTTAATAAGGAAGGCAGGAGTGGTGAGAGCACATTAGATCTGATGGTGATTTCACAAATCATTTTTAAGGTGATTCAAACATGTGGGGGAGGGAATGCCCTAAGATAGATATGGTGGTGATTGTACAATTACCCTTTTTGTTATTGAATGAGTGAACTGTTCAATTGTGTGATATGTAAACTATGTGCCAAGAAAACTTGAGGCTTCCTCAGCCCCCATTATCATGATCCCACCCCTGCATTTCACTGAGGGCTAGACCAGAGCATGTACTCTAGTACAGATAAGAGCTCACAACACATGGAATCCAGGTCAGATGAACCTCTCAAGAATAGAAATGAGACTAGTGATACCAGCTGGATAAGGGGAAGGTGAGAGCAGAAGGTGAAGGAAGGGGAAATTGATAGCAATGATTGGTGCTTAACACACACACACACACACATCCGGGGGACAAACAACATAAACATAGGTCAAGGGAGACATCTGTCAGTGTAAGATATGAAAATAAAAATAATGTATAATTTATCAAGGATTCATGAGGGTGAGAGGGTGGGGGAAAGAAGGAAAAAAGAGGAGCTGATACCAAGGGCTCAAATAGTAAATGTTTAGAAAATGATGATGGCAACAAATGTATAAATATACTTGGTAAAATTGATGTATGGACTGTTATAAAAGCTGTAAGAGCCCCAATAAATTTATCTTTTAAAAAGGGAGGATCTATAGATCAAGTGATCAGGTATTACATCTGTCATAATTGAGTTTACAATACTCTCTGTTTGATAACAATATTATTCACATACCTTGACTATGGTCAGAGGGAAGTCACCAGAAGCTTAAACCATGTAAGGACACTATAAAGGTATGTTGCATTCCCACTGCCATCCATAGCCTTCTACAAATTGGATATTCACAATTTAAGCTCTGATAGCATTCCCTGCTTTGAATTTGGATTTCATTATTTATCATCCTTGCATCTTACAGGTTGGTGTCCTCCTTCTATATGGACTTAGTTGATGCCTCACTTAGATGGCTGCTTGTTTGAATAAAAGCCTTTAAGACACCAGACACTACTCTTTTTGATAGCCAGGTACCATCTACTTTCTTCAACACACTTTTCTGTAGGACCTACATCTTCAGTGACCTCTTCATGAGGACAAGCCTTAAGCAGAGTCATTTCACAAGAACTAATTGTTCTTAGATTGGAGCTATAATTAAGTATGAGCCCCAAATCTATTCCATTATCTATGAATTATGTACCTCTCTGATTTGCTTTGGAGACCTCATTATCATTTTATGACAGAGAACATCAATCATCTTGCTGGAGCATAAGATAATCCTACTTATAGTTTCCATTTATCCAATTGTATAGAATTCAACATATTGTTGTGAAAAGGAGGTTGCACAGTATAGACTGACTCCAAACTACAACAAATTGAGTTGTTGATTTGTACAGATTGAACTCTTAAATGAGTGAGCACTGTTTACATTGACCATGGGGGTTGGTGATAAGGAAAATTTTCCTACTACATTCATTCACAAGGACAGAAACTTGCCTAGAAGATGAATAAATACCATAATAAAGCAAGGAAGGAATTAAAATAGTAACTATATGGTGGTTCTGGGCCACCTTTCACTGAGAACACTCAAAGCAAGGGATCCCAACCAAGGTCCAGCAACTACCAATTCTGTAGGTGTGGGGTGTCAATCATCTGTTTCTTCTCACACCAGGGAGTTTAGGTCTTAAGTCTAAGGACTATAGGTAAGTTTAAGGTATAGTCTGGTTCATTTAGTAGGGTTTCCACATCAAGGGTATATGTCACATCATAAACGTAGATTTCCCCCCCCATCTTGACTGACTTTCCAGTTAGGGTCTCTTATCATTCCTGTAGGAGTGTCTATTGATTTGGTGTGATTTTATCACAGTATTGTATCCTACCAAATGGATGGTCTTCTCCCTCCCCTTGCTTCTTGAAGGAGTGGCCCCAGCTGAGGTGGGGTCTCCTCTGTTGAAGTGGTTCTTAAGATGTGCATAGAAGGGGGATGATGTATGGTTCATGGATGCCAGACAGTCTCTCTTCTCTGTTTGTGAAACCAGACCAGAGTTTACATGGCCTGAGAGCAGAAGCCTGCCTATGTCTTGGTGTTTTTCTAGTAGTAGCAGGCTCATAGAGTATTTGTCCTTTTGCAATTAACTAACTTCACTCAGCTTAATTATTTCCAGGTCCTTCCCTGCCATACAGAAAATGCTGAAAACCAGATCAGGCCCAGTGTGTCTCAGAGGGGTAATCAACTGACAGGGTTTGAACCATTCAAGTCAGGTTTATACCTTTGATCTTCTATATTCATCTCTCCAAAGCACTCTGTTTAGTAATGGCTTTCCTCCCACCCCTCTAGAATGGATAAAGGGAGATCATAGGAGGCTTATTTTCTTTGTAGTTTCCACTGTCATCTGGGGCCCCCACTGTCATCCATAGCTTCTGCAAACCAGATTCTCACAGTTTAGTCTCTGATACTATTCCCTCCTTCAACTTTGGATTATATGATTTACAATTCTTTGATGACTGATGGTGTGCTTCTTCCCTTTGGACTTAGACGACATCTCATTTAGATGGCTGTTGGTCCACTTTT
>NW_022103896.1:84378246-84389263 GCF_000313985.2 Echinops telfairi | reverse complement strand
CTTGGTTTTTTTTTTTTTTTTGGTCTGATGATTCTGGCTAAGACTTCCGGTACAATGTTGAGTAAGAGACTGGAGTAACATATTCCAATAATTGAAGGAAAATAACAAACACAAGAATACTATATCCAGCCAAATTATCTATCAAGATAGATGAAGAAGTAAGTCTTCCCTGACAAGGAAAAATTCAAACAATACGTAAAAAGAAACCATCCCTACAAAAGATCCTTGCAGACCAAGTATGGGCAGAAGAACAGCAATCACTGAGCAGAAATAAGAGACCCCTACATAGAGCAACCCTACCCAGAGAACAACAAAGAGAAAACAGCCCCCAAGACAGCACTGGTTCAAGGTTGGGAAGAAGGTAAGAGTGGACCACACCCACATGCACAACACACTGATAAGGAAGGGAAGTATGAAAACACCCAAAATAAAAGGTATCAGATGACATCACAGAGTCCACAGAGGGATGTAATAACCCTGATTATCAATGGACTGAACTCAGGCATTAAAAGGCAGAGTTTAGCAGACTGGCTTAGAAAACACAACCTGGCGATCTGCTGCCTAAAGGAGACACATTTCAATATTAACGACAAAAATGGGCTGAGAATCAAAGACTAGAGAAAAATATACCAAGCAAATGGCAATTCAAAATAAGCAGGTGTTGCAATCCTAATCTCAGACAAAATTGATCTCAAGGCACAAGCCATAACAAGAGATAAGGAGGAGCACTACATAATGCTCAAGGGACCAGTAGACCAAGAACCAGAGAGCATAATAAATATATATGCACCTAATGATAGCCCCACAGAATTCGTCAATCAAACACTCCAAAAGGGGAAAATAGAAATTACAGCCTCAACAATTATAGTTGGTGGCTTTAATACACCACTCTCCAAGAAAGATCACAGGGAAAGAAGCTTAACAAGGAAGCTACAGATCTAAACAGTAGGATTAGACAACTTCACCTGATGGATAGAGCTATTATCAGATCTCCCAACCAAATGCAAAAAATTTACACTCTTTTCAAGCCCAAAAGTCTAAGATACACCACATTCTGGGAGACGAGTTGAATTTGTGTAAATTCAAGCACAGAAATCATACAGACTTCTCTTGCTGACCACTATGCCATTAGGCTGGAAATCAACAAAAGGACGATTAAGAAAACAAAGGCAAAGAATTGGAGGATGAATAACTCTCTATTGCACTGGCCCAGATCAGAGGTAAAATCAGGAAGTTTGTAGAAATCTACGAGAATGAGAATACGAAATGAGAATGAGAATACCAAAATCTTTGGGACATAGAAAAAGCAGTTATCAGAGGAAGTTTGATAGCAATATATGCAAACATGAAAAAGGAAGAGAGACTTATGCTGACACAAAGCTTGCAGCAACTAGAGCAGAGTGAACAGGAGACCTACTGATAGAAAAAGAAAAGAAATAATAAAAATCAGAGTTGAGATACAGGAGAGGGAAAACAAGAAAACTATGGGGAAAATTAATGCAGCTAACAGTTGGTTCTTTGAAAAGATTAACAGAATTGACAGACCACTAGCAAGCCCAACCAAAGAAAGGAATGAACAAATTTCAATAGCAAGGATGAGGGCTGAAACAGGAGACATTACAATGGACCCTAATGAAATCAAAATGATAATGACACAGTACTATAAAGGCCTGTACTCCAATGAATCCAACAACTTGGAAGACATGGACAAATACTTGGAAAAACGATTCCTCCCTAGACTATCCCAGATAGATGTCAAGAATCTCAACAAATCAATAGCAATAGAAGAAATAGACAAGGTAATCCAGGGATTACTATCCAAAAATTTCCCCAGACCAGATGGCTTCACAAGAGAATTCTACTAAGAATTCAGGGAAGAACTAACACCAATCCTACACAAACTCTTCCAGTGCATACAAAAAGATGGAAAACGCCTGAACTCTTTCTATGAAGCTAATATAACTCTGGTACCTAAACTGAGCAAGGACCTCACAAGAATCTCGAACTACAGACCAATATCCCTAATGAATATTGATGTAAAAATCTGCAACAAAATACTGGCCAATTTAATACAAAAGTATATAAAACAAATAATTCTACATGACCAAGTAGGAGTCATACTAGGGATGCAAGAGTGGTTCAACATACGAAAGAACATTAGTATTATTTGCCACATTGACATGAAAAATTTAAAAATCCACATGATAATACCGCTAGATGCATAAAAAACATTTGACAACATCCAACACCAATTCCTGTTTAAGACACTCAAGAAGATAGGAATGGAAGGAAAATTCCTCAATATAATACAAGCTCAATATGAAAATCCAACAGCCAACATGGTAGTCAATGGAGAAAAGACAAACACAACCCCACTGAAAAGGGGGACCAGACAAGGATGCCCCTTTCACCCACCCTTATTTAACATCTTACTGGAGTTCCTAGCTAACAACATAAGGCAAAGAAAAGACATCAAAATATTCGCCTGGGGAAGGAAGAGGTGAAACTTTCATTATTCACAGGTGATATGATTTTATGTATGGAAACTAGCAAATGCTCCACAAGCAATTGAGGAATATGGCAGAGTGGCAGGATACAAGATCAACAAACAGAACTCTACTGGACCACTATACACATTGGACAAGACCACTAAGGAGGAGATCAAAAAGGTAGTAAGTACCCTTCCCAATAGCCAAGCACAAATTGAAATATCTAGGGATATACCTGACTTAAAAAAAAACAAATGATTTGTATGAGGAAAACTACAGAACATTATTACAAGAAACCAAGAGGGATCTCAACAAATGGAAGAATATCTCATGCTTGTGGATTTGAAGACTCAATATAGTAAAAATGTCAGTTCTGTCCAAGGCACTATAAAAGCTTATGCAACCCTGATACAAATACCATCATCTGTCTTCAAAGAATTGGAAAAATCGATTACTAACTTCATAGCAAGAAGGAAGAAGCACAGAATTAGTAGAGAACTCCCCAACTAGAAGGACAGAGTGGGAGGGATTGTTTTACCTGACTTTAGCACCTATTTTACAGCCACAGTAGCACCTATTTTACAGCCACAGTGGTCAAAACAGTGTTGTATTGGTATAATGATAGAAACTCAGAAAACGACTGAAAAACCAGATATAAAATCATCACCACACAGACAATGGTTTTCAATAAGGTCCCCCAAAATGTCAAATGGGAAGTAGATGCCCTCTTCAACAGTGGTGCTTGAAAAAAATGGATATATACCTGCAGAAAAATGAAGCAAGACCCTTACCTCATCCATGCATAAGAATAAACTCAAGGTGGATCATAGACTTTGAGGTGAAACCCCAAACTATTAGGGTCATTAATGAGGGAATTGGGACAAAACTGAGAACTTTGGTGCAGGGAAATAGGGAAGGACACAAATACAGATAAGGCAAAAATTGACAAGAGGGATACACTGAAGATAAAACACCTGTGTACATTGAAATAATTCACCAAGAGAGTAATAAAACAGTCCATGGACTGGGAAAAATTCTTTAGCAATAACACATCAGACAAGCGCTTACTACTAAAATCTACAGTACTCGGCTAGCTTACAAAAAGATAAAAACTAATTGCCCACTGAAGAGGTGGGCAAAGGACCTGAACAGAACTTTCACAAGGGCACAAATCTGAATTGTGAAAAACATATGGGAAAATGTTCTTGGTCAGTTATAAGAGAAATGCACACTAAAACAACTATGAGATACCACCTAACAAACGCAGATAGCCCAATTCAAAAAATCAGAAAATAACAAGTGTTGGAGTGGCTGTGATGAAATAGGAACTCTCATCCACTGCTGATGGACCTGTAGGTATGTACAGCCACTATGGAAATCAATTTGGCAATATCTAAAACAAATGGAAATTGAGCTACCACACAACCCAGCAATCCCCCTGCTGGGAATATACCCAGAAGAGGCAAGAAACAAACCACAGCCAGAAATCTGTGTTCCAATATTCATCAGGGCACAGTTCACAATTGCAAGGAGTTGGAAAAAAACAAACTTCCATCAACTGATGAATGGACTAAAAATCTGTGGTACATACATATAATAGAGTACTACGCATCCCTAAAAAACAATGATGGGCACATGAAGATAAGATAGGTGGAATAAACAATGTGGAGGCAAAAACAACAGGACTAATGGTTCCGGGGGGACACGGGAGACAGGGAAGAGAGGGAAAGGAAGTGGGTGTTAACAAAACCAGGGTGTTAACAAAACTAGGGATGAGGGAACAAGTGATCTAAAATCAATGGCAAGGAGGGTGTAGGATACCTGGTAGGGCTTGATCAAGGGCAATGTAACCAAGAGGAATTACTGAAACCCGAATGAAGGCCGAACATGATATTGGGACCAGACGAAAGTAAAAGGAAAGAAAGGAAAGGAAAGAACTAAGTAGCAAAGGATATTTATAAAGTTCTAAATACAGGCATGTACATATGTAAATATAGTTATATATAACAATAGGGAAATAGATCTATGTACATATATTTATATATTAAGTATTAAGGTAGCAGACCGAAATTCAAGTACTCCCTCAACACAAGACTGTTTTTTCTAATAGCTGCCATTCTTGATGCTCATCTTCCCAACACAATCGCTGAAGACAAAGTAGGTGCCTAAGCAAATGTGATGAAGAAAACTGATGGTGCCCGGCTATTAAAAGATATTGCACCTGGAGTCTAAAAGGCTTGAAGATAAACAAGCAGCCACCTAGCTGAGAAGCAACAAAGCCCACATGGAAGAAGTACTCTAGCCTTTGAGATCCTGAAGTGTCAATGGGATCAGCTATCAGGCATCAAAGACCCAGAACAAAAAATCCTATCATTGTGAATGAGGGGGAGTGTGGAGACCCAAAGCCCTTCTGCAGACAATTGGACATCCCTTTATAGAAGGGTCACAAGGAAGAAATGAGCCAGTCAGAGTGTAGTATAGCACCAATGAAACATACAACTTTCCTCTAGTTTTTAATGCCACCCACCACTATTCTGACCCCCAATTCTACATTACAAATCTGGCTAGACCAGAGGAAGTACATAGGTAGAGATAAGAGCTGGAAACACAGGGAATTCAGGACAGATAAACCCCTCAGGACCAATAATGAGAGTAGCGACAGCAGGAGAGTAAGGGGAAGGTGTGGGGAGAAAGGGGGAACTGATCACAATGATCTACATAAAATCCCTTCCCAGGGGGACGGACAACAAAAAAGTGGGTAAAGGGAGACATTAGTCAGTGTAAGATATGAAAAAAACATTTATAAATTATGAAGGTTTCATGAGGGACGAGGGTGGGAGCGAGGGGGAGAAAAATGAGTTGACACCAAGGGCTCAAGTAGATAGAAAATGTTTTGAAAATGATGATCTCAACATATGGACAAATGTGCTTGACACATTGGATGCATGTATGCATTGTGATAAGAGCTTTATGAGCCCCCAATAAAACGATTTTTTTTAAAGAAAAAGATGGATGATCTTTTTGTATATTTTTATAGGGAATATATTCTTGAAACAACTAATTTCAAATCTTTGATGCGCAATATGACAAAAACTCGAGTGCTCTTGTGGATCTATGGTTTGACTTCTAGGACTACTTTTGAAATTGGCCATTTTTCCCCCAAATAATCTCTTATTGCCTGTATTTTCCTCATCTTTCTGGTATTCCAGTTGTGTACATAAAAGATTGTATAATGAACTTGGCCCTTTTTTATTATGTGTTTGAAAGTCACTTGATCAATAAGCACAATTTATTAATTAACCTAACTTGCATAAGACTATTGTGAATGTTTTTATAATTAAGTTGCTGGGACATATAGGAAAGAGAAACACCAGGATTAAAGCAATGCAAGAGCTTCAGGTTTACGTGTTTTTTAAATTTCCTGTCCATGCTTGATATCTGTAAATTCTTCCTAATTTTTCACTGTTTTCTCATTATCTTAGGCAAATAGTTTCCACTGCTGGAAAGATTGAGCTTCTCCTATCCAGTGTTCTATCCACCTTCCCAATAATCTCTCCACTACCAATCTAGGAAAACATCTGATAACGTAAATAAGACACATTGTTGATCCCAATAACATGGATTAAATAGAGCAATGGGATTAAAATAACAACAAAAACTCAAACAACAGAATGAGTGAAGAATGGGAAAAAGACGGCCAAAAAGGAAAAGGATTTGGGTTAGCTTTCAAAAAGTTTCACACGGGAAGGAAGGAGAAAGGTAAAAAATTTAACAACAAAGTAAGGGTCATTTATAGAATAGAGACATAATTAAATTGGTGAGTTGAAGACAGCTTTTAAATAGAATCATCTTGAAGATACAGGAAGAATGAGAATGGTGGATAGAGTTTCACTTTGAAAGACATAAGAGGATGTAATCAAGACTACAAATAAAAATCTTGGTATTTGGAAAAAGAGAAACTGTTTGACCAGATCAAAGAGAGGGCTTAGAAAAGGGTCACATTATTTTCCCCCTGTTTCAAAGTGAATTGACTACATATCTAGCATCTAACTTCGTATCGGCAGACATCCTTTTACTTTTCTACTTACAAAGGCTTTGGCTTCCCAAGGGGTGAGACTATACTTTAGTCTTTTAGTACTCCTACAATAAACAAAAACATGATTAGTATCCGAGGATAATAATATTTTCATTTTAATGAGAGGTAAAGTACTTATCTGTTTTTCTCAAAGTATTCCATTTTATGGAATTATCTAAGGAACCAATTCCATGGACTCTTCCTGATAAGAATTTATAAGTATACTTTGGTAATTCAGACATAAGAATTCTGTGTGTTTGTGTGTGTGTGTGTGTCTGACATCATCAATTTTGACTCACAGCAACCCTATAGGACAAAGTAGAACTGTCACTTTGGGTTTCTCAGACTATAAATCTTTACCAGAGCAGAAAGCTTCATCTTTCTTCCCTGGAGTGACTGGTGGGTTTGAACTGCTGACCTTGCAGTCAGCAGCCAACAAATAACCCACTATACCACTAGATTCCCCCAATCCCACCCCAAACACACACACTATAAAAAAGTTTATGAGAAAATTCAATTATTTTGAATTCCATTTTAAAGTCCCTCATATATTTTCCTCCAACTTCCGTGACAAGGAAAATATAAAATTTAATGTCCCTGGGGTCTGCTATCCACTGGAGAAAAACCATTGTTTAAACAGGACACTGTTTAGTGCTACAATTTCTAATACGCCAAATGGAGTCAGTGTGAAATAGTGCCAAAGTCTAAATTCAGTTCCACTAAAAAGAAAAGAAAAACAGGAGAAGGAAAGGAATATTGGAGGGGGGGTAGAGAAAAAAATATTCATAAGAAAATCATAAAGAATTTAACATAGTCAAAATAATGTGCTGCCGTCCATTTAGCTAAAGGTTAATAGTACTTGTTTCCACATAGACATCTACTTTGAAACATTGAAAAGGCTCAAGTTAAATGTTCCTAATATTGCTTACACATTCATTGCCTTTCTCTCGCCCAGCCAACTTGGCTTTTTCTATTCCTTCCTCCTACTCCAGCCTCCAGACATGTTTCTACAAAGTCCCTCATGCCAGAAATAGCCACCCACCAGCCATCTGCCAAACTGCCTTCCTGCCCTCATTCATCTGAAAAGTTATCTTAAATCCCACCCCATCAAGAAACCTACCTCAATTTGCGGGCAGAATCCTAGGAGTCAGGCTCAACAGTACAAAGATGAGAACTCTGGCAGTTCCATAATCTCCTGTCAACTTGAGCGAAGGGGTGGAGTCTAGTCTGTCAATCAGATCACAGCTTGATGACCTCATTTGGAGGCATGACAGAGACAAATAGCTCACTGGAGACCAGACCCACTTTCTTTGCCTTCTCTTTCCTGCCATTGAGACACTCAGAGAGCTGGAGGAAACCCATGGAGACTGTGCCAGTGTAGAGATGCTTCCACTGCCACTAGATCCACAAGACCTTCTATCCACTGGCCTATGATCATCCTGCATTCAGCACCCTTGCATGTGCTGCATGAGTCTAAAGAGAAATTTATGGACCAGTATCAGACATATTGGTTAATATCAGATTTATGGATTTGATATGG
The DNA here is from genome assembly GCF_000313985.2 of Echinops telfairi. NCBI lineage: Eukaryota > Metazoa > Chordata > Mammalia > Afrosoricida > Tenrecidae > Echinops > Echinops telfairi. The sequence continues at coordinate 84,381,159 of NW_022103896.1, read as the reverse complement.
ACTGGGCTGGATGTTTTCTCAATATACAATTGCTCTTTAGATAAAGCTCTTTCTTACACATAAATGTCTCCCTAGATTTGTTTCTCCAGTCTACCTGGACTAACACAAGAACATTTTATAGTTTATATAAAGTGTTTTTATTTTCAGTTCTTTCAATCTGCACAATAGTATCATAAGGTATTATTGTACCCATTTTATAAAGGAACAATGTAAATCTTAGAAATGTAAGTCTGTCCATGTGTGATGGGTAGGTTTATTGTGCCAACATGGCAAATGAACACATGTGGGATTAATTCAATGGCGGAGAGGTAAATGGCTCACCGAGCCATTTCTTTCTTATCTCTTGCTCTTTGATGATCAGACCAGCCTTGCTTGTTCTTTGGCTCAATTTACAAGCTACATTACCTGTGTGACACCTAACCCGTGGTCTGTGTCACTGTAATTTGAGGTTCCTTCAAGACCTGCTTCGCCACACTACTGGAATATACATCTCTTGACCTGGGGACTTTTAGGACCTGTCATCTGGCTGACTGTTGGTGACCTGCCTTGCTGCTTGCTACCTGTGGTCAGATAGCCTGAATTGCTCTATAGAGGACTACCCAGCAGCCCTCAAGACTTGAATTATTGCCAGTGTATTAGCTGTCTCACTGAAGTGAGTTGCAGTGAGCTATTTGTACTGCTTTATAGATTAACTGTTTATTTCTTATGTTATATATCTATCTATATAATTATACATAAAATTATTAGTGTCCTGGTTTTGTTTCTCTAGAGAACCCTGTCTAACAGACCATGTTTCCTTATATAAGGAAAGAGTCATGACTTAAATGTAGGTCTGATCATCCTGCTGATATAATTTGTTTATTGATTTTAGGGGGGAAATGTATTACACTTCCTATTCTAAGGAGCACAACCAAATCCTACTGCCATCAAGTTGATTCTGACTCTCAGTGGCCTTACAAGAAGCATAGAGCTGTTCCATAGTGTTTCCAAAGTTGTAAATCTGTAGGGAAGCAGAGTGCCATGTCTTTGTCCCTTAGAATAGTTGGTGGGTTCAAATTGCCAAACTTTTTGTTTAGGAGCCAAACCTGTTAATTACTGCACCACCCAGTATCTTTGAAGAACATGGAGATAAGGAGTTATTCATACAATATACCTGTTGAAGTGCCCTATGAGTTAATAACCAATATTAAACATAGTTTGCTACAAAAGTAATTGACCATGCAATACCAAACCCAAAGCAGTAAACTGCCTTGTAAGAGTGAAGGAAAGTATGTGGGCAGACGCTGGTGGCACAGTGGTTAAGTACTCCTCTGCTAACTGAATGGCCAGTCATTCTCTGGGAGAAGGATGTGGCCATTTGCTTTTATGAGGATTTATAGTCTTGGAAACTTTGTGGGGCAATTCTCTCTCCAATAGGATAGCTATTAGTCAGAATCAACTCAATGGAATTGGGCTTTTTGATGGAAGGATACTGGGGCTTTCATGGAAAAAAGCTCCGCTAGGCAGAGTTTTCATAGTACTCATTTTTCCCACTAGGGGAGCATCCAGCAACTCACTCTGTGTTTGTGCACCCAGTGGCATCACCTGGGAAGGTTCTCTCTGGTCACAGAGATTTTTTTCATAAAAACAGTTTCACTTGAACCTCATTTTTTTGTGTGATGGCTAATTTAAGAGAACAGTGTGCAGCTGTGAAGTTTTGTTTCCTGCTCAGGAAAAATGCCGCAGAAACTGTTGTGACATTGAGCACAGCTTACAGGAAAGCACTATGGGAAACAATCAAGTGTACGAGTGTTTTTCTTATTTCATAAAAGGTGAAATGTCTATTGATGACAAACCTCATTCTGGACATCTATCAACTTCCCAAATGGACAAAAATGTTGACAAAATCCATGCACTTGTGCTTGAAGACCAACGATGGACCATTGAAGAAATGGGGAAGTTATCTGGACTATCTTGGAGCTCAGTTCAGTGAATTTTAATGGAAGACTTGGAAATGAGACGGATTGCGGTGAAATTTGTGTTTTTGCTTCTGACTGACCAGAAAAAAAGAGCATTGAGTGGAAATATGCTGTGCTTTGAAAGAACAGCTCCAAAGTGACACAGACTTTTTTCCCCCCAAGGTCATTACTGGTGAGGAGATATGGTGCTATTCTTATGACCCTGAAAGCAAACATCAATCAAGCCAGTGGAAGATGCCATCTTCACCTCACCCAAATAAAGCTCATCAAGTGAAATCACAGAGCAAGAGGATGCTTATTTGTTTAGTTTCGCTTTTTATGTGATGGGGATAGTGCATTTGGAGTTCCTTCCACCAGGTCAGACTACTAATCAAGCTATTTGTAGCAGTGTGCAACAAAAATAGTCCTGATTTGTGGCAGGTGGAAGACTGCTTTTGCCACCATGACAATGAATCTGCTCACTCGGCCATCTCAGTGTGCCGGTTTTGGCCAAACGACAGCATGCCTCTCTTGCTCCACACACCTTACTCACCTGACCTCACTCCATGAGACTTCTTTTTGTTTCCACGAATGAAGAGGGACATGAAAGGACAGCAATTTGACATCATAGAAGAGGTGAAATAAAAAACGAGGGATGTGTTGTCAGCAATCCCAACAGATGAGTTTGTAAAATGTTTCCACGAATGGAATTGCAGATTTGACAATTGTATTAAGTGTAACGGAGAGTACCTGGAAGGTGATAAGGTTTTATTGTTTTAAAAAATTAAGTTAAATACATAGCTTTGAAAAAAAAAATCTGTTTTTTGCGGGGGGGACCCCTGGTATGATGCCATCAGGTAAGAATGGTCACATGGAAAATTCACAACAAACACCCCTGGAGAAAGCAGCGAAGAATTCAACAACTTTCAACAAAGTCATTCAACAAAATTCACAACAAACACCCCTGGAGAAAGCA
>NW_022103896.1:84374915-84377922 GCF_000313985.2 Echinops telfairi | reverse complement strand
AAATTCCTTTTTTGAAACTGAAATCTCCCTTTGTGTCTATCCCATCTCTCTAGCCATTACCTGCCAAGACCTACACTCGGTCAGGGGAATATTACAGTTGCCTACCTACATTGTGCTGTGTGGGACTGCATTTTTATTTATGACAGTGTCCTCCGGGTTATAATGCCAATTCAATGGTGGCTTTGTTGTTATTTTCAAAAGCTATACAAATATAGCTGGCTTTTTCAGTATTTTCAAAAATTTTTAAGTGTGATTAAACACATCACCCTACTCGCACCTGAGTTCTTAGTAACTTCTCTTCTAAAATGCTTTTATTCTAATACATATTCCCTCTTTTCCTCCCATATACAAGTATATGTAAATATCATCCTGAGATTTCTAATCTCCAATCAGTTTGTTAAAACGTTCATCAAGTAAATGTTGCATAACATTTCTTTAGTCAATAAAGATGGGATTTAAGCCTGATTGCCAAAACTATAAAGGATGTGTGCTCCAAGGTATGCAGGTTTATTTAAGGAATTTCCATCCATTTGGTAAAATAGGAAACATGCAAATTTGAAGCTATATTCCCTCTTCTCGGTCCTGTCAAAATACCTTTACAGAAAGCCGCACACCTGTGTTTTGAGGCATAATTCCAGAAGTTAAAGAATCTTTCCTTCTTCATTGCCTCTTTCATTTTGATCTTTTTTGTTGCATCCTGTCTCCTTCTCCAGACATCTGGGCCTGCCCTGGGATTTCCATATCATGCTTTCATGGCATGGGGCAAGGACGAGTGTCTGAATCATGTTTGGATATCTTGTTTACTAAAATAGAAACAAATCACAACTCACTGCTATCTAGTCCATTTTATATCACAGTGACCTTGTAGGGCAGAGTGGAATGCCTCTTTGCATAGCTGAGGCAGTACATCTTCACCAGAGCAGAAAGTCGCATCATTCCCCCTGGGAGCAGCTGGTGGGGTCAAATTGCTGGCCTTGTGATTCGCTGCGCAGTGAATAACGTACAGAGCTCCTTTACAAATAGTAAAACCCAAATGACCAAACCCATTGACGTCAGGCAGGGTCCGATTCATAGTGGCCCTATAAGCCTGTCTGTTCCTGTAAAGATTTACAGTTTCTGAAATCCTGAGAAGCAGTTCTACTCTTTCATGCAGCGTATCACAATCACAAAGTTCTTTGTCATTTTTTGAAGTGTATCACAATCACAAAGTTTTTTTTCTGTAATTTTCTATGGTGAAACTCCTTAAAAAAATGAGAAAAAAGCAGTGTAGCTATTTTGTTTTTGCCAGTCTCTTTTTCCTACTCAACTGATAGGACTCATTTTAAAAAAAGATCAATCAGTAACCTTCTTTAGAAATTTGCTTACATTAATATCAATAGTATCAAAGAAAGTATTATGTCATTGAATTCTAAATATTTATCTCATAATTACCATTATTTTGAGAGATTACAAAAAGTTTGTTGACGCAGCACCAAGCCATTACTAACAAAAGACCTCAGATGCACCACTGCATGCTTTCTCTCTGGGTTCTAAGTGTTCATACTTAGGAGATGTCAGATCAAGGGTTTCTGGTGATATATTTGGATAGGCATGCCCTGTCTATAAGCCCATTGACAGTAAAAGTTTTTGTTGTTTTGGCATAAAAAAGTAAAAGTTTCCTTGGAAACTATACCTTAGAAGATTTACTTTCATGTTAAAATAGTCTAAGTATGCTCTTCCAATGAATATAACTTTCAACATGTGTTAGTGAGGCCCTGTGCTAGTCTCTTAATATCCAGAACAAATTTGGGTCTCTTCTCAACAAAAAAATAAGGCCAACTTAATAGGAACTTCCGCTTTAATAATATGCTCTGGCATTCTGCCAATTCTCATGTATAAGTAGTCCCCAATGTAAATGTGTTCAAGTTTCAATGAAAATCACTTATTTTGTAATTGTAGTTGGTATACCTTCTCTTTAGCAATATATATTGTACAATGTCCCAGCACTTAATTTTTTGGTATTATTATTAAAAATGTTTATATATAACTTTCCCAACCCCCAAAGACAAATAAAGATAAGATTTATAATGAGAGTGATAATAAAAGTCAATATTAATAAAAACTTTTTTAAAAAGAGGAACTATTCAACTTTTGATGAAGTATTCAACTTATTATGAGGAAGCATTCAAACTTAAGCTGGATAAATTGGGGCTACCTATAGTTAAGGGCAGTACAATTTAACTAGAAATCCTGGACTATATACTATGTAGTGCTACATTAAATAGTAAAGTTCTGTTCATATTAATTAACTACCTGATTTGGAAATATTAAGTATCTGAGTTGCACATAGGCCTTGTAAGAATTTAAAAGGTCCTCTATGGGACTAGGTGGAATGGGACAGGGTTGGATTATCAGATTCAAAGCATTTGATAGACACATCAGAATCAACTCAACGGCAGTGAGTTGAATTGAGTAGAGTTGACCTAAAGCCAAGGTCACTACTGTCTCAACAGCAGGACACAGCCAACTTCTCTTCCTTTGGCAAGATCTGAGACCAGAGATTAGTAAACTGTGGCCCATAGGCCAAATCTGCAACTTGCTTTTGTAATAAAATTTTCACTGAAACACAGCCACACTCTTTTGTTTATGTGTTTTCTAAGGCTGCTTTCCTGCTGGAAAAGCAGCATAGCTACAACAGTAACCATGTGTTCCTCAAAGCCTAAAATGTACATTATCTGGCCCTTTATTACAAAGGAATATTCCTCCTTCCCTAGACCATGAAAACATCTCCAGCATATCATCTTTAGCCTACACTAGAACATACTAATGCATGTTAAGCAAAGTATTTACCATATATACTCGAGTATAAGGTGACCAGAATATCAGCACCTAATTTTACCACAAAAACTGAATTAAAAAATGTGCTGAAAAACCTCACCTTATACACAAGTATAAACGGTAATTATTAAATCTCATTGATTTTGGTGCATCACAAAGTGTGACCTTCCATCTGTGAGGGTAGATTCCA
>NW_022103896.1:84354518-84371656 GCF_000313985.2 Echinops telfairi | reverse complement strand
AAATATCTGTGTCTAGACACATTTTCAGTTACTTGCTAACTAACCTCTGAATACCAGGGAAATGCAGTGGGGATGCACAAAAATTAAGCTCTTACCATGTAATTATCAGTTCATTACACTGAGGAATAAACTCCTGGAAACTGCTTGCCTAAGTAAGTGTTATGCACGACAAAAACGGTTTGTCTAACAGTCATATTTTGCCTCGTAATTCCTCAGTAATGTTTACTTAGCCAAGTAGAACACAGTAAAATGTGATGAGAGTTGGGAACACTAAGTGTAACTCTGAAGATGGCAGTCTCCTAAGAACAATTCAAGTTCAGGGAAATAAAGAGACAACCTAAGAAAACCAATGCTACTATGCACTAAGGTTTATACTGCTCTTAGTGGAGAGAATAATGTAACGTGGGAAAAGATGGAAAAAGACTGCAGGAGACACTGGACAAAAAGCCTTCAAAAAATAGTCAAATCTACCTACCTCAGTCACCTCTACCTCAAGTCTTCATGGAGTCACCCAAACTTAAGATGGTGAGACCAAGAACTACTTCCTACCACATTCTCTGTGCTCCTTGAAAGAGGTTAGGATAAATAAAATTCACTCCATATGTCTACACCCCAGGAGTAGAACACTTGTTACAGATTGGAATGTCCACCAAATGCTAATCTGTTCCTAGATTTTTTTTCTGTTCCTAGATTTAACCACTCTCTCTCTGCTTCTGATGGACCCTGTGCTCACCACCCCACACATCATTGTCCAACCCCACCACAGAGCAGCTCTGGGCTTCTCAACAGGCAGCCTTCCCTTATGGTAAGTGGTCTTGCTGTAAAAGGCATGGAGACCGTATCTGATTTCCTAGTGATTCCCTATTGCCATGAAGCAGTGGCCAGACATGCCTCCACTCTCCATTCTTCTTTACTGACACCTCCCATAGAATTCTGTTTCTGCGTTGAGTTTAATTCATTGCAATGGCAAAATAGAACTCATGAATAATACTCACAATTAAGGAGGTTTATTAGGGGAGATAACAAGTTACCACAAAAGATCAGAAAACGGGATATAATCACTGGTCCCCGGGAACCCCTCTCCTTATCCAATAGCCAAGTTTCTCTCCGGTCCTCAGCCTTTCAGTCACATGGTCCCTTGGCCTCTGCTTGCATGGCGAGGAAACCAGCCCATTGTTCTACCTCACAGTCTCAGCACTGATCCTTTGTTCTGTCTCATGACCTCCTTGTCTCACCCGCTGGTCTCAGTCTTTTCCACTTCAGACAGCAATCGCTAACACGCTCCACTTCCAATGGTCCTGGAATTTCTCTCTGCTCCTGCTTCAAATATGACTCAGCCTTATAGTCAGAAGGGTGTTACCTAAATGAACAAATCCTCTCTTTTAATGTTACGCATGCCTTATTTGTATCGCCCCACCCAATCATTTGGTTGGAATGATAGAGACATGGCTAGAAGAGTCATATGAAGAAATTTCACTGGATCACACATCTATTGTCCTCGGTGGTTCTCCTCATCTCTAAGATGTTGCTGTAAATCCCTGTGCCAGTCTGTCTTATCCTTGCCTCTCCTCTGCTTTCCAGCTGGCTAATGCCTTCTATCTCCATGCACAACTTAAGTTCACCCCTCTAAAGTGGTACTTTTCTCTGTACCTAGAATTAGCCACTTCCTCTTTTTTGTTTCTGCTGGACCCTGTGTGCAGTTTAACCTTCAGACATATTAGTTTGTACCATCATCCAGCACTTTCATGTTCCCTCTCTGCCAACCAAAGGCAGAGGAACGTTCAAAGCAATTTTTAATCATGAATGTTTCTGTATCCCCAGACATAAGCACACTGCCCAGCACCAACCACTATCTCGTGGACGAATGAGTGAATAGTTTCTAAAACTTTATGGAATCAGTTCAATTATTGAAAATAGAAGACTACATATATGAGAAAGAGTATTAAAAGTAGCATTAGGAATGTTTCAACACAATGTGTAAGAATTTCTCAATTAACAAACATAAGCCCTTCTGATGATATGTTTTTCTTTGATGGCATTTTTCATACAAAGAACAAAAGAACAAGAACATTGTTATTTGCTTCATAATTGCTCTTATCATTGATACAAAAATAATGGAAACAATATTGACCCGCACTTTAGAGAACATGTAAATATGCTTCTGTGAGATATTGAAAAGATACTGAAACTAATAGAAATTGCTATTTCATTTTAATTTTTGAAAATTTTATCCCCAAATGAGTATATGCATATAAACTCACAAGTCTTTCAAATTACAACCTCATAAGAGAATCATGAGATTTAAAATATATATATGTACTTTTCAAATATTTTTATTCTCCCAAAAAACAAATATATTTAATCCTATCATACATGTAAAATAGAAAATGTGTTGAGATGAATTTGACACATAAATAAAACTTATGCTTTCTAAGCTAAAATGCTTTCGAACTAAGCTGAAATTTCTCCATTTTTGTCTGTAATATACTATAAAACACTGTATGACTGATAACATGGCCCTTTTTATGTTGACGTTCGTTTAAGGTAAACCTTTTAAAATCCCCATGCTTTTTCATTTACTGGTTATTAGTGTGCATTTTTTGTGAAATGGTAAAAGACACTCCAATATTTTTATAGAGCTGAATGGAGATGAGGAATCAGTGATCACAGAAGTGTTTTTTTCTCATCGTCCAAATGTTCATTCCATGGTTGCCAGTTGGGATGCACAAGGCCCTTTGTTATATTTTGTCACAAGAGAAAAATAATGTTTAAAGATGAACATGTATTGATATTTCAAAGTATATAAGTGTTATATGACATTTGTTATGCTTTACAGATATTGTTATATGTACTTTTTGAAACCACTTAATGAGATCGCTTCTGTTATTGCCTTCATTTTATAGGGTAAAAATGGGGCATAGAGAAGTGCAGTGACTCCCTCACACTGGGGAGTTAATTGGTGGGAGTGTCGGGATGGAGAATCTGACTCTTGTTAAGCAACCTCCTCGGGTGCGGGAGTTTGTTATAGAGCATGGTTAAAGCAGAGCGGTGTGTTTGAAGAGAGCTGCACTGCCTCTGTGTTTAGGGTATTCAAATCTATTTCAAGCCCTAATGCCTTGCAGGGAGGGCAGCAGGAGATCTCAACATAAAGGCCCTCTCCTCTGCCCCAGCCTGCACATGACCATGCCTTCACTGGATTCCATCCACCCAGAAACTGCATCTCTTGCCTGGACCTCAAGTCTCTGACATTTTAGTCGTCATAGACGCTGCTAAACTTCCTTCACCTCCCTTAATAGCCTGTTGGTCACCACCATTGCTTGGCTAACTTAAAAGTCTTTGATTTGCCTCCGTCTGAATGTTTTTTCCCATAATTTGACATTTTTGTTATCATTATTACAACATTTTGTGGCTCATTTGCATTATGAGGGTATTTAAGTAATTTATATCTAACCTCCAAAGCAATCTACGGGATCCAAATCTACCTTTAAAATCACAGCACTGCATGCCCATCCTGAGGATGGCAACCCATATGCCTCACATGCTGTTTAAGATCTAGGTCTCCATCTATGCTGGCATTTGCACAGAGACTACTGCCACTCATTCTACTGCTACTGCTATGTATTGCCACTAAACAAATCATCCTAAAATGTAAAGAATTAAAATAACATCTATTTTGTCAACAAAACTGTACCTGGGCTGGGCTGGGCAGAGAAGAATGATCTCTTTTTCATACTGTGTCAACTGGGGAAACTTAACTGGGCACAAGAGGCTTTGCTTCCAGACTGGCTTGTTCCCTGATTGGCAGGCTGAGGCTGCCTGGAACTGGACACTCAGCCAATGGCGAGCACAGGGTTTGGGCCTCTCTTTGTGCTCCGTGCTTCCTCAGAGAACAGTGCCAGGCTGCCAAGGACAAACCATCTTAGGGGAAACAGAAAGAAGTTGTATCATCTTTATGGCCTAATAGGGTAAGCTTTACAGTGTAAAGCAAAATGTGACATCACATCACTTCTGCTGTGTACTACAAGGAAAAAACCAAGCCAATAAATGCAGTTTCTGGGTGGATGGAATCCAGTGTACGCATGGTCACGTGCAGGCTGGGGCAGTGGAGACTACAGTGACCCTGTAGGATTGGGTTTGAGGGTTTGCCCATGTGAGTTTCTGAGACTGTAACTATTAAGGATAGTAGAGCCCATCTTTCTTCCAGGGAGCAGCTAGTAGTCTCAAGCTGCTGACCTTCTGGATCGCAGCTCAACATGTAATGACTATGTCACCATGGCTCCACTGTAAGTAGAGGGCATCCCAAATATCTGCCCAGATTCAAGGGAATATATATTCCGCCTTTTCATGAGAAGTCTTAGTAAGCACAGGCTATTAGATCTACCTTCCCAGAGAGAGCCCAACCCTTTTCAGATTCTTTCCTATCACATCTACTGTTATTTCTATCTGTGAATGCTAACAGGATGGTGATGTTTCTGCACAACTGTGGGATAGACTAAGGAGCCCTGGCATTGTGAGCTAAGCATTAGACTGCTAACTGCAAGGTTGATAGTTCAAATTCACCAGCCACTCCAAAGGAGAAAGATGAGGCTCTGTGTTCCCATGAAGATTCTCTCTGAGAAACCCTAAAAACTGAAAAAGAAAAAAACCAAGCTCACTGCCATTGAGTCAATGATGACTCAAAGCCACCCCCCGTAGGTTTCCAAACCGAAACCGTTCATGAGAGTAGGAAACCCAGTCTTTCTCCCACAGAGCTGCAGGAGGTTTTGAATCGCTGACTCTAGGATTGCAGACCCCACACATAACTACTATACCACAAGAAATCCTAAGGAGCAGTTCTATTCTGTCTTATAGGGGTGCTAAGAGTCAGAATTAGCTCAATGACAGTGAGTGATGGTGGTGGTGGTTGGTGTGATTGTCAGAAGATGCTGAGGATGTGTTTCTACTCAACTAGAGTAGAAGAATTTCACTCTGTGAAATTCTGGTGATTCTACCTCAGAAAAGAAAAGTGTCTAATAATACTGTAGAAGCAATGTAGAAGGAACAAATATCCAAATCATTCCTAGTGAAGTGATGGAAGAAACAAGGTGGCTCATCTAAGTTCGCTTGCTGCTGTTAGATGACATCAGTTGGTTCCAACTCATAGCAACACTATGCACAAGTGAACGGGACGCTGCCCAGTCCTGCCCTTCCTTGCAATCAGGCCTGTTCGAGCCCATTGTGGTAACCTCTGTGTCAATACATTTCCTTGGGTCCCTTCCTATGACCCCTTCCTTTACCAAGAATATGTCCTTCTTCAGAGAGGGATTCAGTTCCCTAACCATATGGTTTATTAACCTGGGAATGATGATTCAAAAGGAAAAGGTTCACATTCATGATCAAAGAGAACGTTTTGAGATCTAGGTTGAAGCACGTGCTCCCTCTAATAAGATATCTGCGGGCCTATAAGAAAGTCCAAATTAATACAAATGTCAATCAAATGTATGCACCAACCATTAAAGCTAGTGATGTAGAAATTGCAAAAAATCCATACACTTCTTCTGTCTGAAATTATCTGCATGCCATCGAGATGCGTGGATAATTATTGGCAATTGGAATGTGGCAAGTAGAAACAAAAAGAAAGAACAATAGTTAAAAAGGATGGCCTTAGTGGTAGAAACAAAGTTGGGGATCACATGAGAGAATATTGGAAGACCAGCAACTCTTCATTATAAATATCTTATCAACAGTATAAATGAGAATTGTACATGTTGACTGTTCCAGATGGAATACACAGAAATAACATTGACTATATCTGTTGGAAGAGGTGATGGAGAAGTGTAATGTCATCAGCCAAAACAAATGCAGGAGACAACTGTGAAACAAACCAATAATTTCTCATGTGCAAGTTTAATTTAATCCTAAAGACATTGAAAACAGAACCAGGAGAAGCGAATATCCCACTTGAATTTAGAGATCATCTTAAAAACAGATGTGATGCACTGACACTAATTTTAAAATCCTGATGAGCTATATAATTACTTCAGAAACATCATACATGAAGAAAGTAAAAGATCATTAAATGGTCAGGAAAGGAAAGAAAGGTCAACATGGATGTCAGAAGAGACTGTGAAACTTGCTTTTGACTGTAAAGCAGCTAAGGCAAATGGAAGAAGTTACAAAGTCAAGAAGAAGAACAGAAAATGTCAAAGGGCAGCTCCGGAGGACAAAGTGCAATATTGTAATAACATGTGCAAAGGCATGTATTGAGAAGGCCAAAAGCAAGAACACAGTCAGCCTCTTAAGCTGAAAATTTTGAAGAAAAAAGTTCAAGCCTCAACTTAAAAATTAAAATACACTATGGGAAAAATAAGAAGGATAAAGGAAAGATCAAATGAAGATGGAAAGAACGTACAGATTTGCTGCAGACAAAAGAATTGGTCAACATTCAACTAAGAAGCAGCATATGATTAAGAACTCTTGGTACCGACAGAAGCCCACGCAGCACTGAAAAACAACACGCCAGGAATTGATGAAATAACAACGGAAATGTTCCAACAAGCTGCTGAAGCATTGCAAACACTCACTCGTCTAAGCCAAGAAACGTGGACGAGAGTTACCTGGCCAACCACCTGAAAAACGTCCATATTTTTGCCCATTCCAAAGAAAGGTAACACAATAGGACATGGACATTTTTTAATAATACCATTAATAGTATATACAACTAATGTAATGCTGAAGAAACTTGAAAAACTGTTGCAGAAATGCATCAGCAGGGAGCTGCCAGCAATTCAAGCTGACTTTAGAAAAAGACGCAGCATGAGTGATATAATTTCAGATATCAGATGGTGCTTGGTTGAATACAAAGAAAAACAGAAAGATGTTTATTTGTTTTTTATTGACTATGCAAAGGTAGTAACTATATGAATCATAACAAACGATGGGCAACATTGAGAAGAATGAGTATTCCAGAACACTTCATTTTGCTCATGCTGAAGCTGTACGGGACTCAGTAGCTGTTATTCAAATAGAATAATGTTATTAGTGCATTTTAGTAGCTGCACTTTTAATAGTGATGCTGGAAGTTATGTTACTGGTATTTCAAATGCCATCAGGGTCATCCAAATTGAACAGGTTTCAGCAAAGCTGCCAGGCTAAGGATAGGCTGCAAAGAAGGAATTGGCTGTCCAGTTTGGAGAAGTAAGCCACAAAAAACCTTATGCATAACATTAAACAATGCCAGATACTGAAGGACTAATGAATAGAAGCAGAAAACTTGTCAGAGATGCTGCCAGGAAATGAGTCCCTCAGATCAAGAGGAACTCAAAATATGACTGAGGAAGAACTGCTTTCTCAAAGTAATGAGATAAATGGAGTAAAGCTTGTGGGAGTAAAGCCTTCAGGATCCTCATTTGCTCATGGGATATTACTTGAAATGCAATTAAAAAAACAGTTATTGGACATTGAGCATCAACTCAAATATTCCCTCAATGCAAGAACACTTTGTTCTAACCTGCCATTCCATGATGCTCACCTTCCTGACACGATCGCTGAAGACAAATGGGTGCATAAACAAATGTGGTGAAGAAAGCAGACGGTGCCCGGCTATCAAAAGATATAGTGTCTGGGGTCTTAAAGGCTTGAAGGCAAATAAGCGGCCATCTAGCTCAGAAGCAACAAAGCCCACGTGGAAGAAGCACACCAGCCTGTGTGATTACAAGGTGCCAAAGAGATCAGGTATCAGGCATCAAAGAATAAAAAATCATATTATTGTGAATGAGGGGGAGTGCAGATTGGGGACCCAAAGCCCATCGGTAGGCAACTGGACATCCCCTTACAGAAGGGTTGTGGGGAGGAGACGAGCCAGTCAGGGTGCAGTATAGCAACGATAAAACATACAATTTTTCTCTAGTTCATAAATGCTTTCTCTCCCCCCCACCCCCACCCCAACTATCATGATCCCAATTCTACTTTACAAATCCAGCTAGACCAGAGGATGTACACTGTTAGGAACTAAAAACACAAGGAATCCTTGACAGATGATCCCTTCAGGACCAGTGGTGAGAGTGGTGATACCGGGAGGGTGGAGGGAAGGTGGGGTAGAAAGGGGGAACTGATTAAAAGGATCTACATATCACCTCCTGCCTGGGGGATGGACAACAGAAAAGTGGGTGAAGGGAGACGTCGGACAGTGTAAGACATGACAAAATAATAATTTATAAATTACCAAGGTTCATGAGGGAGGGGGGGAACAGGGAAGGAGGGGTAAAAATTAGGAGCTGAGACCAAGGGCTCAAGTAGAAAGCAAATATTTTGAGAATGATGAGGGCAACAAATGTACAAATATGCTTGACACAATGGATGTATGTATGGGTTGTGATGAGTTGTACGAGCCCCCAATAAAATGGTTAAAAATAAAATTAAAAAACAGTTATAAAAATATATTTATAACCAGAACATGGAATGTATGCAGTATGAATACAGGAAAATTGGGTGTCGTGAAAATCACACAAAATGAGTAGACATCAATATATTTGGCATTAGTGAGCCGAAATGGACTGGTATTGGCCATTTTGAATCATAAAATTGCATGGTTTGCTATGCTGGGATTGACACGATCAAAAGGAATGGCTTTGCATCCGTCTTCAAAAAGGACATTTCAAGACAAATTTTAAAGTATAATGCTGTCTGTGATAGGATTATATCTATCTGAACTCAAGGAAATCCAATCAATACAACTATTATTCAAATTTATGCACCAACCATTAAAGCTAGCGATGTTAAATTGAAGAATTCTACCAGCATCTTCAGTCATAAATGGATCAAACTTGCTGTCAAGATGCATTGCTAATTACTACCCATTGAAATGCAAAAGTTAAAAACAAAGAGGAAGAACAGTAGTTGGAAAATATGGTCTTGGTGAGAGAAACTAAGCCAGAGATGGCATGACAGAATTTTATAATACCAGCAACTTGTTCATAGCAAATACCATTTTTTCTGAAACAAAAATGGCAAATATAAGCTCGGATTCCTCCAGGTGGGATATCCAGAAATCAAATTGGTTGCATCTGTAGAAGAGCCTATAGAGATGCTCAATATCAGCAGCTAAAACCAGGCCAGGGGTTGACTGTGGAAGAGACCACCAATTGCTCATATGTAATTTCAAATTGAAGCTGAAGACAATTAAAGCAGGTCAATGAGGGCCAAAATGCAACATTGAGTCTATCTCACCTGAACCTTGAACATATCTAAAGAACACATTCCATGAATTGAACACTAATGACAGAAGACAGGATGAGCTATGGGAGGACATCAAGAATATCATTCATGAAGGGAGCTAAAAAAGGTCATTAAAAAGACAGGAAAGAAAGAGAAGTTTGAAGTGAATGTCAGAAGGAACTCTGAAATTTGTTCTTAATTATGGAGGAGCTAAGGCAAATGGAAAAAATGACCAGTCAAAGAACTGACCAGAAAATTTCAAAGGGCAGCTCAAGAAGATTCAGTAAAATATAATGAAATGAGTGAAGCTCTAGAGCTAGAAAACTAAAAAGGAAGAACATGCTCAGCGTACCTTAAACTGAAAAAAATCATGAAAATAAATTCAAGCTTTGAGTTGCAATATTGAAAGACTCCTTGGGCAAAGTAGCAAACAATACAGGAAGCATCAAAAGAAGATGGAAATAATATGTACAAAAAGGGACTAATAGACTAATTTCAAGGTATAGCATATGGGCAAGAAACAATAGCGAAGGAAGAAATTCAGAATGCAATGAAAGCATTAACAACAACAAATAAAAAAGCTTCCCAGAAAGGATGGAATAACAGTTGAAATATTTCAACATGCTGATGAAGCACTGAAAGCACTCACTCATCTATGTCAGAATATTTTGAAGAGAACTACTTTGCCAACTAATTGTAAGAGATCCATATTTTTACTCATTCCCAAGAAAGGTGACCCAACAGAATGCTCAAATTATAGTGCAATATCATTAATATCATATAAAAGCAAAGGGTTACCATTAAGACATCCAACAAAGCTTGCAGACAAAGGCTCAAGGAAGATTCAGAAGAGGAAGTGGAACAAGGGATGTCATTGCTGATGGCAGAGGGATATGGAAAGAAAGTAGAGAATGCCAGGAAAATGATTTGTAAATGTGCAAATGCATTTGAATATGTGGATGATAAAAAAATGGATAATTTGAGAAGAATGGGAATTGCAGGATACCTAATTGTGCTCATGGGAACCTGTACATGGATTGGGAGGCAGTTGGGTAAACAGAACAAGGGAATACTCCATGGTTTACATGCAGGGGCTGTCTCTTCTCACCATACTTATTTAATGTGTATACTGAGCAAATAATCAGAGAAGCTGGAATATCTGAAGAAGAACGTGATTTCATGATGGGAGGAAAGTTTATTAACAACCTGTGAGATGCAGATTAACAGCAATGTGCAGATACTACATCCTTGCATAATGAAAGTGAAGACTTGAAGCATTTGCTGAAGAAGATCCAGGATTGCAGCCTTCAGTATGAATTATAAGTCATTGTAAAGAAGATCAAAATTCTCACAATGGTACCAATAGGTAATATCATGATAAATGAAGAAAATATTGAAGGTTTCAAAGATTTTATCTTGCTTGTATTCACAATTAATGCTCATGGAAGCAGCAGTTTCGAGATTAAACAACCCTTTGCATTTGCAGAGATTAAGCAAATATGCTGCACAGGATCTCTTTGGTGTGTTGAAAAAAGAGGTTCTTTAAGGAGTAAGATGCACTGATCCAAGCTGTTGCTTTCAATTGTCTCATATGAATGTGAAAGTTATACATTGGATAAAAACCAATGAATCTGAAACATAGTGCTGGTGAATTGAAAGTACTAATGATGGTTGGAAGAACAAATGTATGTGTATTGGAAGAAGTACAGACAGAATGCTCCTTAGACATAAGGATGGCAAATCTTTGTCTCCTGTACTTTGGACATGCTGCCAGGTAAGACCAGTCCCTGGAGAAGAACATCGTGCTTGGTAAAGCAGAAGAGCAGCAAAAAGAGGAAGGTCCTCAACAAGATGGGTTAACAATAAGATGAGCTGCAACAACGACCTCAAAGATAAAAACAATTGTGAGGATGGTGCAATAGCCTCTACTCTCAGCCCCAGTCCACCAGATGTCAGTACAGTGAACCCTCGTTTATCGCGGTTAATCGGTTCTAGACCCTACCGTGATCAATGAAATTCCGCGAAGTAGGATTCCTTATTTGTAAATCAAATATTTTCGTAGTTAGAGCATAGAGGACATGAAAAAACACCCTTTAGTCACCATTACACTCGTATTACCCAATTTATTAAACAAAAAAGGGAAAATACAGTAAAACATTTTGGACGTTACAATTATCACTTATTATTTATTATATTATTTATGGCATCAAGCGTGTACAGTATGAGCCAATCAGTGGCAGTAATGACAGAGCATGCGCTGTTACGCAAAAACCGCGATAGAGTGAAGCCGCGGAAGTCGAAGCGCGAAGTGGCAAGGGTTCACTGTAATGGTATCCCTCTTCTGAATCCAAACTCATTTTCTGGCAGTTCCCTACCGATGTGCTGCTGTAACCAGTTTTGAATTATCTTTAGCAACATTTTCCTCGTGTATTGTATTAATGATATTGTTCAACAGTTTTCACATGCTATTGGATCATCTTTCTTGGAATTGGCACGAATATGGAGCCCTTTCAGTTGGTTGATCAGATAACTGTCTTACACATTTCGTAGCATTGATGTGTTAACCCCTTTCAAGCTGTCTCCATTTGTTAAATAATATCCCTCAAAATTATGATAATTCCTGTAGTCATGTTTTTCTCCAATTCCTTCAGTACAGCACGGACTTCTGCCTTCAATTCCCTTTTGCTTTTTCAATCGTAAGCTGCCTTCTGGAATGGCTGACTGTTTGCTGTTTATTTCTGATACAGGGATTTGTGTATTTCTTCCATCTTCTTTTGATGCTTTCTGCATACTTCAATATTTTACTCTTAGAATCCTTCAATAGCGCAACCCAAAGCTTGAATTTGTGTTTCTATTCTCTCAGCTTTAGATATGCTGAGCATATTCTTCCTTTTTGGCTTTCCAATTCCAGATCTTTACAAATATAGTGTTTTACTTTGTCTTCTCAGGTTGCTCTTTGGAGTTTTTATTCAGATCTCTTACTTCATCATTTCTTCCCTTCTACTCAGCTATTCTGCATTCAAGAAACAGTTTCAGATTCTCTTCTGACATCCAGTTTAGTCTTGTCTCTCTTTTTTAATGAATTTTTGGTTTCTTCATGTCTGATAGCTTTAAACCATTCCATAATTCATATGACCTTCAAACATTAGTATTCAACATGTCAGTTCTATTCTTGAGATGATTTTAAATTCAGGTAGAATATACTCGGGGTCATATTTTTTATTCTTATGGACTTGTTTTAATTTTCTTCACCTCCAAACTTAACTTTCATATGAACAATTGTTGGTCTGTTCTACAGTAACCCTCTGGACTTGTTCTGACTTACCGTAGTGTACCCATTCCAAATCAAATATACCATATAACAGTCTATCTCAAACATGAGACTGCTGGTGAGGAGAATTCTTCTCTTTGGTTCTAAACTTTTTCACACCTGGCTTCTCTTCGCCTATATAGTCCCATTTCAATTTACTAATCCAGCTTCTGCCTCCCTCATTTAGGACCAATGAGGCAGTCCTGGATGGAATTTCTTTGGCACTAGCATAGCAGCTCCACACAGTAGGGACATCTATCTGAGACAGTGAGCCCTGAGGGTGTCCAGGACCCCAGATCCAATATTATGTCTTCCCATTCAGAAAATGAAGCTGTTTGTCAATAGTAGAAAGCTACACATAAAAGGTCAAGTACATAAAACCTCATTACACAAACAACCACCTTAGTAATGATACCACTAAGTTAAATTGTGCCGTGAATTATCAGAACTGTGAGTCATCAACATTTTATTCAGAATGCACAATCATGCTATAGAATATTTATGTTCTTAATTATGTTAGCAGAAACAAATACTAAATTAAATTTTATTTCCCTGAGCAGAGACTAATTGAGTAGTAAGGCCAATGGAGCACTATTTCATGAATGTGTATCATAGATAATCCACCACATAGTTAATAATCATGATACTGTATAAAAGAATAAAATTAGAAGCGCTTGCATTTGTAAATAAACCAGTCTGAAAGCAGAGTCTTAACTCCATTTTAAAGTCTTGACATAAGCCTACATTCCATATTCAACTTTGAAAACTGTCTTTCTTTTCCAACAGCAGTTATTCTAACCTTCATATTCTAAACTATATATATATATATATATCTCCTAAAGGAGGTATTTTTTTCCTCCAAGGTCTGGCATGTGGAGTGATCACAATTAATTTTAAAAGATTATTTCTCTAAGGTCAAATAGATGCTAGATGTGATCTTTTACACATGCAACCAAATACACAATATTAGCATTAAGCTTTACAGTGGGACTACAAAAAGAGACACGATTGAGAAAGCAATGGATGCTTTTAAAAACCCATCTTATCGTTATCTTGTGGAACCTTTGAAATTATGTAGTGTTAGCTAATCATTCAATCCTACATATGTGAGTACATTAGTCACTTATTTTTGATAAGTCCCCTTTCTTAGATACCCTGCCTTTGACTACCCTGATTGTCTTCAAGGAAATTATGATTCTGTAATTTTGATTCTGTCCCAACTGTGAAAAAATATTTTCTTCCTCATCTGATGAGGTGGCTACCTTCACTTTATAGAGTTAGATGCACAGTCTCCCAGCACAGGCGGCTTCATTCCTTAGTAAGCAGCCCTCTGTTGAATTACTTTGAGCTGACTCTGGGGTATTGCCCTATGATGCTACAAATACTATAGTTGGTATTGGCTGCAAATAAATGAATAAACATCCAATAATTTTAAGGTCACTTAATTCAGAAATCCTTTAGATAAATCAGGAGCCAAATCTCTTGACCTAATGCTGTTTGGTATAATGGTTAAGAGCATAATTCCAACATCACTCTGTCACTTATAAATTGCTTAGCCCAAGACAAAATCTTCTGAGTCACCATTTACTGGGATATTTCAAAAGTAGTCCTCTCATGGAAGCACAACTAAACGCTCAATACACTTCAAAAAAATTATACTACGTAATTTCCAAGAAAGTAAGAAAAATCTCCCACACACACATATAAAATAATAAGGATAATAAAATTAGCCATCCATGGGCCTGAATACTGGACAGTGACTGGTATGCACAGAGAACACCTGTAGGTGGCTCCAGTGAAGTCATTCACGCAGCGCCAGGAGAATGGGAGGCTTGATACGCTCTGCAAGACTGGGTCCGAACTGCAGACTTCTGAATTAGCTAAAACAGTAAGCAACCTTTGTAAAATGATGAGGACAACAAATGTGCTCGACACAATGGATACACATATCGATTGTGGTAAGAGTTGTACGAGCCCCCAATAAAATGATTTTTTTTTTTAAATCGCAACAAAGCAAACTTGCCCACAAATTCTATCAATCTCTCTGAGACGGAAGGATTGAGGTTTAGAAAATGATCATCAAAACAATACATTTCCCTATTTCCCTGACAAAAACATCTTTTTACTTAGGTTTGAAATAATGTTGAAGACTAACGATCTAAAATTTTAACATAAGAAGGTATAAAAGCCATTAGACAAAATAAATCCAAAAAGAGGGACTTATATATATATAAACAAATTTCATGCAGTAGAGACACTCAGAAATGGTTCCTTTAAAATAAGAGTGCATAGTCTATGGAGTCTAACCTCTTGAATTCAAATTCTACATATGCTATTCACTACTTTTGTGAATTGGATAAAGTTTTTATATCTCTGTGTCTTTTAGTTACATCATATATAAAATGAAATGGTGATACTCATTGTTATAATGATTTTATAAATTAATATGTAAGATACAGTTATACCACATAGAGAATACTACAGAAGTGCTAACTATTAGCATTATTGTCATTGCTTCTGTTCATCTTTTACCAGATGACCTAGATTGCAATTTCAGACAATAGGAAGCACATCATTATGCATATGTGATATAGCTGTCTTCAAAGATAATTCAAGGAGTATCTTAAGACAATATATTTCAATTAATAAGAGCATTTAGCATGGCAACTACAGATAAGAGCAATATGCAAAAGCCCTTTAATAAAGTACCTAATACAGTAATGCATATTAAAAATATTATCTCGTGATCATATTCCATCCAACTCAGTAATGCAATTTTACTATGGAGAATGGTTATGCTTACAAGAATTATGAAGATTTGTGTTTCTAAGTTTACCAAGGCATTTGAAACATGTTTTAGATGATTTTAGGGATTCATTAAACATGGCTAGGTATTAGCAATGTACAAAATAGTGTTGTTAACCATCTCAATAAAAATTTAAAACAAACTCAACTGATTCTTCCTTTTTCCTTTCCACCATTAAACTGAGTTGTATAAAGGTGGAAAGCTGACAAGGGTGGTCTGTGGTAGTTACATAATTTCATGTCAACTTGAAGATATACAAAAGTGTATGGGTCATAAAAAATAAATGAAAATAATAGAAATAATTAATTTCAAGAAAACATTTTGTAATATTTTATTTTTAGCAAGATTACACTTGATGAAGTGTACCTAATGAATATTAGGTAAATATGTCTCCTATATCATGTAGCTGCAATTTGTTTTTAATCACTGATATAAATTAAATGGATACATGTTTTTCACAAAGGACTTTCAATATTTTTAATAATAGAATCTTCAGTTTAAAACTATATTATTCACACATTCTATGCCAATTTAACTTTTGCGGGGGTTTGCATGTTAGTGCAAACTTACTGTTTAGGACTTATGACAAATAGACTTTTTTGAGGCCCCTAAATGTTACTAATGGATCCTAGAGCAATAGGAAATTAATTTCACAGTTTCACACATGAACACAATTTCCCTATAAAATAATTAAATAACAAAAAGTGTACTAAAAGCCAAAACAAAATGTCTAATATAAATAAATATAACTGCTAACTTAAGCTCATTATCAGAAGCAGATGTAAAAATATTTGTGCCTCAGGATACATCCTAACTCCTACTGAACTTTATGAATATTAAAATGGTAGCATTCATCCTTGCCTTATCTCAAATTATTGAAACACTAAGCATATATATTTAAAACACAGAGGTATGTTAGTTTGATGCCCGTATCTGGGTTTGTACGGGTCTATATCTACTTCATTTAGATCACCTTTAGAATATAGTGTAAAAATATCCATAATATAACTATTGGTTGATTTAGAAAGGATCTAGTAGAAAAAAGCTAATCACAAAAATTTTAAACAGAAAATTAAGATAAATTCAAAGTTAACTTTTTTTAAGTAAAATAAATTGGCAGAATATAATTACTTGGGAAAAGGCTGTCCATGATATACTTACATTATTGATGGGCGGAACTTTAGGGAAAAACAGATTTGAAAACAGCATTTAGGGTAAAGTTGTTCATTCTCCTGTTAATTTTTTTTTTTTTTGTAAATCAAACTACAATTTAATACTCATTCCTACACTTATTTAAGCATCTTCAATCAATAGCTTACACTAAATAAATATATTGTAAAAATGTGCAAGATAGGTGATCACGACACAAAAATGGATTATTTCAAGGTGTTAAAAGATGAAAAGTACCAACAACTTTTACCATGTGCTTTCTCTTGTATTTTAGGGTGGTTATTGGATTTCTGGAAAAGAAAAGTGAAGGGCAATTATTAAATCTGTCTAACATAAGGAGTGAGAAAACATGTGACTTCAACATCTTAGTGACAGCTAATTCTTTGGTTGATTTCTTAACTTAAAATAAGGCAGATAATATTTCAAATACATATCACTACATTTACATTTTTTCACTGTTGGAATATATATAAATCCAATATAAATGGTATAGCACCAAGGGGCTATGTAAGGCCACCGAGGAATGTCCCATCACACCAAACAAAATCATCTTGCTTTTATTATACTCAAGGTGTATTAATCCTCACCTTAAAGGTACAGTTCAATTTCTGAATAAATTTTGCCCTGACATATGAAGTCACCTGAAAACAGAAAAAA
>NW_022103896.1:84350495-84353361 GCF_000313985.2 Echinops telfairi | reverse complement strand
CCTTATCACCTTCGAAGCACTCTCCATTACACTTAATACATTTGTCAAATTTGCGATTCCATTCTTGGAAACATTTTTCAAGCTCATCTGTTTGAATGGCTGACAGCACCTCCCTAATTTTTTTCTTCACTTCTTCTACATCATAAAATAGTTTTCAAGTGCCTCTTTCATGTCCTTTCATGTGCCTCTTCATTCGTGGAAATTAGACTCCATATTAGAAGCTACCTTTTTAGAATAGCCAAATCCAAATTCAGAAAATCAGTTTTACTGGCTTTACGATCTTACTTGAAGTTTATCTTCTTTCACTTAGACATCTGGTGAGTACTGACTGAGGTCTCAAAATCTCATGAGCTACCGGGTAAGGTAATTAAAAGACACAAGGAAACAATTGTCCAATGAACTACTGAACCATGCAAATATCATTATCCATAACCCTGAGATCAAAAGAATTAGATGTGCCCTGGTTACCACTACTAACTGCTGTGAAAAGAATCATACAAAAAAGGTCTTGGTAGAGTGGGAGAAATAAAATAGAACAAAAATCAAAATCACGAAATAGAATAGGTCTACTGATCAGATAGAGACTGGAGGAACCCTAGTCAACCTAAGTTTCATTCTGGAACTGAAATCACCCCCATGTTACAATAATCAAGCATTTGCGATCAAAAGGGCAGCATTTAGCGAGTGAAAATGTTCAGATAGTTAGGAAAGATGGAGGACTGGGAGGAAGAAATGTAGGGAAGAAGTGGGATACATGGTGATACATTGAGGCGATTGCAATGGATGAATTGAAACAAAATGTGTATGAAATGTTGAATCTAAAAATGAGCTTTTGTTCTGTAAGCCTTTACTTAATTTTGCGATTAAATTTTTAAACATAAATAAATATTTATGATTTTTTAAGTGCCTATCCTAGGCAATGCCCTTTACTAAGTACTGGGGGTACAAAAAAGAAATAGACAAGAATCATATTTTTAGGACACGTCAGTGTAAAAGAAGAGAATATAGATGTAGAGATACAAATGTAGCAAGTGTTTGGATTGGTAAAAAGAAATATGTTGAGGCAAAATCAGCATAAGAAACAAGGAAAAATATTATGTAAAACTAAAGGGCCAATCTAGCATGCAGACATAACAATGATAAATATCTATGACTCCAATGAAGAGCTTCAAAATAGATAAAGAAAACCTTTACAGAAGGTTTCTTAAAAATTGATGTGTTTATCTGGGTACATTAGAGAAACAAATCCACAGAAACTCATATGCATAAGAGAGAGTTTTATAGAAAGGGTAAGTGCACATCAAGAAAATCCAGTGCTGCCCAAGCCCACACGTCTAACATTATCCCATATGTCCAACACCAATCCACAAAGTCCTCCTCCATCTCACAAAACACACGCAATGATGCCGACTGCAGGAGAAAAGCTGAGTCAGTGAATGTGTAAGCATCTCAGCACTGGCAGGGATCTCCAAACGGGTGCTCCAGCACCCAGGGCTGCATCAGGGTAGGTCCATGTGGCTTCTCCTCTGGGATGTCTTGCAGGAAGTGAGCTTTGCCAGCTGAAGTAGGGAACTGGCTAAGGCAGCTGCACTCTGGTCTGACCATGAGAAAGCAAGAGATCTGAGAACTCGAAAGGCGAGGCTCACTGGGCCATTTATCCCTCGGCCCTTCAATTAACCCCACATGTGTTTATCGGCCAGGTTGGCACAATAAACTTTAACTATCTCAATTGATAACTACATAACGTAAGTAGGAGACTTTCATAAACCATTTTTGATGAAGGACTGAAGAACTAGAAAGAAACTCAGCAAAGAAAAAAGGTCTAAACAACATAATCAACCAACTTGACCTTATAGACTTATACAAAAGATTTCTTCCAACAAAATCACAACCCACATACCAATGGTATAGACTTGAAAACCCCGAAGTGATTTCATGCACCTGTATATATCTGTTATTCAGAAAATATTCAAATCCATTTAATGGAGAAGAGATAGTTTCTTTCACAAATTATGCTGGTAAAATTGGCTACCCACTTGCAGAAAAATAAAACAAGGCCTATTCTTCATACCACTTAAATGAAACTAACTTAAGATGGATCAGAAACCTACACGTGAATCCAAAAATATAAAAATCATTAAAGAAAAATAGGATCAAACTTAAGAGCCCTAAATATAGCATAAATAGACGATTGACTGTAACAAAAATGCACAAACCATAGAAGAGAAACTAGATGACTGGGACCTTCTAAAAATTAACTACTTACACTCTTTCTCCCAAGGAATAAAAAGAGAGTCCACAGATTTTGAGGGGAAATTATCGATGACCTATCTGACAAAGGACTAATGTATAAGTTTTATAGGAAACTTAAACAAGAACGAAAAAACCCCAAACAATCCAATTGTTCAATGTGCAGAGGACATCCAGGTGCCCAACAAATTCATGAACATGTTCTCATGATCAATAACCATTAAACAAAAAAGAGAAAGAAAAACCCACTGTCTAATTAATACATTGTTGTGATTTCAACTCAAAGTGTTAGGCTTTGAATCTTTTATGGAGCAGAGAGTCTCACCTTTCTCCCAAGGAGCAGCTGGTCAGTTCAAACCGCTGATCTTGTGGTTAGCAGCCCATCATATAGCCCACTACACCACCAGACCTCCTTAACTATTAATTCAAGTAACCAATATGTAATTCAAACCAATAATGACAGAAAAGGGAGACGATGGCATGGAGGTGGGGGGAGCAGGGCATTAACCCACCTAGGGGGAAAGTATTGCTTATCTCTCTACAGCATTGGGAGTGTGCATGCAGACCCCAGCACAGAGCACCAAACCTTAAGGGCATCATTACCATGGGGAGAAAC
>NW_022103896.1:84345320-84350395 GCF_000313985.2 Echinops telfairi | reverse complement strand
CCCAAGGATGTACATGTCATTACAACACAAAGAAGGGGAAAGGGAGGAAGAAAAAAAGGGGGCGGGGAGATGATGGCACTGGTGGAGCAGGGTATTGTTTAATTCTCCACAGAAATGGGAGTGTGAGTGCAGACCCCACCAAGGCATGCCAAACCTCGAGAGCAATGTAACCACGTGGAGCAACTCATGAACAGAGAAGGCTACAGGGCCATCCAGCCCCAATCAGAGCCAAACTGACCCCCTCCCTAGAAGTATGTGCTACAGAGAGCACTAAACCTACAGGTTGGGGAGCGGGGCCGGCACGCTATGCCCACACAGAAGCAACCCAAGAAGGAAAAGAACAAAGGGACAGTCTAGATCCCATATCAGCACATCAAGCCCTGTGGATGAAGTCCCTGAACAGAGCTGCTAAGGCACAGAGGGGCCTGTGGAGACAGCAACAGCTGGAGACATGATGTGCCCTGACAGGAGCATATGGTGACAAAGGACAATACAGCAGGGAGTTAGTCCGGTGACAAAGGACACACAGCAGGGAGTTAGTCTGGTCTGAACCCCCCACAGTTGGGCGAACCAAGAAGTGAATATAACAGCAATGGGAGCAAAGCCAAGCCAAAAAGCCCTTGGGGAGCCCCCAGAATAGACTTCAGGCTAGGAGGGGAAGCTCCTGGAATTCCCCAGGACCAGTGGGGAGACAGTCATAAATATCAGTGGACAGATCTGGAATTATGGGGGTTTTTTTCTTTGTCTTCCCCCCCCACCCCAATCTTTTGTTGTCTTTTTGTTCAGTCTCTGTTATTGCTGGGCTGCCTACTTATATCAGACAGGCATGAGAAGCAAGCTTGAGCAAAAAGCAATGGGACCAATGGTCCTGGGAAGACTTGGGGGAGAAGGAGGCAGGGAAGGGAGCGGTGAGCAAACAACACGATAGACAGAGGAACAACTAGGAAATTAAAATCAACAACAAGGAGGACATGGTGATCCCGGGGTATTGGAGCAACAGCAATCTAGCTGGAGGAATTACTAAGAGGCGGAAGTAGTGTGAGTGTGATGGTAGAGCAGAAGGAAGGTAAAAGGAAACAGAGAAACAATCTAGGAAGCAAAGCTATAGATAGAAGTATAAGCATAGGTATGTACATCTGTAAATACATTAGTTCATAACAATAGAGGTATTGGCCTATGTACATATATTTCTATAGCAGTACACTAAGGTAGCTGATGGACTTTGAAGCTCTGCTCATGCCCTCTTTCAATGCAAGAACACTTTGTTCTAGCAACCTGGCATTCTGTGATGCTCACTCTCCCAGCACTCATTAATGGCTGAATGGATACACTAATGATGATACATATGCACAACAGAATACTAATATGATGTGAAGAAATCATGAAGAATCAGAGAAACACCTCAAAAGGTGGATGAACCTGTAGGATATTATACTAAGTGAAAAAAAGTCAACCATACAAGTATATACCATATATACTCAAGTATAAGCTGACCCAAATATCAGCCGAGGCACCTAATTTTACCACAAAAACTGCATTAAAAATGTGCTGAAAAACTCGGTTTATACACGAGTATATACGGTATATGGGGAGAATCCACTCCACTATAGAAAGTCAAGGAAATATTTTCATGCAGCAAGAAACATACTTTGGTTACCAGAGATGAGAGTAAAATGGAAGGTGATAGATAGTAGGCACATAACAATTTGGGTAAAAGGAAAGGCAACATCTAATGAGGAGGTGATCACAACTATAATGAGGGAAAAGGAAGACACAGAGGTGCACAGAACATCAAAAAGTCAGGCAAATACTGTTATATACACAATCCTGCATCGCCTATAATAGCAAACATTAATCTATGAGTGATTAGACAGACAAACAAGAAGAACAAGTATGGCTAGCAAACAGAATAACACCCATATAAAAATTTGGCAAATGATATTTCTAAAAATGTATGAGGGAGCTTCAAGAGATGTATGGAAAATGGAATTAAGAGATAAAGGGTTTTTTTCCTTAGAACCTTTTGAAGCACCCTTGCATTTCTATGTGCTGCAAATATACCCAGGTATTTTATAGACTAAACAGGGAACAAAGTTATGCAATCTTCTTAGCCATAACACGAGGAATGACTTGCACAGACTGGGGCTCTGGATGCTCGTCCCTAAGGACGTCAAGGTCAACTTTACAACACAGTTCACAAAGACAATATTATAGATCTTACTTTGGTGACTAATGACTAATGTTGAAAAGTTTGCAAATGGCTGTCTAAGGTGCAGGTGTTATTCTCTCCAACCTGAAATGAAAATCACACACACAAGGAAACGATTAATCCAAAGGACTGGTGCATCACGAGAACTTCAATCTTCATAATCCGAGAACTGGAAGGATTAAGTGGTGCCCAGCTACCGCTGCCTGGTCTGAAAGGAGATCCCCATAGTGGGTCCTGAAGAGAGTGGGAGAAAAATATGAAGCAAACCTCTAAACGCGGGCTTCTTGGTCTGAGAGAGACTGGTGAAATCCCTGATACTATGACCTTTAGTTACTCTTCAGACTTGGAATTGATCTCATGCCCCTGGTTCAACTTTCATCCAAACTAGAAACTGGCATATAGGTGAATGATAACATCAAGGAGATATACACCCATTAGAATAAGATCAAAGGTGCAGCATTTGCCCATGCACAAAGCTCCGAAGGCAGGAGAGAGGGAAAGGAGGATGGGTGGAAAGAGGAAACATGGGGAGATGTGGGAATTGCAATCAAAGTCATGGATTCACCTTAGAATATGCTGCAGAAGAAACTGAGAACTACTTAAGCACAGTTCAGTATTGTGAAGATATTTTTACATTAAGACCAGAAACTTCTCCAAAAATCCAGCGAGCAGATGGGGGATTTGGAGCAATCTGACATGAGAGAAGCAGTGACATTTCAAAGCACGCGAATGAAAAGTCTGAGGGAGGGGCCTGCTCTTCCAGAGCACCTTCCCTGCGCAGCCACCAGCAGAAACATACCGGAGAGCTCCGGCGCTTGCGGGGTTTCCCTTTGCCCAGACTGCCTGGAAAACACCAATAGTGGTGACCACAAATAATTAGAAATATTTCCTCTAAGTCTTTTAGATGAGAGGATTTAACCAGGCAATGTATTGGGGGTAATCCTGCCTTCAAATATGTGGGGCATTATCGTGGGAAAGGAGTAGAACGTGGTAAGGACTGGTTCAGACTAGATATTGTCCGAGATGCAGTTTAGATATACCAAATCTCCCTTCACATTCAGACTGCAAAAGAAACACGAAAGGTTTGTAAGTAGGTTGTAAGTCTCCACCCCCATGCTAAAACATTATTGAGACTCATCCCTGTGCCTCATTCTGTCAGTTTCCCACCGTCATTTCTTGTCATTTTCACACGCCAAGTAATGGCTCAAACTGACAAAGAAGACACGGAACTCTGCTGCAGGGCACATACACGCTCAGAATAGCAAGAAATGATTCAGAGTGGCCTCTTTCTGGGAGAAAAAACATCAGTAAAGTGAAGTGATTGCTCACTGTCTCATGATAATTCTTCCTATTCTCTTTTCCCTATAAGAAAAGTCCTTTACATTTCTGCACTTAGTCAACATTTTTCATGATCTATATTATTCATAATTTTCCTCATTTCTCATAAACAGAAAACAAAAACACTTGTATATTGGCTGAATTGGGTTTTTTTAAATTAAATGCATAAACAATTTTAATGAGACCCCTCAGGACAATTCAGAGGGAGCTCATGTAAAGATCAGGTTCCCTCCAATGGTCCTTCCAACTTTAGATTCCATTAGATTCTTTCAGTACTTCCTTCCTGCCTTCCTACCTACTGTGTCCTTCCTTCCCTTCCTCTATCCCATCCCTTATAAAAATATTGACCAAGTCCTTACATGTTTTATGAGAAGTCACGCTGGTCAATAAAACAAATGGCATGTCACCCTTCACTTAAGAATAATATCATCTAGTTGATGAAACAAACAAATTCAAAAACAAGGACTGTGTGGGACATTATGCGTGAAATTTTACTTGTGTGTGATATCACTGATATTGGGTTTTAGTTTGAGCCTTCTGCTGGGTCACCTTTCTTTGAAATTGGTACAAATATGGATCTCTTCCAGTCAGTTGGTCATGTAGCTGACTTCCAAATATCCTGGCAAAGACCAGTGAATGTTTCCAGTGCTTCATCAGCTTGCTGAAATTTTTCAATGGGTATTCTATCAATTCCTGGAGAATTGTTTTGGGCTAATGCTTTCCAGGCAGCTTGACTTTCTTCCTTCAGCACCATTGGTTCTTGCTCATATGTTACCGCCTGAAATGATGAAATGTCTACTAGTTTGTTGTTGTTATTTTTTCATACAGTGACTCTGTGTATTCCTTCTACTGTCTCTTGATGCTTCCTGAATCATTCAAAATTTTGTCCATAGAATCTTTCAAGGCTGCAATAC
Source organism: Echinops telfairi (assembly GCF_000313985.2). Classification (NCBI taxonomy): domain Eukaryota; kingdom Metazoa; phylum Chordata; class Mammalia; order Afrosoricida; family Tenrecidae; genus Echinops; species Echinops telfairi. Next base: position 84,345,934 of record NW_022103896.1, on the reverse strand, counting down.
AAGGCTTAACTTTATTCCTTAATTCTTTCCGTTAAAAAATGTGCTGAGCACGGTCTCCCCTTTTGGTTCTCTAATTCTAGTCTTTGCAGATGTCATGGCAATATTTGGCTTCATCTTCTCGATGTTCCCTTTGAAATGCTCCTTTCAGCTCTTTGGACTTTATCCTTTCTTCCTTTTGCTTTAGCTACTTACTCTACAATTTGAAGCAATTTTCAGAGTCTCTTCTAACATCCACTTTCATATTTTCTTTCTTTCTTGTTTCTTTAATGAATTTTTTCTTTCTTTTTCTTTTTTACTCATTATTAGTGTAGTTATTTTTTTAACTGTGGCAAAAATAGACATAGCAAAACCATCTCCAATTCATTACCTTCTATATGTATATTTCATTACCATTGATTATACTATTCTAACTATTGATATTATTTTCCAAATTATTCCACCACCATTAACATAAACTCAAAGCCCCCTAAGCAAAAACTCTTCTTCTTTTACTCATGGTAGCCACTGGTCAACTTTGGTTTCTTTCTTTCTTTTTTTAGTAATTTTCTTGACATAAAATTCACATATCATACACTTCCATTGTTAAGTCACTTTAAAAAGAGAGGTATATATAT
>NW_022103896.1:84340192-84345083 GCF_000313985.2 Echinops telfairi | reverse complement strand
CATTCCCCTCAGCCTCCCCACCCCCATCCCTGATAAACCTTTGCATTGGTTATTGCCTCAAAGCATCCACTCCTTCTGTGCTTCATAAACTGGGAAACAACATAAACAATTTAAAAAAGCAGAAAGAATAATGTAATAATAACAATAGAGAGATGAAAATAAAAACAACAAGTAAGAAATAAAATACCACCAACAATATTTTTAAAAGCCAGGGAAGAAATTTCTGTCATGGAACAAATGAGAAATATTAAAGTCTGCAGAATATATAGGTTGGGTCAAGCAGGAGGTTGACTGTAAAGGATTTTATTATACCATCATTTGATCCATGATAAGCAAGTCTACAATAGTCTCCATCTGCTAGTAATGCCGCTGCAGTCCCGCATCTGTGGCCAGATCTGCCAGAGCCTTAACTCCATCTGACCAGATACTCAGCAGATGGATTTGGGGCTCCAGTTGTCCTTGTTCGGCCTCTACAAGTTGCCTAACAATTTAAGCTCTGATAGCATTCCCTTCATCACATTTGGATTTGGGTGTTTTCATCTTTGGATCGCAATGGCTGGTGTACTTCTTCCATGTGGAGTTAGTTGGCACTTCACTTAGATGGCTGCTTGTTTGAACACAAACCTTTAAGACCACAGCCATGATTCCCAGACATGATTCCATAGCTGCGCAACATCTGCTTTCTTCACCACACTTTGCTGTAATACCTTTATCTTCAGTGATCTCTTCATGAAGGCTAGTATTGAGCAGGGCAATGTTATAAGAACTAACTGTTTTTGAATTGGGGCTTGAGTTATCAGAACCCAGAATCCATCAGCTTGTCCACAGGATATGAACAACTTTGGTTTACTTTGCTGATCATATTACAACAAAAATAAAACCAATAAGAACAACAATCAAAGAAAACAAAAACAAAGAGAGAAACAAACTGTGCCTCTAAAAAAGAAGAAACATGGTCAAGCATCCCCTTGGGTTATAAATCTATTGCATTGATAACATCAGTAATTGATGCAATGTCATGGAGTTTGAGGTACTGTTGATATGAGTTCATGCAAGTACAGTCCAACTGCAAGCTGTACGCCATGACAGATTGCTTTGTACAGATTGATTTGTCAATTGATTGAGCTCTAGTTACATTGAAAGTGGGAGTTGGTGCCAGGGGAAATTTTACTATGTAATTTTGACAAGGACAGATCCTTGCCTGTCAGATTAATATCTATCATAGTGATGCAAAGGAGCATTGAGGTACTAAGTATCGGTAGATCTGAATCCCCTTTCTTTGAAGGCCCACTGAACCAGGGGTTCTACCCAATGTTCAATGACCACCCTCTTCACAGTCTTAGGGTGGCCATCTTTTGCTTCTCCTGTCATGGATTTTCAGTCCTAAGTCCCAGGACTACAAGTAGTTTTGAGTTGGGGCCCAGTTCATTCATTCAGGCTTTCACGTCAAGTCCTTCTGGGGTGGCCCATGGCAGATACTTTTTTCTTTCTTTAAGACTGATGTTCTTTATGCCCTCCCTTCGCTCATCAGATCTTCTGTCATTACTGTGCAAAGCATCAAATCTGTTCTTGAGATGTTCTCAAATTTCAGATGGGATAAATTCAAGGTTGCATTTTGGCTCTCAAGGATTTATTTTAATTTCCTTTAGCTTTATCTTGAACTTATATATGAACAATTGCAGGGCTGTTCCACAGTCATCCCTGGTCTGGTTTTAGCTGCTGATATTGAGCTTTTCCATCATATCTTCCCACATTTGTATTCAATTTGATTTCTGTGTATTCCATCTGGGGAAGTTCGTGTGCATAGTCACCTTTTGTGTGCTGAAAAAGGTAATTGCCAGGAGTAAGTCTAGCATGCATAATGTCTAACCATATTAGGCCCACCTTTTGATATAGTTGAAAGTGATCAGAATACCGGACTATAATGTAATATGGAAATCAGGGAATTAATGTTATGTACCTTGCAAAAGGTGTACAAAGAAGGGACAATCTACTAACTAGCAGATATTATGGTGAGAGAATACTACACCCCAGGCACCAAAGGAGGATCATGGTTCAGGAAAACACAAATGACCAGAACCTACTGAGAACACACTAAAGCCATGTGTTAGTCTGGGTAGAATAGAGAAAACAAATCCACAGAAACTCATATATGTATAAGAGAGTTTTATGTAAAGGGTAATTGTACATTAAGCATCCTAACCCAGCCAACTCCAAGTCCATAAGTTCAACATTAGGCCATATGTCTAATACCGATCAACAAAGTCTTCCTCAAACTCACAAAACACACGCAAGATACCGACTGCAAGCAGAAAGCCGAACCAGTGAGCGCATAAGCGTCTCAGACTGGCAGGGGTTTCCACGGGGCTTCTCAAGCACCTAGGGCTGCATCAGGGTAGGTCCATGTGGCTTCTCCTCAGGGATGTGAGGAGAAGTGAGCCTTGCAAGCTGAAGCAGGGAATTAGCTAAGGCAACTGCACCGTGGTCCGACCATCAGAGAGCAAGAGACCAGAAAGGCAAGGCTCACCAAGCCATTTATCTCTCCGCCCTTCAATAAACCTTCACTATCACAAGCCAACTAGAGGAACCATGTCTATCGCATTTAGCCTGGCACAGCCTAAAATGTGGTCAGCCTAGCTTCAGGTAAAGTGCTTTCCAACAGAATGCAATGGTGACCATGTAGAGCGTCTTCTTAGCCTCCTCTTTTCCATTATTGCACTTGTTTTCAGAGCCACCCTTATTTTATTCTTTTACAAGTTAACAAGGCATTGAGCAATGTCAAAGGGTAAAAATGGGCTGGAGTAGAGATGGCTTCTATGCACCACAAGTTTCAGAAACTTTCTGATAGTCGTTTCTACTCACATTTGAAATATTTTTAAAAATTATTATTAGTTGGGAGTTATATATATATAAAATATTATTCCATAGTTCCATCATATAAAGCAGAATTGTGCAATTGCTATCACAAAGTTTCCAAACATTCTTTTTCTTCCTGGACTCCTTGACATCGGGTCACTTTTACATCTAACTCCACCACCACCACCACTGTACCCCCCCCAACCCCTTATTCTCCCTGCTGTCCCTACAGGTTCATATCCCGAAACACAGAAAAACATATAACACAACTTCAGGAGGCTGACCTCCAATGACATAACACCTCTGAACCACACCCTAATATGGACAAACAAAAACAGAACAAATCAAAAAGACAGAAAATGTTGAAAACCAGATCTTGTCCAGCATGCATCCGAGAGGGAATCAACTGACAAAATTTTAACTGTTCAAGTCAGATTGATACCTTTGAACTTCTATACTCATCCCTCCAATACACTCTTTCTTTTTCTTTCCAGCTTTGCACACAGAAAATTATATCAGCATTTCTAAAAAGAAAAAAAAAGGAAAGATTGCAGAATAGAAATGAAGTTGGAACACTGAAAACGTTGGCTGCAGTTATCAGCTCTTAGGAACACTGTGCAGCCTCTTGTCCTTGATCCTTAACTTCTAATTATGCCTCAATCACTCTACCCATCTGACCCTGCGTTTAGCTTTGAGAGGACAGTGGGGTCATGCTGCTCTGCCTTGACAGGTTGTTAGTTGTTTAGGAGGTGGGGGGGTTGTAAATCATTTATTTGCATCTAACTTTTCAATTCCTGTCTCTAGAAATTCTCCTTCTATTCAGAAATATCCCGGGGAGTATTTCATTTTAAACACTTTGCTTCCTGCAAATGCGTGACAATTGCATTCCCAGTACGGAGACAATGAGACCCTCAACACTGTCTTTAGGCTGAGGTCCTCAATCTAGACCCTGTGAGGTCAAGCAGAACAGCAAATAGTTGTTTGAAATGATTACATTATTATATTAAAGGGCAGACATTAACTTCTTTATTAGTGATTTCATTATAAAAGTCACTCTTAAGACATAAAGGAACCCTGGTAGCATCATGGTTAAAAGATCAGGTCATGATTCAAACCCACTGCCAAAAGATGTGAGATGTGGCGTTCTGCTTCCATAAAGATTTATGGCCTTAAGGGTATTTCTACAGTGCCCAGAGCTCTCAGTTTTGGATTCAGTCTTTCTCTGTTATAATCAGCTGTGCTATAAATTCTTCAGGAAGTTCCGAGGAGCATTCCTGGCACTCCTCTATCCTGGGCTTTGTCCTCTACAGCCTTTTCAGTTCTGTGCTCAAGTGTCAGACTACTTAGACCCAGGAGAAGCCACAGTACAGAAAGACAGCCTGCTGTTCCTGAGGCAGCCATCTCCTAGCATGACAGAGCATCCATCTAGAACAGTGATTCTCAACCTTCCTAATGCCACAACCCTTTCATATTGTGGTGACTCCCAAGCATAAAATTATTTTAGTTGCTACTTCATAACTGTCATTTTGCTACTGCTATGAATCATAATGTAAATATCTGATATGCAGGATATATTTTCATTATTACAAATTGAACATAATTAATGCATAGTGATTAATCACAAAACAATATGTAATTATATATTGTGAAATATTTATTTCTAATTACAAATAAATGAAATTTTGTCTTGAAGCATGGTGTAGTATGGGTAACAGTCTTAATAAAACAACAGTAAACTACATTGCTACATTTTGCGACAAAATTCATAAAAAGCCAATGTCAGTGCAAAGGTTGAGATAGTGTCTTTCTCACCAGATCAGAAATTATCGGAGAAGTCTTTGCAAGAGCACAACAAAGACCATCTTCCATAACAAGTCTACTTCTGCATTTAGACTTGATAACCAACAAGCTGGAAAACCCTGTTTCACAAAGATATGTTATTGGAAATGGAAGAAGAAGGTGCAACACAGTCTCAGACAGAACAGGATATGACTGCAGACACTTGATCCAGAATTTTGTTGCTGGCATTGTAGAG
>NW_022103896.1:84338591-84339694 GCF_000313985.2 Echinops telfairi | reverse complement strand
TTTGAGTTCATCACAAAGCTCAAAAACACATTTTGAAACTTTTCCTCTCGACAACCATCTCACTCCAGTGTGAAATAGCAGAGCATTATTCAGCACATGGAAGTAGCAGTCAGGAGATCAAAACACCTTAGGTAAATCTGCTGCACAAGACCTCTTTATCGTATTGAAAAGCAAGGCTGTTACTTTGAGGTCTAAGGTGTACCTGACCCAAGCCATGGTATTTTCACTTGCATCATATGAACGTGAAAGTTGGAAATTCAATATTATGATGTTACCTATTGGTCCAGTTGTGTAGATTTGGGTATTCCTTACATTAAGTTGTAATACATATTGAAGGCTGCAATCCTTGATCTTCGTCAGCAAGTGCCTGAAGTCCTCCTCACTTTCAGGAAGCAAGGTTGTGCCATTAGCATATCACATGTTGTTAATAAATCTTCCTCCAACCCTGCTGTCACATTCTTCTGCATGTAATACTGCTTCTCTGATTATTTGCTCAGACTATAGATTGCATAAGTATGGGGAGAGGATACAGCCCTCATATGAACCTTTCCTGATTATAAACCATGCAAAACTACCGTGGTCCATTCCCACAACTGCCTCTTCATTCATGTACAGCTTCCACATAAGTACATTGAAGTTTCCTGTGATTCCCATTCTTCTCAAGGCTATCCATAGTTTGTTATGATCTACACAGTTTAATGCCTTTGCATAAAGGCATTAATTAAAGACAAGTAAACATCTTTCTGATATTCTCTGCTTTCAGTCAAGATCCATCTGACAATAGCAATTACATCCCATCTTCCAGGTCTTTTTCTGAATCTGAACTGAACCTCAGGCAGCTCCCTGTCAATGTACTGCTGCAACTGTTTTTGGATGAACCTCAGTAAAAATTGATTGGTATGTGACATCAGTGATATTGTTCTATAGTTTGAGTATTCTGCTGGGTTGCCTTTATTTGCAATGGATATGAATTTGGATCTCCTCCTGTGGGTTGGCAACGTAGCTGTCTTCCAAATTTCCTGACAGAGACCAGTGAATGCATCCAGAACTTCATCAGCTTGTTGAAAGATTTCCTTTTGTATTCCATCAATTCTTTTTTTTTT
>NW_022103896.1:84318572-84335715 GCF_000313985.2 Echinops telfairi | reverse complement strand
CACTGGGTTGAAGTTTGGTCCCTCTTTTCCTGTGGAGATATAAACAATACCCTCCCCTTGGGTGGGTTAGCGCCCTGAGCCCCCGCTACCCATTTCCTCCTGGATGTCTTCATTCTTCCCTGTCTTTTCTGTGTCCTTTTTCTTTCTTCATTGGTGATGTTCTTGATGTTCTCCCACAGCTTGTAAAGGCTTCTCTCATTAGTGTTCAATATATTTCATCTGTTTTTTGAGATTCTTGCCTCAAAATCAGGTGGGACAGATCCAAGGTAGTATGTTGGCTCTTTTGGACTCATCTTAATATTCTGCAGCTTTATCCTGAATGTACATATTGGATGGTCATTGCACGTTCTGCACCTGCCCTTGTTTTAGCTGCTGATAATGAGCTTTTCCATCATCCCTTCCCACAGATGTAGTTTATTCGATTTCTGTGTATTTCATAGAGAGAAGTCTATATGTATAGTCACTGATTGCATTGTTGTAAAAGATATTTTTTATGAATAGGTCCTTGGTCTTGAATAATTCTATCATGCTATCTCCATCTTCCTTTTTGTCACCTAGTCCCTATTTTCCAACTAGTGTTCTTTCCTCTTTCTTTACAACTTTTGCATTGGAATCATCAATAATTATCAATGCTTTTTAAAAATTTTTTTAAACATTTTATTAGGGGTTCATACAACTCTTATCACAATCCATACACACGTCAATTGTGTAAAGCGCATTTGTACTTCATTCTCGGACAGGGCAAGATATGACAAAATAACAATTTATAAACTATCAAGGGCTCATGAGAGACGGGGGAGCGGGAGTGGGGGGGAAATGAGGACCTAATGTCGGGAGTTTAAGTGGAGAGAAAATTATCAATGCTTTTGATTGCATGTTTAACTGATGTTATTGGTAGAGTTGTTCAATTTCTTCATCACTAGCTTTTGCAGTTGTGTTGACTGGATTTCCATAAAGGCAAACAGGGATAGTCCTATCACACAGACAGCATCATACTTCATGGTTGATATAGCAATGTCATTTTGAGGATGGATGCCTTTACATGGTGTCAAGATGAAGAGAGCAGCTACAAAAATCTTCAAGTGATAAGAAATTGGATGTGCTAAGTATGAACCTAAGGAAATCCTAAATGGTCAAAAATTAAAAGGGATGCATAAATATCAATATCCTAAGCATTAGTGAGCTGAAAGGAACTGGCCATTTTTAATCAGAAAATCATATGATTTACTATGCTGGGAATAACACAATCAAGAGGAAATACTAGAAACATATCAAATCTAAAATAGACCAGAGAAGAACAAAACACTGCCTAGTTGTGCATCATTTTCACAATGTTTCTTATGTTTGAAACCATTTTTGCAGTCATTGTGGCCACACATTTCCTCAAAGGCCTTCCTCTTTTTTGGATGCCCCTCCACTTTATCAAACATGATGTTTATCTCCAGGGAGTATTCTCTTTTGATAACATGTCCAGACTATATGAGTTGAAGCCTCATCATTCTTGCCTCTAAAGAGTATTCTTGCTATACTTCTTCTGAGACAGATTTACTTGCTCATTTGGAAGATGGTGATACATTCAATATTCTTTCCTAGGGCCATGATTCAAATTCATCAATTCATCTTTGGTCTTCCTTATTCAATGTCCAATTTTCACATGCATATGATACGATTGAAAATACTATGGCTTGTTTAAGGCACACCTTAGTTTTCAAAGTAACATCCTTGCTTTTCAAACTTTAAAGAAGTCGTCTGCAGCAGATTGGCCCACTGTAATACATCTTTTTTTATTTCATGACTTCTGGTTCCAAGAATATTAATTGTGGCTCTAAGCAAGACAAATCCTTAACAACTTCAATCTTTTCTCTGTCTATCATGATCTTACCTTTGGGTCCAGTTGTGAGGATTTTGGTCTTCTTTACATTGAGTTATAATCCATACTGAAGCCTGCAATCCTTGATCTTCATCAGCAAATCTCATGAGTTGTTAATAAACCTTCCTTCTTCATCTTGAAGCTCTGCTGAGATTTGTTCAGTACCACAAAAACATGCAAGCTTCCTCTGACTGATTGGTGATGACTGCAAGAGTCGCATTGGCTGGAAATCCAACCTGAGCTTCCCTGCACAGAAAGCCAGAATTCTATCCTTGGATCACCACTGCCCTCTAGTTGTGTGCTACACATTGTATATTAAGGAATATAGTTAGATAAGAATGGTTACCCCAAAAATGTGCTTTTACATATCCTATTCTAAAATGTCATAAATCATGCTCCATAAAATAAAAATGTGCAATATTGGTACTGATACATTTATTACTTATTCAAGGTGCCCTGGTGGTGCTGTGGTTTAGGCCTTTGGCTGCTTACCACAATTCGGTCTTTCACATCCACAACCCCACCCCACCCCATGGGAGAAACATGGGGCTGCCTGCTGCTCTGTAAAGATTATAGCCTATATAGAAATCCTCTATAAGGTCTCTGTATTGTAGCATTGGGCTGCTAATCACAAGGTCAGCAGTTTGAATCCCCAGGCACTGTGCAGGAGAAAGATGGGGCTTTCTACTCTCACAAACAGTCTCCAGCTTCCAGAGGGGCAGTTTTATCTTTTCCTACAGGGTCACTATGAGTCAGAATCTACTTGGTAGCAAAGAGATTTTGTTGTTAGTATTGTTGTTGTTGTTTGCTTTTTATGGTCAGGAATTGATTCTATGGCAGTGGACTTACTATATACTCAATTTATACATTTGTTTACAATAAAGACAAATAGTCATCCGCACATGTGCTAGACATTTATGGTGTTTATAGTATTATTCAATATCAGAATTATACTAGAGAGGTAAATCGGTGCTAATAAAAGTCATTAGTGTTTTCTTTGGGGATTTATAAATAAGAAAATACGATCAAGTTTAGATGTGTTTGTCTTCTGAGGTAACAGAAATTAGCTATAAAGTCAAAACTTGAATGTAAAGCTTGTGAAAACACCCAGTTTGTCACAAGGATCTGTAAGGAGGATTGGCTGTAGTGTTTACAATTGATTGGTGGACTACCAAATGTGAAATGTGTGAACTTCTCTTTGATGCTAGTGAGCTGGTACACGTTTTAGAATGTTTATAAAAACTACTAGAGCCTTTTTAGATTAAATATTTAACTGGATATTTGTGAGAACTGCTGACTGCTGTTCATAGAACTATAAAATGCTCAAAAACAAACTATTTTTCTTACTTTATTTCAAAACTTGCTTTTTTCCCTTCTTGGTTCTTCCTAGAACCATAGTGCAGAAGTAAATGACAATGAATCATAATTAGAAACATTAATAAGATGTGTTAAAACAATCATAAATTTTAAAATTAGGCAATTTATCACTTGCCTAGTACTCACATGAAAGCTCTTGTAGCAGAAGGTTAAAATTAATAACAAATGCATCAAAATTTCTGACCCATTCAAATTCAAAGACTCAGAAAAAATCAAGAAATTCCAAAAGAGTTCCTACTCTACTGGAGCCAGTTTACATAGGTAACTTAGAGTACTCACTGCAGAAGCAGCATGCCTGAGGGGAGGCCATGACCAAGAACCTGACAGGGTTCTGACCTTGTCACAACTTCTGTCTCCAAGATGTTTCCTCGTGTGCTCCTCACAAATATCCAGGTCTCGTCATGTAAGATGTCTCTCTACTACATAAGCACCAAGCAAATCTGTGGTGAACTTCTTTCACTGAGTACTTATAATTCACAAAGTATTTCACATATTCCAAATATCAATTAAGTAAACAAAGCATATCTTATTCATTCATTCATTCATTCATTCTGCTGATCTTGATTCAACACCCACTGCAGAGTAGGAGAGAATGAGGCACTACACCTGAAAAAAATAATTCCTGATGACATCAAGGTCAATTAGCATAAGAGAATCCACAAAGACAATGTTCTACATCTTACTGGCATCTTAAAAGCTCAGAGTAGGCTATGTAGGATGTGACTATTTGTTTCTTCTTATCAAGAGAGAAGAATAGTGTGGAAAATAAAAGGGTTCAAGGAAATAATTAGTCCAAAGTGATACAAATGTATCACACAAACCACAGCTTTCACTAGCCTAAAACAAGGATTAGATGGTGCCCACCTTCCACCACTGATCACTCTGATTAGGATCACTATAGAAAGCCCTGGACAGATGGGGGCAAACACAGAATAAAATGCAAAATTATGAGACTACTGAGACTGTGACTCTTAAATATCCTTTATACTTGGATCCATAATCAATGCTCATGAAAGTGGCAGTCAAGAGATCAATACCTTAGGTAAATCTGCTGCACAAGACCTCTTCAGAGTATTGAAAAGGAAATATGTTCCCTTGAGGCCTGTAGTGTACCTGACTCAAGGTATGGTACATTCAATAGTCTCATATGCATGTGAAACTTGAACATTGTACAAAGAAGACAGAAGAAGAAGGAATGTGTTTGAATTGTGGTGCTGGAGAAAAATATTGAAAATACCATGGACTGCTACAAGGACATACCAATCTATCTTGGAGAAAGTAAAGCCTGAATGCTCTTTGGAGGCAAGAATGGTGAGACTTTGTCTCCCATACTTTGGACATGTCAGGAAAGGCCAGTCCCTAGAGAAGGACATCATGCTTGGTAAAATAGAGGGCCCGGGAAAGAGTAAATGAGTGAATTCTCCATGTGCTTCCTCAGCTTGCTGAAACATTTGGATTGACATTCCATTGTTCCTGGAGCCTTGTGTTTAGCTAATGCCTTCAGTACAGCTTGGAATTCTTCCTTCACCACCGTTGGTTCTTGCTCAGATGCCATCTCTTGAAATGACTGAATATAGACTAGTCATTTTTGATACAGTGACTCAGTGCTCTATTTTCTTTTGATGCTTCCTGCACCACTCAATTTTTTGCTAATAGATTCTTTCAGTATATCAACAGAGTCTTGAATTTTTTTCTGGAGTCTGTCATTTTAAGATATGCTGAGCATGTGCTTCCTGTTTGATTTTCTAACTCTAAATCTTTGAACATTTCATTATCATATTTTACCTTTTCTTCTTGAGCTGCCTTTTTTAATGTTCTATTCAGCTCTTTGACTTCATCTTTTTTTTTCTTTGCCATGGTAATTAAGAGCATGTTTCAGCATCTGTCTGACATTCACTTTGATCTTTTCTTTCTTTCCTGTCTCTTTAATGACCTTCTACTTTCCCCATATTTGATGTTTTTGATGCCATCGCACAGCACACAGGGTCTATCCTTAATGTTCAGTGTTTCAAATGTGTTCTTGAGATGTTCTCAAAATTCAGGGGCTATACTCAAGGTAGTTTTTTGACTCCTGTGGATTTTTTTGTAGATTTCCTCAATTTTAACCTCAATTTGCATTTCAGTAGCTGATGGCCTGTTCTGCACTTGGCCCCTGGCCTGGTTTTGCTGTTGATATTGAGCTTCTCTATCTTCCCTTTAGAAAAAACAAACAAACAAACAAACAAACAAAAACAACCGACCTCAGCGCCATTCGGTCTATTCCACTTCACAGCAACCAGATAGGACGGGGTAACACTGCCCCTGTGGGTTTCCAAGACTGAAACTCTTTAGGAGTAGAAAGCCTCATCTTCCTCCCATGGAACAGTGGGTATTTTTAAACTGCTTACATTGAGGTTAGTAGCCTGCAGTCTATCTGGAGAAATACAGTTGCCTTTTGTGTTGCTTAAAAAAGAAAAAAAAGTATTTGCAATGAAGAATTATTTGGTCTTTCTAAATGCTCTCATACAATCTCCAGCTTCATTTCTATTACCAAGGCCATGTTTTTTTCCCTCATTGTTTCCAACTTCTCATTCTAATCATTAATAATTACCAATGCATCTTCATTGCATTTTTGATCAATTTCAAACTGGAGATGTTGGTAGAATTCTTCAATTTCTGCACAATCATTAGCTTTAGTTGTTGGTGCATACATTTGAAAAAAATTTTATTGATTGGATTTCCTTGTATGCAGAGATATTATCGTATCACAGATAGCATTGTACTTCAAGATAGACATTGACATGTCCTTTTCAAAGATGAATTCAACATCATTCTTCTTGAATCTGTCATTCCCAGCATAGCAAATCATAAAATGTTCTGATTCAAAGTGACCAATATGAGTAAATTTTAGCTCACTAATGCCTAAAATATGGATATTTAACTGTTCCATTTCAATGTTGATGAATTCCACTTTTTCTAGAGTCACCCCTCATACATTCTAAGTTCTAATTATGAACAGATGTTTGCGGCTGTTCCTTCTCACTGAGTCATACCGCATCAGCAAATACAAGTCCCTAAGGTTTTACATTTACAGGCTTTTCTCCGTCTCCATCTTTCAGAAGACCGCTCTGCCTCAGTCATAGATTGAGTGCCTCATTGCCTGAATGGCCCATCTTCTGGCACTACATCTGACAATATTCTGTTGCTAATGTTCATTGGGTTGTCAGTCTCTAACAATAGTTCTGTGTTCTTCATAATGTCTTTCAGTGGCGAATTCCCCTAAAGTGAACAGCCCATTCTTTCTTCATAGTCTGTTCTCCGTCTGAACGCTCTACTGGTATCTGCTCACTTTCAGTGTCACTGCTGGTATTTGAAATACCATTGACATAGCTTCCAGCATCATAGTAACACACAAGCCACCAGAGTATGACAAATTGACCAAGTAGATAAATTTCAGTTAGCATGAATTATTTCCTTAAAATTTCTCTGTCCGTACATATATTGATAAATCCATATATCCCTCTGTGATAATTCAGGTTTTGCATAAAGATGGCTGAGCTCGCATTCTCAGTGGTTTGACAATTTAGAACCAAAAACCACCCAGGATGTGACCTAACAGAATGTAATCAGCCCCATAATTGGATCTGCTGTGAGCAGCCAATCAGTTGTAAAAAGACCGGGAGGATGCAACACCCTTACTCAGGTCGCAGCCCTAATGCAATTGAAAGAAAGTTTCCTTAAGGGTATGGCCTTCTTCCAATATAAATAGATGCCGTGGAAACACTTGCTTTGTTTTTTGCAGGGTCTGGATCCTGTTGTTTTTGAACTTGAGACAATGGCCTATCATACCGTCAGCCAATCCTGGAAGATGTCCACAACCTGACATCTGACTTGCCAACTTCAGTTTCTTTCACCTCTATAGCCACCAGTCTGTGGTCTTTCTGCCGATCTTTGACTCATCAGCCTGTGTAGCTAATTGACTCAGAAGAGGCTTCCAACCTGACATCTGACCCATGGATTTGGAACCTGCTTGGATTGGGAATTGCCCCATTCTACAACTGGATGAGCCTTTTTCTTGATATAAATTTCTCTGTCTCACTCTTAACTGCCTTGGGTAATCATAAATTACCCAACATAATAAATACATGACTGTCTGGCTCAAAATAGCCAATGCTAGTCCATTTCTGCTCAGAGGTGTTTAGGACATCATCTGTATGTATTTTATTTTATTTTTGTGACTTCTAATATTTCCTAGATTTGTGTTGCATGCATTCCATGGTCAAATTACTAACAAATGTTTGTCACTTTCTCTTCCCCTTTTGAGTCATAACCTATCAGCAAATGAAGATCTTGAAAGTTTTACTCTATCTACACCATTAGCTTGACCCTATATTGAGAAGGCAGCTCATGCCCCATCATATTTTGAGTGCCTTCTAGCACTTTATTGAACAATATTCTGTTTCTACTCATATGGTGGCCAGCTTCTCAGAAGTGGACCACCTATTTTTTTTCATAGCCTGATCCCTGGAAAATTGTTCAACGCAGGTGATGATACTGGTACTTAAAATACTGGTAAATAAATAAATAAAAATTTAAAGAATAAAATAAAATACTGATGGCATAGCTTCCAGCATCACAACATGCAAGTGGCCAATGAAAATTACAACAGAACACTGCTGAACTCACTTGCTTTAGACATGCCAGCAAGAAGAATCAATTGCTAGATGAAGATATCACGTTTGGTGAAAAGAGGAACAGAAGAGAGCTTTAGTCAGATGGATACACAACAATGGATGCCAGCAGTCATGAAGATGATGTAAGACTGAACTATGCTTTTTGTTCTTCTATACTCCAAAAATGACTTGGGGTCTAGCCGAGGGCATCTAGCTAGCTAGCTAGCTATCAACTAGCTATCCTTTATCTATCTATGTCATCTACCTATCATCTATCTATGTATCTATCTATTTACTTTTGAAAACAAATTAAGGCCCAATGATGGTGTTGCTATCATTAGGTGTTGTAGGCCCAGTGACATCATTCCTTGAAGACTACTTTCAAGGGGACTTCAATAAAATTATACAATTGTACTAAGTCTCTGTTTTTTTATCTATAAATACTTATTGTTTGGCAAAATAAAATAGCATTTGTATGGCAGATAGAATACAGTATACCCTACATGCACATTTTTATTATTTTAATTGTTAATATTATTTTTGCCACAATTAAGTGAAAAATATATGCAGCATACAAAAGTACATTTGTAGCATGATTCAATTTTATTAAAAGGGAAAAATTATATGTGTATATATGTGTGTACATGTGTGTCAATACATACCCATATATAGACACACTCAAAGAAAACACGTTTAAAGAAAATGAGCCCCCAGAATGGTCCTCTAATGATTGATAGGTAGATAAGCAACTCATGATTATATTTCATTGTGTTTTTCAAATTGTCTTCCATAAACCGTGTACCTTCCTAAATAAATAATAATGTGATTATTAAAACTTTCAAAAATACACTGTATTTGTTTAGGGTGCTAACTCTGCAAAAAATATGGTTCACATCACTTGCAACAATTGAGAAAATATGCTCACCTTCTGGAGTGCAGTGGATTCTTTAGTATGGCTCTTCGAGACGTATTTTCTTAGGGATATGCCCTATTTCGTATCTCTAAGTAGATATTGTGAAGGATCCACTCTCTCCTTTCTGGCCGGGATCCTGCATCTGGTTTTGTTCTTCTATTCTCCAAAGATGATTTGGAGACTAGCTGAAGGCATCTGTCTTTCTATCTATAATCCATCTAGCTATCATTTATCTATATAACTACCCTAGAAAATAAATTCAGGCCCAATTATGGAAAAATAAATAGATATGTATATTTTAGGACCTATGGCATGCCAATCCTAAGAGCTATTGGTGACCTACCATGTGCCCTGCCAGCCTTACATCCACTTGACTTGCCCTTCGCCAGCCTAACTCTGGTTCATTCTCCTAAGTCCTGCTTCCTCAGCCAGCATCTGTCTGAATTGGAAAGGGGTTTCAGGGTAGCGTCTAATCCACGGAATTAATTTCAACTTGGCGTTCCTGCTCTGCGGCAATATGGGCCACTTCCTTGATATAAACTTCTTTCTGACACAGATATGAGTGTTTCTCTAGAAAATTTAGCCTAACACCCCACTCACCCAAATGACTTTGCTTTGCGTGTTGAAGTAAGAAAGGAAGAAGGAATATACTCACTGGATTCTGATTCAGCTGTGATTGTTAATAAGTTTCATTGTGATGCCATCTTGCTAGGTATAAAATAAGACATCTTCAAGTACGAAGAGGGGTCCTCAGGAGTGGAGTGTATCTTTCAGATCCTGAAATTCCTAAGCATCCAACCTCCTAGATTCAGGGGCAGAAAACCGTGGCACCAATTGAACAGCAGAGGAGCAGCATCAAGAGAGCAGGGAATAGAATGGCAAAATCCCCCATCCACGCAGGGACTAGAAGGGTAAAATCCCCAGTCCATGGGAGCGAGTGCAGGTGAGTGCCATTTGCCAGGAGGCTTGATTGTGTAGTGAGGTGCGTCCAGGCACTTAATTAGGGATGTAGGTTTGCTGACCCACAGAGCTAGAACTGAGCATCTTTGGACTAAGGCTTATACTGTCCTTTCAGCATTTAGCAGCACTGAAATCACTCTGTAACATTGCCCAAGCAAGACAGAGGCCAAAGGGTTGTGTGGCTGAGAAGTCAAAGACCACAGAGTTGTATGTCTGCAGATGTAACTGAAAAGAGTCTGTTCACATCAAAGAACTGCATCCTGAACATGTCTGATCCCTAAATGTCACCTATTAATTTCCCCAGTAGTTGTGAAGATTGTCTGTGAGTTCTGTGTGGCCACTGCAATGGATCTTCATATGCAGCAAACAAGCAGAGGGAGCTGTGGGAGTGGCAGTTCATGTCAGAATTGGTAAGAAACGTTGGAAGGTGGAATCTTGACTGACCTGTCTCCTTGGAATCAGCCTTGGGAGTCTGATGTCAGTACTAGTGATTTTCCTTCTTATTTGAAAAGTGAGAGCAGGGCAGATGCTACCCACACACCCTTCTCCCTTCTTTTTACACATTCTTGTTGCTTTAAGTGGCCTAGTTTTGATGCACACAATCAAATGCATTCCTTCCTGTGCGCGCCATTCGGGTTGTTCCCTAGTCCCACCATGTCCTATCCTAACCTAATAGATCTTTCCAAGGCTTCTTATCTCAACCTGAATGAGAAGAGGAAAAAGGTATGTATTGTTTTTTTAATTAAGCACATTAAGAAATTCTTCCTCGACGAGCCAGTAGGGGTGCAGGGTAGCAATGATGAAACATACAACTTTCCTCGAGTTCTTAAATACTTCCTCCCCCCCCCCCACTATCATGATCCCAATTCTACCTTACAAATTCGGCTAGACCAGAGGATGTACACTGGTACAGATAGGAACTGGAGACACAGGGATTCCAGGACAGATGATCTCTTCAGCACCAGTGGTGAGAGTGGTGATACAGGGAGGGTGGAGTGAAGGTGGGGTAGAAAGGGGGAACCGATTACAAGTATCTACATATAACCCCCTCCCAGGGGGACAGACAACAGAAAAGTGGGTGAAGGGAGACATCGGACAGTGTAAGATATGACAAAATAATAATAATTTATAAATTATCAAGGGTTCATGAGGGAAGGTGTAGCGGGGAGGGAGGCAGGGAAATGAGGACCTAAGACCAAGGGCTCAAGCAGAAAGCAAATGTTTTGAGAATGATAATGGCAACAAATATACAAACATGCTGGACACAATGGATGTATGTATGAATTGTAATAAGCATTCTATGAGCCCCCAATAAAATTAGTTTTTTAAAAGAAGAAAGAAATTAATTCTCTTCATAGTAAAAACATCTGTGCTCCTTATAATAGGGGGGGGGGAAACTCTCTGATAGCTTTTCAGAGTGCAAAGATGAAGTCCTCTAAAAATACTATCAGTGAGTCTCATGGACAGAGAACACAAATTAGAAGTAACCTATGACCTACCTAAAAATGTACATAGGAATTAGAGCGAAGAAGAGAATCAAGAACATAAATATAATCAGTGCTTTGACTACTCTCCTGTCTCACCGAAAGGCAGAACGTCTGAAGCTGAGTTTCAATGACAAAAAGATGGGCTCTCCTTCAGAAAGATGGAGGGAAAGAGGCAATTTTCATTAACAAAAAAGCTCAGAAGAGCTATGTCTATGTGCTTAACTAAAAAGACATGTGAATCTGGAGCTTCCTTTTACTATGCTTTCTGCTTTGATGCCTAGGCTAACATAAAGACATCCAAAATCCAAGTAAAAGAAACAAACATGCCTACAGAGCATGTGTATTGATTTTTTTATGTTAACCAACCACCGATTGTTTGTTAGTCTTGCTGTGATGATTTGCACGTTGCTGTCATACTACTATAATACTGAAAGCTCTGTCACTAGGATTTCAAAGACCAGCAGGGTCACCCAAAGTGAACAGGTTTCAGCACAGCTTCCAGACAATGTACAGTCTATGAAGAAGGAATAGGCTGTCCACTTCAGAGGGATAAGCCTATCTATCGCCTGTGAAGGGTCAAGAGGGACTCTGCTAGCCTTGACCTGAAGGTAATGAGGTCCTTCACCGAAAATCTTCCTTCACTTCATTATTCCCATAGCTGGTCTCAGTGCAGCACCCAGAGGCTGGCTTCTTACCAACAGAGGAATGGGAAAGCAGGTCTCAGTCTGCAGCATGGCATGTGAGTCAGCCTTTAGATCTCCTTTTGTTAATGTAAGAGTGTAAGCTTACTGGTTTTGCACATTCTAAGTAAAAATAATAAAGGGAGAACTGAACCTGGGGATTATTATATGTAACCTGGGGATTATTATATGTGTGTGGTTTCATGCCTGATCACCTATTACTGCCAGAGAATACAGCCAGCAGGGCTGAGTTCTGATATGTGCGTTTCTATCTCCTTTTTCGTAAGGAGAAAACACAATGCGGAGGATAAATCGTTTGTTCCATTTAGAGAACTGGCAAATGGTAAGTCTGGATTTGAACCTAGTCATCATGCGTTCAGTGCCTTGATTGTTAACCAATTTACTGCATCCCCCTAAAACTCAATAGATCACAAGAAAATACACATATACACACAAAGATTCTTCAAAAGTTTGTGGGGTAATTCTATTATTACATATTTTCTTTTTTCATTCATTCTTCCATGAAACTTTGAAGCTCACTCATATATTTTCTCTCTTTTGTAATCAGATCACCCTGGGATTGAGGGGGAAAAAAGCAGGTATTAAGTATTGTCTCCATTCTACATGTGAAGATCATGCTGCCCTTCAGTCATTAAAGTCTTAGTTCTAATATATGGGAATCAAGATCTAATATATGATCTTCAAGCTTGTGCTGTAACTGTGACTCTCACCCTTGGCTAAACTTTAGACTCACCTTCAGAGTTTTTTGAAAATTTTCACTGTGTAGGCTCTACCCCAGATGAATTAAACCATAATATCTGGAGGTGGGAACAGTATTGATTGAGACTGAGAAATAATATTATGAATTCCACACTGAATCAAGGGAAATTTTTCCAGAAAACACGGATGAATTCACCAGAACATAAGTACATATTCCACAATGTACTTTTATGGGTAAACAAACTTTTGTGGGATAACCTGGAGATCTAATTATAACATATAATACTGCAGGAGAGGGTCCATTCTGAATTCTAAATAATCATGTTGAAATAACATTTGGAAGTGCATATGCTGTATGAGGTGTTCATGTATGTTTATCCAACAAAATTACTCCCTAGACATTGTACTCACTGCTTTTCTGCATCATAACAGAAATTAAGGATTGCACAGGAAACTGATAGGCTTAGATCTAGAGATCTAAAACCATTTGGGGATTATAGCGATTGCAGGCATCACAGCCTCAAACATTGTCGTGACTTTCTGAGGACTCAAGGTGATCTCAATGATTTCCTATTCTCTATCCAACTTTATGATGCAGAAGGAACACTCTTCAGGGTGTGCGACGGCTATTAACAGTACACCAAAGGCTCATATCGCTTTCACACTGCAGGAGGTTGGGTGGAATTAGTGGAGTGGAGTATAATTGTCCTAATTGAAATCTGGCCAAAGCTCTGAGGAACTAGGAGAGGCAGCCAGCAGTAGTCAACATAAAGCAACCCAAATCTCCCTCACACTAAGAAGGAAAGGAGAGAGGAATGGGGTGCCATGGGCATAGTTTCAAATGTGGCCTACCAAAATGTCAATCAAGCAATTTCACCTCCACACATCGACAAGTATACACAGAAGGGTGTTCAAGTTTGTAGAAGGCTATGGAGGACAGTAGGAGCCCCAAATCCATCTGCAGACTATATACTCAGACTAAGCCTCTAGCAAGTGGTTCTCAACCTTCCTAATGCGACAACCCTTTAATACAGTTCCTCGTGTTGTGGTGACCCCCAACTATAAAATTATTTTCGTTGCTACTTCATCGCTGTAATTTTGCTACTGTTATGAATCAGGCGACCCCTGAGAAAGGGTCATTCAAGCCCCAAAGGGGTCATGACCCACAGGTTGAGAACCGCTGCTCTAGGAGATGCCTACTAGCCACAGACAAGGAACTTGAATAGCTTCACTCTCAGACAGAGATTGTTGCAAACTTGATTGTGGTAGAATGACCCATAGTATAAACATAATACTTAGTCAGCTGACACCCCTCTTGACCCAACCTGAATTTACCCCAGGTTCAAGTATTTCGCACTTGTTCTATAATAGTAATTTCTTCTCTGGCTTTTTTTGTTACTCTTTATTGGTGTTTTTATCTTTATATTGTTGTAATTATTTTCTGCTTGCTATTTTGTTTTTTTATTTTTATTGTTTCTGTTGGTCTTCTCAGTTTCTGAAGCGCAGAGGGAGTAGATGCATAGAGACAATAACTGATGAAATGGCTTATCAGGAATGTGGTGTGGGAGTGGGAGGTGGATGGAACAAACAATTTGGGGAGCAAACAATGAAGATGGGAGGCGACAGAGAGCACTAGGACTGATTCCGATGATGTATATTCAACTCAGTTTAAACAAGATTTTACCCTGGGACTATATGATATGTGAACCCTATATCAGGAAAACACTAGGGAAAAAGACCAGACCAGTGATTATGATGGGTGAAGGATAAGGAGTTGTTGCTTGGAGGGCATTGAGTTTATTTTAATCATGGTGGAATAATTTGGAAAAGAATATCAATAATGGTTGCATAATACAAAGTGTATAATCAATGACACTGAATTATAAATGTAGACGTTGTGGGATCTGAGAATGTTTTATTGTGTATATTTTTGCCACAATTATAAAAAATAATTACGTGAATAACAATGCATACAAGGAGAAGAAAATCTTTCAGAATTCAATGTGGTGGTAATTGTCCAACTCTTCTTAATATAATTGAATTATTGAATTATATGATGGATGAAGTGCTAATAAAACTGTTAAATAAATTTTAATCTCTGATGAAATATACTTCAAGGCAAAATCCATCCTGAGAAACAAATAAGGAAATTACATAATGATGGAGCCTTGGTCATGGAGTGGTTAAGCGGTGGACTGTGATCCGCATAGTCAGCAGTTCAAAACCAGCAGCTCCAAACAAGAAAGACAGGGCTTTCTACTCCCGTAAACAGTTACAGTCTCAGAAACCCACAGGAGGTCGCTATGAGTCAGTGTATGTAAAGGTACAATAGAATTAGAAGACATAATCATAATAAATACAAACAGACCCAACAAAAGACAATTGAATTATGTTAACTAAACTATTAGAGAACTGAAGATAGAAATAGAAAACAACAATAATCGTCAGATACTTCAATATGTCACTCTTGAGAAAGGACAGATCAACAGGAGCAAAGTGACTAAAAACACAATTAATCAAATCAACCTCCTCCATATATATAACGCACTCTACCCACAACAGCACTCATAAACCAAACTCACTGCCAAGGAGTCTATTCCAACTCATACGACCCCGTTGGACAGGGTAGGTTTTCTGAGACTGCAACTCTGTCTCTCTCTCTCTCTTAGTTAAAAAAAAACAAACAGAAAATATTAAAACCAGGTCAAGCATAAAGTGTATCAAAAGAGGAAATCAAATACAAGGCTAATCATTCAAGTCAGATTTATCATTTTAATTTACTATAGTCATCTCTACACTACTTTCTTGTCTGATAACCAGGTTACCCCCATCACTCAATTATGGCTAGAGGGGAATCACCGGAGGTTATTCCCTGTGTAGATCCTGCGAATATATTTTGGGCTTGCACTGTCACCCATAGCCTCACACACACCTGTATCTCACAATTTAAACTGTGACTTCTTCCTTTCTTTGGATTTGGATTATATAATCTACAATCCTTGGATCATAGATGTTGGTGTTCTTCCATGTGGGCTTAGTTGATGTTTCACTTAGCGCATCTCCCTGAAGCAAAAAGACCTTCTGTTTATAGTGTCATTGATTAGCCATGGTAATATGTTTTAAACACTATAGAGATTGAATAAGTAGGCTAACTAGAAATCACAATACATGATTACTGACTTATACAGAATAAACATGACTGGATGCTATCTACACAAACAATGAGAGCTGGTGGTCAGGAAAAGCTTGCAATATTATTCTAACAATGTAAGACACAGGTCTGCCAAAATAATACATATCTTGGTACAACAAATAGGCCAATGAAGTAGTAAGTAAATGTTAGTTCTTCTACCAACAGTTCAATATTCCCGGTATAACTGGTTTCTGCTCTTCACACCCCATGTTGTCCTGGTCTGAAGAACACAGGTTACATGTGTGTCTGATTTCAAGCTTAAGTCACTTAATGGGGTTTCCACCTCGCATCCCTCTTGTATGGCCTTTGGAGCATGTTGTGTGACTTGAAGACTCTGAACTCAATGTCGCGAGATTCTATGGTACATGGATGGGGTCCCTAGGGTATGTATAGAAACTGGGACCAGTGTGGCCTATTAGGAGCATAGTACCAGGCATTCTCCACCAGACCCAGGCCCTGCTGCCTAGGGTCCTTAAAAGTATTGTTATCTATTTTTCCCCGGTTAGAATGTTGGTCCTCCCTACTTTTCTGTTGGTCCTCCTTACTTTTACCAACTGATGTGTACTTTTCTTATCCAAGACATTTATGCTCCATCTCACTCCTGGCTTAATTTCCTCAATATACCTCATCACTCAGGTAATATTGTCTGCCCATCTAGAGGCGGGCAGTGGGAGGGGGTGACCTTGTGAGACTGTAACTCTTTACAGGAGTAGAAAATCTTGTCTTTCTCCAGCAGAGCAACTGGTGGTTTCAAACTGCTGACTTTGTGGTTAGCATGCCACCACGTAAACACGGCACCACCAGCACTCCTAACAACAGTACATCGTGCATTCGTTTCCAATGTACATGAAATACTTTGTGGAAGAGACTATATGTTAGAACACCTAGTAAGCCTTAATACATTTTTAAATATTGACATTTTATCATCCATTTTGTAAAAAAATTTCTATAAAATTAGAAATCAACAATATGAAGAGTAAGGGTAAAAAAAAGCAAATACATAGAAACTGAACAACACATATCTCAAAAACTACTGAATAATTGATGTAATAAGCAATGCAATAAAAATGTCCTTGAAACTAATGTAAATGAAGACATAATATACCAAAATATTTCAGGCATAGCAAAAGCAGTTCTCAGAAAGCAATTTATTGCAATAAATGCAACCATGGAAAAAGAAGAATCAAAAATCAACACCTTTAAAAAAAAAAAAATCAACACCTTTTATCCAGCATCTTAAACAACTAGAACAACAACACAAAATTTCAACAATAAGGAGCGGGGCGGGGGG